>NW_028301576.1:19417500-19737500 GCF_042242905.1 Orbicella faveolata | reverse complement strand
ATTTAACCAATCTGGTGAGTACATTTGTAAATATTCTTGATGAACTTTCTAAATAAAATATTTGACAAACCAATGACTTTCGTTGTTGTTGTTGTTGTTGTTGTTGTTGTTGTGGTCGTTGTCGTTATCGTTGTCGCTGTTCTTGTCTTGAACTAACTGATGATTGTAATTGTTAAGATCCTAGTGGCTGCTTGTAATCTTACTCAAATCTTAAACACCTACTGTACACGGTAGCACGGTGCGAGGTGATAAGTGACTTGAAACCTAACCCTAATAACAAATCAATTTTATAGAATTTAAAATCAAAGACAATTCTTTTCAGTTTTAAATACATGTTTCGTCAGTTACAACTAGAGTGAATTTAAACATACAAGTTAATATACAAGTTTTGTACAATAGGTGCTACCTAGAATAACTTAAGTTGCATGAATAAAATAAGTAGTTCTTGGCCAGTCCTTAGTTTCAGCGGAGCGAGCGTAGCGAGCGAGCAGCAACCTAATCAGGATTTAAGAAGAATATATAGAAAGGAGTACGAATTCTCGAATTCATCACTTTTTACCAGAATGCACTGCATTTAACCAGAGTGCACTGCGCCATTTTTGCCAGAGTGCGTTGCGCCACGAACATCACGAGGACGTCGAGCCGTCGTCCTTTTCGCGTGGATTCCAGTGAGAAAGATAAGTGGTTATGTTTTGCTCTAATTCACCTGTAAAACGATGTGAAGGAGATTGTGCCTGACTTTCAACTCTTGCTCTTGCTTCAACTTTTGCTTTTGTTCTTAATGCAGTAGGTGAAAGTTTAAATCTGGACGATCAATTTTTAAACTTAGTATGTCATTTCTTAGCAGTCTCGCCACCTTGGCCAAATTCTTAAATGAAGAGAAATCTTCGCTACTAAAGCTTGTAGAATAATTAAGACAAACGAAAATCGTAGAACACGCTAATTTCATATATGCTGCGATTTATTCCTTTTCATCCAAACAGAAATTTAAGCTAAAGCTTTAGCATTTTCACGCATCGCGATGGACGCGACCTCGACAACGTCTGTCAACATTCTAGAGACATTTAATGCGTATTAGTACAGAATTTATAAGTTAGATTACTGCTCCAACGTCAATTTCCCAATGTTTCGATTTTCGCGATCTGGTAAAGGGGAGATTGATGTGTATCGTTTATGTCCAAGCATAGTTCAGATCACTGTCCCTTTTTGTCACGATCGCTTGTCACACCTCGCCATCGATGGGTTATCATGCATGAAGTTGTAGATGAATCACTGCGTAAAATATGTCACTATCAAAGGAATGTGCCGCAGCATTATTATCTTTTAGATAACCTAGTTGATATCTCTCATTACAATCTGGTTGATAGTACCGCTTTTCGTGTAATATATCAAACACCAGAGATCGTCTTTGACCACATTTCCAAACACCGAGAAGAGAGTTGAAAATACGACGCGCAGCGGAGTATTTTTGACGAACTTCGAGGTGTTTGGAATTGTGGTCAAACACTGTCTTGAGTGTTTGATATATCTTCTCAATCGAAACCAAAACTAAGGAGAAAACGGAGAAATAAAATCATAAAAATCTATGCTAATTAAACTGATATAACCAAATACGGTCACGGTCGTGATATCCTTTGTTCAAACTTGATGAATTTTTAACGAGTTTGAAAAGTACCTCTCACTTCCATTGTTTAGAAAATAATTCAATTTTAAGTTCGTCATTCTTTGTGTGAATCCCCTGAAATTCTCCTTGAAATTCGAGCATCCATCAATCTACTCCGGCGATCAAATTATAGAATATCATCTGCGGAACTATTCTCTCCAGTCCCTTACTAAGCGAGTATAAATAACAGCTCTGCATCTAATTTCAGCTCAGTCTGCGTAAGAATCCTCCTCACGTGTCGTACCCTATGCCGGATGATGGAGTTCTCGTCCGTGCTGCTTGCACTGTTCCCGATTCCTTCACTGAACTGAACTAAAAGCGTACACCTGGTCCAGTTTATGAAAATTCAAATCCAGTACCCTTGCTGGTACAACGGAACTTTTCCTTGGGTTTGTTACTTTTAGTCTTTTACGAGCTTGTTTCTGCGCACTTACTGTCCCTTATTCCGTCGCCTGTCTTGTACCCACTGTTTTCCTTTTCACGCTTTTATTGTCAGAACCTTGTCAAGTTCTTGCGGCGCCATTTGTTTCAAGGTATTTCCAAGATGGCGGGACTTGCACCAGCTTCATAAGATGTTCATTCATTCCCTGTTTTGTGGAGCGGGGCGTATTTTGACTATGTTTATTCACAGCGACCGAGTTTAGCTCTTTTGTTGCTTCGTTTGAAACTCCGGAAACCTGGAAACATCTACCTACTTGAGATGGCTCTGAATTTGTTGTTGTGTGGTTTTCGTTTGTTTATGTTTTACTGGACTCGACATCGTACGGATCTTGAGCAGTTGTTGAAGAAAAATCGCGAAAATATTCGTCAAAATGGACACTGAAAGCTGGAAACTTCCATTAAAGTAGGTCTTCAGCCTGAGGGAGCTCATAATCGTCATTCAGAAACTGTAATTAATTAAATTCGTCAATTTGTTTTGGAAAAACAACAATAACAAAGTTTTGGCAATAGTACATGTAGTTGCAAAATTCTCCACACAATGGGTTTTTGCCTTTCATTTTCCCGAAATTTTATTACTTTAAACTAATCTTGAAATCTGATTGGTTGTTTTGGTTTACTGTCCCATTCTCATTGGCTGAGAAAAAGATGCGATTTAGAGCAAAAAATAGTGCGATTCGTGAATAAATCGCACCACTGAGAGCCAATCAGATTGCAAGGATAACCAGTGATTTCAAAATGGATTTGATAAAAAATATAAACTAAAGGAACAATTATGTTAGGTGACTTACGCCATTTTTAAAAATAGGTCCGCAATGCGTACATGTGTGGCTTACGAAATTGAGCTGCTTTGATGGGAAGCTATTACTTGAGCTAATATGTGATACAGTTTAGATAGTTTTCCATATTGTTCCTGTCAAAAATAGAACAAGATAGCTAGCATACATTTTGGAGCTCCTGCAATTCTTATTTTCAAGATAAGGGTTATTGGTCAATCTTTGTTATGGAAGTCTCATTTTGACAACAACGGTTGCACATGAAGGGTCGCTTTGAAAGTAAGGATTTTAGGAACTAAAAAGCACTCAGCATCATCTCCCATAGTGGCCTGATAGATTCAGTCATTATTTAGTTTAGGTAACCAAGTGGAATTGAGTTCTGACGTTTGTAGGTTGATTGGAAAATTAACGTAATAAACTAATCTCTGCCCTGTTAAGTTTTATGATACCTGCAGCCTTAAAACAATGTGCACCTTTTCGTTGAGTCAACTATAGAGTAGCCTCCCAGCTTGATGCAATATAATAATAAGGATAATACATATTGTCCTGTATGCAAGCAAAATAACAATATTTCTTTCTCGCAAACGAAAATCTCGGTATTTTGTTCCTTGATCCATATCTTGGTAATTGTTTGTGCTAATCTCACTAGCAATGCAGTAATATTCAAAAGGATTGCAGATATATCTCTTCTATTAGGTTTTTTCAATGATTACAAAACATACTCATGTTGACAAGTATCAAGCATTCTGTTATTCACAATCATTTCGAGTTTTGATTTCAATTTGCTTAAATCTCTCTTTTCTAGAAGCCATGCGTGTTTGACATGTATCTCTCTCTCTCTCGCAAAAAGTAAATTTACACAGTCTCTTGGGATTTGTCCATCCATCACTGAAATATTTCAAAGTAACTTATATTAAACCGATCGTACATAAAGGTTTACGTGCATGCCATCTGTGAAGAAATTTTCACTCAGGTCGAACTGCATGGAATACAAAAGGAATGAAGTGTGAACGACAGCAAATTAAAAAGATGATGTAATTCGAAATCCATGCTTGAAGTATTTTAAAATACAAAATCGAACCAGAATTTCAGTGTGTTTGTACAAAATAAAACAATACAGAAACAATGAGGACAAGCATGACAAGAACTTTAGCTTACCTTGGACTCCACAAAGAGAGAAAGCGTGTGAAACAATCAAATTCTCTAGCCAAGAACTCTGCTAAACAAGCTGAACAAGATCGTCTTCCAGGGTCTCTTGTATCTATTCGTTGACCTCGCCGACCTTGCTGGTGTTGTAACGCATACATGACCAGTCATAAATACCTCTCCCAGCTTTCACCTACGTGTGAGCAAAGGCCGATAGGCAAAAAACAACATATTTGCAAAAGCAAAAATGGCCGACTTCAAGATTTGAGGTGTTCAGCAAACTCGTACTCAAGCTCTCCAGTAAACGACGTGACAAGCGCTCTATTCACCGTTAAATCCCGCCGAAAAAATCCCGCCCGGATTAGATACATTGAGTGGTTTACAATTCGTGCAAGCCACACTAAAACAGGGTGATGTCGCTGACGTGAGAGTTACCTTTCCGACATAAAAGTTCCAGTAAAATGCTCACAGCTCCAACATGTAAACAATTAAAGTGCACTAACCCCCAAAATTTTTTTTCGCTAGAACGAATTTACTTGTTATTTGAAATAGTTCTGCGAAAAAATTTTTGGATTCCGTTAAATCTTCGATTTTCTGTGCCACGACGAAATCTCGAAAATAGCTCCAAAACACCGCCATTTTGTTTCACGACCGAGTTTGAGGAGAATGGGTCCAGCGGCTCTTGTGACGTCTACCCACGGGAAGGTTGGATATCTGATTTCCTCTCATTTCCTTCAGGATGGTGCAATACACATTCGAAAAGTGCACAGAAACGCCTTCCAGAGGTGCTATCGGCTGTTGCAGCAATATTCCAGATTTAAAGAAAGTTATACTGTACAATTTACTGACGATCGATCAACTAATGGTGCAATAAAGACGTAAACGATGGTTGATTTTGTCAAACCGAAACAAGCGAACTGAATCTGTGAGAACCATTGAAGAACTCTCACTATATATTTTGTAACGTTTCGCTAATTACACTGGAGTATGTTCACTATGTATGGTTCATGTTAACTGTAGAAGTATTTTAGGCGTGAATCCCTAAGGGGCTAGTAGGCTATTTAAGAATTTGTAAGTTATGCAAGAGCCACTCGAAGGCATCTCTTTCAACTTTGCTTTTGCTGTTATGTCGTCGGATACTGAACGAGCGAGCGTTCCCGCTTCGATCGCGCAATCCTTCACAGAGGGAGATCCTGTTCATAAGACTGCTTCACGAACATTGTTTCCTCGTCTTTTGGACGTTACGTTTGATCAGAGGTTCGCTGCATTCAAACGCGATCTCGACGAGAAACAAGCCGCCACTCAGTCTCAACTGTAGAAGCTAAAAACGGTATCCAAGGCTTCGAGTTCTTTTAACTCTAAAGTACAATACGAGTATAGCAACTCTCTGCTTGATGCAACAGACGGGACCGTTAAGACCATCTCAAAAGGAAACCTTTCAGCAGCCAAGTTATTTCGTTCCGTGGACAAGAACCCCGCTGTTTGGGTAGCAGTGCAAGTACGAGTCGGACGAACTCGCCGAAGATTCAGTGGAAGAGGAAAAAGCTCTGATCAGCCGAAAGACGAGCGCTAGCTAAGATTCGGGAGAAAAAGCGGAAAAATGCGTCTAGCTGGCCAACTCTACAGCTACCCGCTCTACATCCAGTGAAGCTCCATCTACTTATGGTCTGTCCACTGGCAATTATTTTTCTTCTAATCAGCCTTTTTGTTTTTTCCGCATGCAGTCCTTTCGTGGACGTCAGCCTCAACTAGCAGACAAGTGTTTCAGCTGCGGCCAAAGAAGCCTCTGAGCAAATCCATCTTCCTGCCCAAGCCGTTTTAGAGGAGCCGCTGCAGCTCCTCCAAGCAGTAAAAATACATACTTATGGCAAATACCAAGCTGCATTGAAGAGAATGGGATAAGATGAGTATATAATTTATTCAATATAATCCAATGATTGGGAGACTTTGAACCAGTTGAACTTATTGATAATTTTGTTGAACCATGTGATTCAAGGTTTTTTGGAAGTCTTGGAAAGACAATTTACTCTAAGGGGCTGAAAATTTTCTGTAGCTGTTCATTTATCGTTCGCGTAAATTCTGGATATGTCAACTGCGTCCATTACTTTTGACTTTGTCATGACAACCACAAACTTCGTATAGGTTTGGACAAAAATCAACTTTTTCGACATACTTGTGTTTTTTTGTTTTTTTTTTCAGCTTTGTTCATCATTTTGCTGAATTTTACCAAATTGTACATTTCATAAGCATTCTGGCTTCATAAGCATTCTAGATTATTTTTTGACTTTTTTAAGAAAATAGTAAAATCCAAGATGACGGATCCAAGATGGCGGGTCAAATGACGTCATGCTATTTCACAGCCAAAAATTATGTCATTATTTTATAGAGCAAGCTCAGGGCTTTCTATTTAATGAATGTAAATTTATTTTCTGTGCCTTAATAGAACGAAAACCCAAGGAGATCGAGGGTTTCATCCCCCTTGTACCACGATGGGGGCATTAGTTCGAGGGTTAACGATTGTATTAGCCCTGATGACTGAATGAATGAATAAAAGACTGATTATCAGGACGGAACGCATTATATTTAAGTTAAAGGCAACCTTAAGGTTAATGTAGAGTTTTGAAATCATATAAGTGCTTCTTGCTTTATTCGCGTTACTATTTTTGTTGGGTATCAGATTCTCTTTATTTAAATTCTACCCTCAGCTCAGTTTTATAATAATCGCTCAGCCATCCAGTCCAGTATAGTGATTTGTCGAGCAGGCTATTTCTGATCTTCTGGTCACAGGTTCAGTGGTCGAGTGCGCGCGTGCTCCTGCTGTGGTTAACCCGTTGTCAGTTTCCATACAGTTAGAGTTCTGGAAGAATAATGTTTCTTATCTCAATTCCAGTGTTTTGCAGACGTTGCTCGCAGACTATCTCGTATTGTATACTCGGATGTTAGCGCTATTGGATTGGCTGCTTTCATTGCCATTGGTAACATGCCTGTTTTCGCGCAAAAACTGAGATTCTATGTAGACGAATACCAGATCGAGCACCACGTGGAGAGAACTCCACTGTGTTTGTTTTGCTTTGAAAAGTTTGCACTTCTTCTTTCAGGGTGCTCTGTTAAGTGGTTTACTGACAACCAAACTGTACCTTTGATCGTCGATTCTGGTAGTATGAAACTGTGTTCGCTTCAAAGAAAGTAATATCAAAATCGAGGCTGAGTTGATACCTCGTTCGGCTGATTACTTATGCAAGATCGTCGATTGATGACTGGTCAGTTAAAGATAGCTATTTTCATGAAGTAACCTCTTATTGGGGTCCCTGTTCAATTGATTACTTTCCCAGTTAAAAAAAAAAAAAAAATTCAAGTTTTCCTAGTTTCTATTCGAATATTCCCTGGCATTTAGTTGGGTAAGAGAAACCTATTGGCTGGTGCCACCTATTTCGTTGGTTAAAAATGTCATCCGCCACATATGTTTTTGTCAACAGAACTGGTTACTCTTTATTGGCCTTTCAGCTCCCTTTTGGTCTTTTTTGGTGGATCGTAGGTGGGGTTTCAGATCTTTTGTTATTGATTTTCTCTTCGTTGAGAACGGTAAAGATGTTTATCTTCATGGGGCAAATAACAGTTCCCTTTTGGCTCGGAGAATTTTAGTTGCTTGTCGGGGCTGTACAGTACAGTATCCAGTAGAACCTGTCTATGGAGAAGTCATGCCGCGCGGTCACGATTACGCTGTTTTAGGCCGTTGGGCCATGTCATTTTTGTGCGGGACTGCCCGTTTATCATGTGTTGATTTTAGGTGATTGCACTGTTTTAGGCCATTAGGCCATGTCATTTTTGTACGGGACTGCCCGTTTATCATGTGTTGATTTTAGGTGATTGCACTGTTTTAGGCCATTGGGCCATGTCATTTTTGTACGGGACTGCCCGTTTATCATGTGTTGATTTTAGGTGATTGCACTGTTTTAGGCCATTAGGCCATGTCATTTTTGTACGGGACTGCCCGTTTATCATGTGTTGATCTTAGGTGATTGCACTAGCTGTTTTAGGCCGTTGGACCATGTCATCTTTCTGCGGGACTGCCCCTTTATCACGTGTTGATCTTAGGTGATCACACTGTTTAAGGCCGTTGAGCCATGCCGTTTTTGTGCAGGACTGCCAGTATATAGTGTGCTGAATGCAAGATTTAGGCCTCTGGGCCTTCCTTATGTTCTGATCTGCGTGTTGTTGCTTTTTTGTTTTTTCTAATTGTTCTCACATTTCTTTTGTTATCTTTCAAGTCTACAAAGTGGATGTGTGTTTACTTCAAAGGTTGCCCACTCAAGAGATCCAGACGGCTTCGCAACTCAAAGGAAGGTCTTCCCTTGCGTTCCTCTAAAGCAAAGGCCCCTTCAACAACAGAGCGTTATTCAAGTGACTTTCAAACATTTAGAGAATGGTCTTCGCGCTTTGAGGAAGTCGCTTGTTTGCCGTCTGATGAGACGTCATTTTCTCCTTATTTGGAGTATTTTGCTGCAGCAGAGTTCCCTCTACTCCACACTTGAGTCTGTCTGTTATGGCATAAATTGGGCACACCATCGGTATGGCTTTCCGATTTGTGATTTGACTTGTGATAGAGGTGTTCTCGAGGCGGCTAAAATTGAGCTTGCAAAACCTGTTTCCATAAAAACGGGGGCGTTGTTACTCCCGAGATGATTTTGAAGATATATAATAGGTTTGCGCGCCCCAAGGCTAATCCCTCTAATCATCGCTTAGCTGCAATTTGCGTGACTGCCTAATCGGCTTTTCTCCGCGTCAACGAGTTAGCTAGCCTTCGTTGTTGTGACGTTAGTTTTTGCGATGCATTTGTCAGAATTTATACATGTGAGAGCAAAACAGATGTTTATTATATTTAACTTTTAGTTTTAATTTTATGAATTTATCTTCTTCAAAGATAGAGCATATTTTGCTCTCAAAAAATTCGTAGTAAAATAAAGTTTTAGACTTGGCATGCGTTTGCGGAACTAGGATATCTTATACACTTGTTTGATCTACATAGCTTAAGGGGGGGGCCGCTAAGGAGCAGGCATCAGCAATCTACACTCTTTATGTCACGGCAGATGGGAGACTGATCGAGCCAAGGACGGCTAGCTACGGCTATATTACGATAAGTTAGAATCTTTACTTTCAGTTTCTTGAAGTTTGCACACTTAGATTCCTTTGTTCTCTTTCTTTATTTTCGAAAGCGGGCATCAATAAACGAGATGCCCGCCCCTGATGCTGTGTTTGTGTTTATTAAGATTAGTTACAAAATATTTTATAATCGTTTCAGGGTGATTAGAGTATAAATATATTTTGTAACGTTTCGCTAATTACACTGGAGTATGTTCACTATGTATGGTTCATGTTAACTGTAGAAGTATTTTAGGCGTGAATCCCTAAGGGGCTAGTAGGCTATTTAAGAATTTGTAAGTTATGCAAGAGCCACTCGAAGGCATCTCTTTCAACTTTGCTTTTTAATTTTTCTGTTTATTCACTGCTGTATTTTCTTTATGATGATGTAACGCTCGCTGTATCCTGCATCAATAAACGAGATGCCCGCCCCTGATGCTGTGTTTGTGTTTATTAAGATTAGTTACAAAATATTTTATAATCGTTTCAGGGTGATTAGAGTATAAGGAATTTGTTCCGCACACTTTCGAACGCTATTTTCATAAATTTTCTGCTTAAAGCTAACCAGCAATTTGTAGAAATACTGCCGACAACCTATTATCTTCCAATTCCGCAGTATTTATAACATAACCGGCAAAGTTGTGTGATCCGGTCATGATCAAGAAGCGTTATACTGATATGTAAATAGATCGCAACTGTACGGCGCTAACCAACACTTATTTCTCTTTCGATTTGGGTGAAAGTCGAAGATTAATCCTCTAGAATTACATGATAACAAAATTGTTAGACTCACAGAGTTTCTCGAAGGTTTGGAAATCAGCAGTGCGACAAAGATTCTGTGCAATAGCGTCGAAAATATGACCGCGTAACATTATCTGCGGACCGCTAGGGAACACATCCTTTTCGCTTATCCGACGAATTTCACTGCAAACTTTGAGAACAATTCACGTTGGTTATTTAGAGTTACGACTTAAAACGTGTGGCAATGTGAAATCGGTAATTGTATGAAATGTTTCCTTCCGCCTTGCTTCCCGCAGCTTCAAAAATACAGGTCCAAACAATACGATTTTCAATCGATCGAAGCCAATGTTTTGGAGGTCATCAAGTCTCGAAAACTGCAACACGTACGTCGCATAAACATGAAGCATTCAACTGAAAGTAAAACACAAACTGGATTTAACAGAACCTTGACAAAATATATTCTCGGTAAGGACAAATGTAAACGGGCTATAAACACGCGTGGGAATCTTATGTTTAGTTGACGAAATTATCATCCAAAGCAGTCCTTGAGTTTTCTCTCCTGCTTTTCGTTTGCCTGCTCCTCCACTTCGTATCTAGCTTTCCATTCCTAATATACAAGCAGCCCGTCCGCAAAGACGTCTTCCCCGTCGTCGCTTGAAATATTGTAAATTGCTCTCAAAGCTCTAAGCAGTGAGTTCACAGTTGTCGAACGTGCTCGATCGAAGTTTATTTCGGAGCCTTCCGAATCGAAACTTAACTCTGACTCCAGTGACGAAAAAGAAATGATTCTGAGACAAAACTGGGACGTTTTAGTCCCAAAATACATCGGAACGATTAGTTTTGCGTTCTATTTTCTCGAGCAAATACAGAGAGTTGACTGAGGCGCTATTGTGTTTGGTTCCTGGGTAGACGTCATCAGGTACCGCCGCCCCAGACTCCCTAAAACGCGGTCGTGAAACACTTAATCGCGACTTCGAAAGGGCATAGGAAATCGAGGATTCAACCAAATTCAAAAATTTCTTCGCCCAAATGCTTCAAATTAAGTCTAGATTTGTTTTAGCGAAAAAAAAAATTGGGGGTTAGGTGCACTTTAACAATTATTGGAAGAGGTTGAGAAAAAATATCGTGATTTGTCAGTGGCGAGCAGCTCAATTATTTGCCAAAGCCGAAGAATGAGGCAGATAATTGATCCGCGAGACACCGACAAACCAAGATATTTTGCGATGACAGAGTTCAATAAGTTTGCTTTCATACGTACATCACTCCCCGACAGTTCAGGCAAGCGGTCTGCCATTTTTCACAAAAGAGCGTGGTTACAAATAAACATGAGCATAATAATTATTATTTGTGGAAAAACACATCTAGACGTTATAGGCAGTCACGAGGCGGGCTCTCGGGCAATGAAACGGAAGAAAAAACAATGCATCGAATGACGTTACTAAATTATTCTGATATCAAGAACACCGCCCAGTTCTTAAATTATGTTTTATTCCATGACAAAAGATTACGTTGTGGCATCTTCGAGAGATCCTACTTTATCTCCGATACCTAGCCTACCGCCTTGTTTTCTGACAATCTCCCACAGTTTTTAGATGTGAAATAGCGGACAGGGGCTTCCTATAACCAGTTTTTCAAACCAGCTTCTCTACAAAGAATTTTCGTGAGATTCACGAGTGGAAAGATGAGTTGCAAGAATGAATAGGAGGGGAGTTGTTGATAACGGGGTGTGATGGAACGCACTTCAACAGAGAAAAAAGACCGGAGAGAGAGGGAGAGAGATTATTGAAGGATAAAAAGATCTAATAGAGCTCTAGGAATGCTCTTGATACGTCTCTATGGTACACTAAATACAAAATATAGTTTAGTTCTTGTTGTAAAAGGCGTAGGAGTTAAGGACACTTTCTTTCTACGCATCCTTTTCCTTGATCTTCGTATTCTTGTTTGGATATCCACATCTGTTGAAATGAGCCCTAAAGGAACAAAACAAACAAGCATAATCATTATTACAGTGTTCGCACAAATCACAACTAAACGATAAAGGAAGACTTTTCAACTTCCGTTCTCCTTGAACAGAAATAATTTGACGGATTCAAGACTTTATAACGAATAATTTCGTAACAAGGCGAGTCCCCTACCATAACATTCGTCCCATTTGGCTTATCGATCGCATTGTGGGCAATACAATGAGAATTAACTTAATACAACTTAAATCGTAACCTCGTTCCCAGGGTCTCTCATCTACCCGGGAGGGTAGGAAGATGAGTCGATTCCGTGCACAGTGACGTCACCACTGGTGAATTTAAAATGCCGTCCAAACTGGCGGACATTCATTGTTGTCACAATCTAGCTAAAACGTAAGTAATTCCAAAAACCTAAGTCATTACTTTCAACGCAGCATAGTCTAGACCTCCCGTCCTCCTTAACTGTGCGTCGTAAAGTAAGTCCGAGACACTTACCAGTGACGCCAGAATAGAGCCGCCTATCCAAGGGTTAAACCTCCTTTCCATAGCCGTGTTATTGGAGATCAGCTTCAAACGCATGCTCTAAACACAACAAAAACAACAACAACAACAAAAAGGACACAAATTGTTTCTTCCATAGTCTGTCCACAAACATTTATTATTTTTTGTTTTTGCTGCGCGTTATGTTTTCGCCGAGCGCGCGAGAGTAGGCGGAAAACTCGACAGAAGCCGCGAAGGGGCGCTATTTTTTTGGTCTTTCCCCAGGGCCACCCCCTTGTGTTCGGACCTCTTTCTGCAGATCCCCTGCGCTTAATACGTTTGCTCGCGATCTCGGCGAACTCACGACAAATAGAGGGTCTGTGGACAGACTATCACTTTCACTGAGTACAACTTAAAGTATGGAAAAGGTGAAGTCGGTCTCTGGGCAACTGGCGCGTAACTCCAGTCCCACAGTGTAGAAAGAAAGCATGTTACTAACCCCCTGGCTGGGTCGCTAATAGAACTTGTCCATAATATCTTTATCAGGTTTCCCTTTTTTGTATCTATTATTTTGTACCTCTCATTAGAGAGGGCAACTGCGACAGTCAACTGTCTTGCCAAGCAATATAAATCTAACGTTAAAGACCGCCAACCCTCTGCCTGAGAGTTTGATTGGGGAAACCGTTTCAAATGTTCGTGTAAATGGTGACCGCTACAAATATAACTCCTCAAACTAATAATTCATCAAGTCCAAACAAAGGAAATCACCACCGCGACGGTGTTTGGACATAATTAACTTCACCTATAGTATATACATGCATAGCATTCAAGAGTGTTTTACCACAATTCCAAACACCTTGAAGTTCGTCAAGTATACTTCACTACGCGTTGTGTTTTCACCTCTCTTCTAGGTGTTTGGAAATGTGTTTAAACACGGTCTATTGTGTTTGATAAAGATGGTGTGGAGAGCGTTATGTTCAACACAATGCTTAACGACCAGCAACGTAAATGATGTTACAATACTTACAGGCGGAGTCTTGGAGAGAAGTTCACGATTGAGTCTTTCGATAAAGCCTTGGAGAAGAGTGTTACCACCTGTGACAATCACACTTCCAAACAATCCCTGGGGAGCAAGGTTAATACTTAGTCTTACATTCCAAAAGATTGTTTAAATATGTTACTGCGCAAAACCTTCCTGTGGCAGTTTTTGCTGTGACGAATAAGCCGCTGATTTGGCAGTCCTTTCATGTGGTACTGTTAACTATGCAGTGGGGTGGAGGTTCTAAATTTAAAGTCTTTGGATAAAACCGCCTACTGTGCGACCATTCAAATGAAAGCCATTGCATATGGTATTTAACAAATACAGAAGCCTAAGCCGTGTATTACACTGTGATAAAACAAGACGGAGAACACGAGGGAAATGTAGAAAACACTCGCCTGCCTACATGCCTCGTCTTCAAAACTTTCTGCTGCTTTGCAGAGAACTCCATCACAAATTTCTTCAAAGAAATGCTTTTTCTCTAACAACAATGTTGACTAGAGGAAATATGGCGAACACTAAAACACGCTATTGAGCAACACTTTCATGAGGTATTGTTTATTATGCTGCAAGGCGGAGATTCCAATTTAATAAAACCCCTGTGTGCGACGGTTCAAATGAAAGCTACTGAGCAGTCCTCATGAGGTATTATTTTACTTTAACAGTTCGGCAATACGAAAGACTACAAGTATTGACAGGAGAACTCTTAACAGGAACTCCTTCCCTCACTGAAGGGTTACCTAAAGTTCACAATAAATAAAAATTAACCTGCTAATAAAATCATAAATAAATAAATAAATAAATAAATAAATAAATAAATAAATAACTAAATAAATATATAAATAAATAAATAGGTGGAAATTACGTACAATGTGGAACTAGAAATATAATTATACTAGCAGAAATATCCCTCAGGTGTAGAAAGGATTTCAGAAGATACTTAAATTCCTATTGTTTATTATTCGTATTGTTTATTATGCTGCAAGGCGGAGATTCTAACTTAATGAAACCCTAGTGTGCGACCATTCAAATGAACGCTATTTGCAGTACTTGTATTTTTACTTACTGCTCTAATGTCGATGTCGGTCATTCCTACACTTGTCGTGACCACTTGCGTGACACCAATGGCGGTACTGCCTTCGATACCCTTAAACAATAACGCAAGATAAAACATGATACATTCAAAAACACATAGAGCATCACATTCAGGAATATAATCCATCAAATAGCTTTTGAGATAAACTGCTGCATAAATTAAAGAGCCTGTGTCTGTACGACTTGATTGATACCAGAAGGTCCAATGGAAGGTTTTTAACCAAAAGAAATTGTGTGACCCACTACCGCACTCCGCCTGGGATAATTGGTAGTTTTCTGATGCGGCTTCATAATCTGTTGCCATAAGTTGGAAACCTCATTTTACCGCTTTTTACCGCTTTTGATCAAATTTTCTCTATGATCTTCACACAAGAGCAAAAACCCTTTACAACAACAAAATAATAGCTTCTTGAATCATCGTCGTCATCATCATCATCGTCATCATCATCATCATCATCATCATTATCTTCAAAATCTTTTCACATTGCTCAAAGGTTTCATTATCGTTTTCAGCAGGAGGAAAACTGGTTTTAACAGGTGGGCAAAACTATTGGCACTGAACTTCTTTCTACGAAAAACTTTCCACTACATGTAGATGGCCAAACCAGGCAAGTACATTCATTGTCCTCACAGCCGGTCAATTTGCCCGGTGCCCGACCCCTGATTGCACCACCGGACACACGAGGCCTCAAGGCCTTGATAACTGAAATTTGACAGTTCCAACAAGACCAACGAAAAGGGATTTTCCGCATCAAAGCTACATGTAACTCTAAAAGTTTAACTATCAATTCATCAAAAAATCAAGTCACCACACAGGCACAGAAAAGTGTGGCAGGCCCTTGAAGCAGTCGTTAAAAATACATGTAGTAACCCTGAGGTAATGAATACTGACCTTAACATTTGAGGGATCAAAGAGTCCCTCACATATCCTAAACCTCTCCACACCAAAAGTGTTGTTATAACCATTGGGAAATTCATACACCACCCCAGGAATATTGCCTAAAATGCTGAAAACCAAAGCAAAATAATGAATTAATCAATCAAATTAAAGGAAAGTAAGTTTTGTGGACGAGTAAGAACGTAAGTCACTGATAAACAATTTTTCTACTGAAAAGAAATGTACAAGCTATTTTACACTGTATAATACTTTTAAAAAAATGCTCATTCTCATCTCAAAGCTATTTGTAATTCCTAAACTGTACTTGTTTTATACGTATGAAAGAAAAAGGCATTTTCCCTTATTTGTTGGAGGGCTAGTGAGCTGTAGTGTATAAAATCCACCCAAAACAGTCTTTCAGAAGACGACAGAGCTGTAAATAACACTGACCAATGAACTTTAATACTGCACTACACCGTAAGACCAATTAGGAAAAATGGAAAGAAGGAAAAATCAAACCTTTCATCATAAGGGCCATCTGACACTTGAAGAACACTGACTTGAAAATCTTGTATGGTCTCCTGTGAAGGTTAAAACAAAGTTATTGTTTAAACGTAGTTTACTGTACCATACACATGTGGATGCTGCTATGGAAGTGCTCACTGCCTCTTCCTTTTTACAAATACACTTACAACTTAGGGAAAATATTGTACCAATTCATGATGGGACATGGCAGGTTGTTGGGCATGGATGGGCTTGATTTGAAGCCAGAAAATGGAGCTGACCTACCCTATGAGGGTTATAATAATAGTAATTTAATAATAACTTATAGAACTATTATTATTATTATTATTATTATTATTATTATTATTATTATTATTATTATTATAAATTATGATTCTGTAAGTCTCTAGTAATGGAGAGTGAACCACCAAGAGAGTGTTGTAGTACTACATGTAGATGTCAGCAACTCTCCAATTTTGAATGTGGAAATGACTCAAAGACAAACAATACTATTCATAAGAAACAAGAGTGTTAAAATAACACTTACATTCACCATGTGCCTGTGGAATGATTTCGTGACAGATGGAAGGTTATTCTTTTTTGTGAAAATAGCTGGTCCACCTTCTTTAGATACTTCCTAAAAATAATACAGTCCAGAGTATTGCCACCAAACAAACTACATGTATATGTAATCAAGCTAACAAGCTAGCATAGCCGGTCACTTCGCTCCATGATTAGATCACTCCAAGTCAGTTGGCTCCAATCAAAAGTTAGATCACCCCATACGAGAAGTGACTTTGCTCCATAGAGAAGTGACTTTGCTCCATGTTGTAATTGAGTGTTAACTAACTTAAGTTCTAAGTGCTTACTAGATTGTACCTAACTAACCTAACTGAGGTTATTGTCAGTCGATTAAAATATATACATGTAGATGAATTTCCAATATTAAAACATAGAAGAATCTATTTTGAAGAGGGCCAAAGCATAATTGAACAAAATTATGTTGTGTTAGCAGGTGTATGAAGCCACTGTGAATCGACGCTGTGATGAACCTGAACCGACAAAAGTTTGGCTTCAACAAAAATTATTACATGTAGTTCTGCTTTATTGATCACACATATTTATCAAAAGACCTGCAATTTCTTACTGGAGTGGAGCAAAGTCACTTATCGTGTAGAGCTATCTAACTTTTGGTTGGAGTGAAATGACTTGGAGTGATCTCACAATGGAGTGAAGTGACCATAATTCGCTCAGTGGTTAGAGCACTTTCCATGAAATCAGGGTGTTATGGGCTTGATTCACTGTTGGGGAATCTGATTTTTTCCTAGCATTTTTTCAGTTCTACAGTTTAGTATACAGTGTAGGTAATCATATGAATGCAAATGCAATTAAAGATTTACCCTACAGTACAAGTGATAGTTGAAAATTCTCTCAAAATTGCAAGAGCCTTTATCCAATAGGCGAGTACAATTTTAAAGAATTTCTAAATATCACGAATAGTGTTAATCCTTACACGTAATTGCTTGAGCTTTAATACGATTACTCGTTTACTATATGACTGAGAAAACTGCGTATGCGTAGCTGTTAGTTTGCACTGCAGAGCAAATTAGGAATTACTAATGTATTGGCCTGCTCTCAGCCAATCACAATGAAGTGATCTTCTCAGTCATAGAATAAAATATAGAAAGGCATATCATAGTTTTTCAAATATTTCAATCAAGTTACCTACCTTACTAGCTATGACATAGGGTGGCACAATTTCAATGTTTTGTTCCTCAAACATTTGACGACATTGAGCAGTGATAAAATCCCCAGCTAAAGGAGATTTGACAATAGCTTGTTGTAGAACATATCCATCATGTACTGGTACAGCACTGGTCTGCGTTGCTCCTGAATCTATCACAAGCCCTGTGGATCTGCCATTTGCAAATGCTGTCAGTGCTGCATTCTTGCACAGGAAAAACGCTGGGATGTTGTACTTTTCAAACATCAATTCTGTGAGCTTCTCTCGCTTTGGGCGGACATTCCACTAGAAAACACACAAATATAGATGTAGGTAACCTTGTAAGTGTAAAAAGTTAATTCTAAAGCATTCTTTTATTTCATTTCATTTAATTTGACATTGTTTATATGACATACACCTAACCAGTGTTCCTGAGATAAGTGAGGGGTCTCGGGTCAAAAACCCGACAATGTCAGCTACATGACCCAACAAATTAACAGAAAATCTAATGATTGGGTGGGAGCAGTGGGAATTGACCTGTTGGAATTCTTCATTGACACCCTCCCTTGAAACAATGATCTTCTAGAACCCTGCATGTATAGCAACATCTTTATACATGTATTATACAACAGTTATTGGTTAATAGGGTTTCACTTATCCCAGCTACAGTCATAGGACCACTGAGCATGTACATGTAGATTATCACTGTTTTTGATATGGGCAGTACACAATTCAGACTCTACAATGTATGTACATGCAAATGCATGGCTGTTAAGACAACTGCACAGTACATGCAGTACTTCTGAGCAGATGTGCCAGTCAATATAGTGCAGCTTGGACAATAGTTTCAACTGTGATGGTCCATTGCACTTATTAGATACTTTGCAGTTAACTGCCAGGGCTGTCAATGAGGGGCAAAAGCCTTAACACCCATTATGGCTGAGTATGTTTGATGGACCCTTGATGCTACAGGAGAACTGGCCTGTAGTTGATACAATTCACCCTTAAAGTAACAAGTTTGCTACAGGTGTGAAGATCAAGGTTACAGGTGAATTACAAACTTAAAACTTAATGACAGCCCTGACTGCCATGGGTTGCAAGCAGAGGTTCCTTTCCATCTCTTGCCTCGCAGAAAGAGAAGGGAAGCGCTGTCTCGCAGGGTAACTTACAGAAGCCTCAGACATAAGAACTGGGTGAAGGGCTGATTCAGATTTGATATCCTTGACATAGAGGTAGTCCAACAGCTTTTCAAATGTATCCCAGTCTTCAACTGCATTGGAAAAAAGTCAACAGACAAGTAAATTTTATGACATGTAGTTATAACATAAATGAAAGAGACTAATCACACAATATGAAAGCGGTCGTTCCGCCCAGAAGTTGATGTGCCTACAAGTCAGTTCGCCTACATGTAAATCGAAGTCGATTCACCTACATGATCAAAGTTGTTTTGCCTACACACTCTCAGTCGATTCACCTACATTGATTCGATTTGGCTCCACTAAATACTTATTAGTAATAGTAATTGGACCGAGTGGAGTACAATTCAGGGAGTAATTGTGTAAGTAATTTCAAAATCTGATGAGCGCAAAGCGTGAGGCCGATTTGAAATTACAAGCATGATTACCCCCTAAATTGTACGACATGAGGTCCAATTACTAATTAATCATATCTATAGCAAATTTCGGAATTAAAAATGTCTTTTGAGAACTTCTTTTGAGCGAAAACATCTGTAGCACGTTTCATACATTGTGTAAGTTTTGAAAGCTGTAGGCAACATTGCAAAGAAAGCCATTACACCGCATGCAATTGATGTGCAAATAATGTGGGTATCAAATTACAGGTGTCCAATTACCAAAAGTTCAAATTGGATACCTGTAATTGGACACCCATGTGATTGTGCGTCGATTACGTGGCAAATAGGTGCGCGGAGAACCAATCACGATCGAGAATTTTCATTATTCCTTCAGTTGTCAACTGTTGTTCCCCCAGTTTACAACTGCTGTTGCATGATTTTCCTTTCCACCTCCCTTTCACCAAAAGAAGACTGACAGTGATGTTGATATATCTTCACAAAACCGTCTTTGATGCAGGCGAATCGACTTGTCCTGTAGGCAAAATGACTTGTACATGTAGACAAAATGACCAACATTCCATAATATACAGGATATTCATTGAAAAAGTGAGTTAGCAAGGTGAACACTTTTATCCTACACTTTCTAAAATTCGCAGCACATTGGAGGAACAAATTCCAAGTGAAAACAGAAAATAAAGTTGTTTGCATATGGGCTTTGTACTGTACTGTCTAAGTACATTTAAGCCAATGTTGAAAACATAGCTATGCATTCCTTTTGTGAACTTGTGCTTTTTTTCAGAAAATTACAACTTTTTCAACACTACAAATCAAATTCTCTTAAAATCTGACGTTTTACAAATGAAGCAAAATCAATGCATAGCACAATAACGATTATAATAAAAATATTTAATCAATGAAAAAAATCCTGATTAAGTGATATGTTTGGGAATCATTACATATTTTTTCAGAATTAGTCACATGGCCATGGGCGTGGCCCAGTGACATCATCACTGGTGTTACTGATCATGAAAAACATAAATACATGAAATAACTCTGAACTAACTAATATGACGAGAAAAGAAGACATGACTGATCATTGTAGTTACCGTAAATCCTCGAATTAGCGCCCCTTTTGAGTAAGTGCCCCTCCTATTGGCCGAAATTTAAAATAAGCACCCCTCCCTTTCCCCCTATTTTGTGGACGAGTAATGCAACAACAAAGGATGTATCAGAGTTCTCCGTAAGCTCTGGCAACCGGCGAAATTCGCCGTCTAGTCGTCCTTGGCGCGCCAGCTACTCAGAGTAAACAAATTATGAAAAAAATGTATTTGTAACAATGTGAGCCTAGCCGTCTATAAAATTAAGCATAAAAGCAATAGGTCTAATTTTCTCAACAAATACATAGCGATTAAAAAATACAACTCTTATAGCTGTAAGATAAAAGAAATCTGAAATCATTCGGGCCGTGAGAATTGCCGCCAAAAACATGACGTGGGCACTGAGCCATGACAGCAGCACTGAAATATTTGACAGCCGTGGTTAAGTTAAAGCTCAGTTTTTCCTCTGAAAATGAAGCGATAAACCCAGCAATTGCTGTTCAGTACCTGGGATAAATTGAAAAGAAAATAGAAATGGCACAAACGAAGGTCATAAGTTGTTTTCTTTCAAAAATATAATTAGCCTGCGAACAGGCTCCCGACGAGGACAGAAAAAATTTTCGGCAAGCGCAAAACAGAAGAATTCGGAGAGCAAAGCAATCGGGGAAGGGACAGGGACGCTTCATTCGGGCTCACCGAGAGCCCGTTCACAGGCTAAAATATAATTAAAATTAGTTCTTTTATCTCCAGTGAATGTACACGTAATTTAATTAGTTCTTTAAATACGACATGCAACCCAGTGCTTGGCTCGCACATGGATTTTTGAGAACAAATAACTGCAAAGATTTATTTCAACAAAAGAAACAAACTTTGCAAGATCTTACACAATCTTTAAACCCGGCAGCTGTAAGATGTTTTTGTAAATATTGAAAGTGAGATATAAAACAGGCAAGCTTATTGAGCAGGGAAGTATGAATAAATACATGCATCATTTCAAGGCTTCATTATAAAGCAAAGCATTTGCAAAATATGCCAAGTTTAAGTTTGTTTGTATTAATTGTACCACTTTTGAAATCATGAACGAACAACCCAAACTACCGCAAAGGTCCAAAATGTTGATGATGGTCCGCACGCTTAATCAGAAAAAATTCTGAGCTTAAATATACGGGAAACGTCACTAAGTATTACAGGCTTCCGCTTGCAACGGTTACCAATCACAAGCTTCATCACATTCAACGAATTCCACCCTTAACACAGTCTGTGTTAAAGCCACTCAAAACTTGTCTTTCAACAAAATAAATGTCAAACCTCAATCTAGTGCCTTCAATGCCAGCAAAACTCTTTTCTCATTTGGCTTTTTCATCTGTTTTTACACGCGTCATTGACCAGAAATTGAGAATGTTTTTGACGTTTTTGATATTTTTTTGATTATTTGATACGGATGACGATTAACCTGTTTAACTAACACATTACATTACATGTATGTTTTTCTTGGTGAAATTGCTTTTCTTTGAGAAAAGAACAAAACCAGGATCGCTTAAAATACACTGAAATGCACTTTTTAGAACCCCAATTTCAAAATTTTCCCGGGGAGGCTCCCGGACCCCCCAATAAATGGTTGCAGTGCCCCCTCTCCACGTGGCTCCGATGAAACCACTCCGCGTCTTTTTATCGGCATTGTCCACTGCCCAGTCAAAGTTACTCTCCCTCTACTTCAAAGTTTCGGGAGAACCCTGATTTATAGTTTTTGTCATGTAGTATTTAATTTGTACATTGTACACACAGCGTTTTTCAGTAAGAAATATCCGGACAGATTATATATTGATGGAAAATTTATTTCTCAAGACGAGCCTTTCGCTTAATTTTCAAATTTACATATGTAGATTTTGGACAGATTATTTTATTATTTTGTTTTTTGCATGTCTTTTCTCACCTAATACTTGCCACTTAAATTTCTACTAAACACAAGCTCGATAAGCTGCAAAAACAAGACGAATTAATTACATCCTTAGCCGCCACAAAAGGAGCGGAACATCAAACACGCTATTTACCGATGGTGTGAAACTGCCCAAACAAAAACTCGATGCACTGGGTAGGTAAGCAGTCAATATTCGTTCTTAGCTTTTTGTTTTGTAATTATGTGTTAGGTTGTCCAAGCTTTATACTTGTTATAGTCGCTCTGTATGAGCGTGTCTTGTGGTTAGCTTTTAGATCAGTATTTGCTTCCAATGTTTGGAAGCTCCCATTTATATACAGAACTAGCTTGTTCAAGGATTATTATAGAAAACCGTTAATTTCAAGCACCCACATTATCTTCAACATGGTTGTGACACTTCAGCTGCTCCCAGGAATAATTTTTATCTCTAGACACTTTGAGGATGTATGGATCTTAAAATATGTTCTCGTAATGTAAGAGGCTTGGGAGACATGCTAAAGAGAAGGGAAATGTTCTCTTGGCTCAGGGCAAAAAACAGCTCTATTTATTTTTTACAAGAAGTCCATTGCTGCGAGAGCACGTCCACTATGTGGTCAGCAGAATGGGGATACAAATCCTTTTTTAGTTGCTGTACGGGCGCTAAGGCAGGAGTTGCAATTCTATTCAATAATACATTCGATTTCGAAATGAAACGAGTGTACTGTGATCCTAATGGACGATTCATTATTTGTGACATCCAAACCAACCAAAAGTATATAACGCTGGCCACCATTTACGCTCCCAACGACGATGACGCGGCTTTCTTCGAAGGCTTCTTCGAGCATTTATCAGATTTTCAATGTGAAGAAGTAATTATTAGTGGCGATTTCAACTTAGTGCTTAATTTAGATAAAGACAAGAAAGGTGGCGTCGCAAGAACACACAATAATTCAGTTAGGATCGTTCAGGAATTTATGGAAAACTTAGATTTAATTGATGCTTGGAGAGTGCTACATCCCGATTCCCTAAGATATACTTGGCGCCAACGGAAACCCGAAATTCAATGCTGACTAGACTTCTTTCTTGTTAGCCAAAGCTTAATGTGTAATGTCATGCACGCCGATATTTTGACAGGATACAAAACAGACCACTCAATGATCGATATCAGTATAGCTGTTCATTCGAATCCAAGAGGACCAGGCTTTTGGAAACTTAATACTTCTTTCTTGAACGAAATTGAATACGTTAACCAAATAAAATCAACAATCCAAGCTGTTAAAGAAGAATATCAAAATGATGACACTGTGAACCACGCATTATTGTGGGAGATGATAAAAATGAAAATCCGAGAACAATCATTAAAATATGCAGCTGCCAAAAAAGCTAAAATTTTAAAACGGGAAGAAGAGCTAGAAAAAGCAATTAACAACTTGCAAATATATATGGAAACAACAAGCGACGAGGAAAATGCAAAACAAGTTGGGGCTCAGGAATTAGAAAGAAAAAAGGCAGAATTGGAGAATATAATTGAGTACCGCACCAAAGGTGCAATCTTAAGATTGAAATGTAGATGGTATAATGAGGGAGAAAGAAATACAAAATACTTTTTAAACATGGAAAAAAGGCACTACAAACAGGGAGTAATAAGTCAGCTAAAAATTAATGATGATGAAACAGTAAACACTGACAAAGAAATTCTAAATCAGTGTGAATCCTTTTACAGAAATCTATATAGCTCTCATATGAATATCAACGACACTTATGTTAATGACATGTTTTTCGACGAGAATAATACTAAGGTACTGAACCCAGACGAGCAAATGTCATGCGAAGGCCTGCTGACCAAAGAGGAATGTTTACAAGCCTTAAAAAATACAGAAACAAATAAAACACCAGGCTCAGACAGAATACCTGCCGAATTTCATAAAGTTTTCTGGAACGATTTGTCGAATTTACTTGTTAATTCGATTAATTTTGCATATCAAACAGGTCAATTTTCGGTAACCCAGAGACGCGGAATCATTAAATTAATCCCCAAAAAAGATGTAGAACCATACTTTATTAAGAACTGGAGACCAATAACTCTTTTGAACTGCGACTACAAAATCGCGACCAAAGCTATTGCAAACAGACTAAAAAAAGTTCTACCGAACCTTGTAGATAATGATCAAACTGGATTTCTTAAAGATAGGTTTATCGGGGAGAATATTAGACTCATTGACAGTATAATTCATTACGCAACGGCTAACAAAGCCCCTGGTCTTTTACTTTTTCTTGACTTCAAAAAAGCATTTGATACAGTAGAGTGGCCTTTCATTCAAAAAACATTTAAATATTACAACTTTGGACAATCGCTAATCAACTGGATTAAACTATGCTACCATAAACACAGAAAGCTGCATCCTCAATAACGGATGGGCCAGCGACTTTTTTAAGCTCGAAAGAGGAGTAAGGCAGGGTTGCCCCCTTTCTCCGTATCTTTTTATTCTCTGTGTTGAGGTTCTAGCGGATGCAATTAGGAAAAACCAAAATGTCAAAGGCATCTTTGTGAATGGAAATGAAATAAAAATTAGTCAGTATGCAGATGACACCACTTTAATACTCGATGGTTCCAAGGAATCTCTTACATCTTCTCTGCATATATTGGATAATTTTCAATGGATATTTGGCCTTAAATTAAATAACAAAAAGACGGAAGCCCTTTGGATCGGTGCTAATGCCGAAAAAGAAGACAAATTATGCCCAGAAAGAGACCTAAAATGGGTTAAAGGAAAGACCAAAGCTCTTGGAGTATGGTTCTCAACTAATCCTGACCTAACAGTAGAGCTGAACTACAACGAAAAATTGATAAAAATAAAAAATAGCCTAAGCTGTTGGGAGTGTCATCGACTTACCCTTTTTGGCAAAATTACTGTTCTAAAAAGTTTAATTGCGTCCCAACTTGTATACATTTTGTCTCCCCTCACGACTAATCACCGTGTCTTAAGGGAAATCAATAGGCTCTTCTATGATTTCTTATGGAACGGCAAAGGCGACAAAATTAAGAGGGAAGTAATGATTAATGACTATGAAAAAGGCGGCTTAAGAATGATTGATATTGAATCCTTCAATAAAGGATTGAAAACTACCTGGGTCAAAAAATATACTGATGTAAACAATCACGGAAAATGGAAACTTTTTTTTGGCTTAGAACTCCGGAACTACGGTGGCAGAGCCTTGTTCAGCGGCAACCTTAGCAAAAAAGACCTGTCAAAGTATGTCAATTTATCCTATCCATTTATTGTGGAAATCTTAAATATCTGGACTGAAATCACTTACGAGAATAATACAGACCATTTTCGCTCTCAGAGCCTTTGGCACAACTCCCTTATAAGAATCGATAACAGACCAATCTTCTACAAAAAATGGCAGCAAAAAGGGATTAACAGGGTTTCGCATTTGATGAAAGATTCAGACACCTTCCTATCCTTTTCTGAATTCAAAGATCGGTATGGTATCACTGAAACAAATTATCTTGCTTTTTATGGGCTGTTATCCGCTTTAAAAAAAATCAAAATACCTTTACACAATAATATAAATATACAATACGAAAGCTTTTATACGAAATTTATGAAAGCAAGTAAACCAAGCAGACAGGCCTATAAAAAAATAATTGGTCTTAAACAAAGGTGTCCAACCAAGAGTCAAGAAAAATGGGCTATGGATTGTGCCTTTGAAGCCCATGAACCAATAGACTGGAGTGCGGCGTACCAGCTATCTTTTCAGTGTACAAAATCTATAAAACTAATTGTATTTCAATTCAAATTGCTGCATAGACGACTGGCGACTAATGACTTTCTTAAAAAAGTAGGAATAAAAGATAACGATCTCTGCAGTTTCTGCAAAACTGAGAAGGAAAGCCTAATTCATCTTGTCTGGTCCTGTAGAGTTGTCTCTACCTTCTGGCAAAACTTCAAGGAGCTTCTTGTAAGCCAAAATCTTGCGTTGAGAACATACAACCTTTCTTTAAATATAGTCTTAGGCCTAAGGCCAGACAAATCAAAGAATAAACAGAAACTTAATTTTAATTTTCTTGTGGCGAGATATTATATATGGTCGTGTAGGACATGCAACTTGCCCCCTGAAATGAAACATTTCTCTGTCTTTCTGGCATGTTACAACAGCCTCAAAACTGGAGCAGCGTCAAATGATAATCTTTAGAAATCTAAGTGGGTGATAATAATAATTAAACGTATTTACCAACAAGCAACTGTATAAAAAAAAAAAAAAAATGAAGAAAACCCTAAGGCTAACACTGTGCACGGATATTATTGTACTGTAGGTCAACCTTAACAAGTGTTGCACTTGTCAGTATTGTAAGTAACGTGTATTGTATGTAAGTAGTAAGTAGTCTTTTTAATTAATTAATTAATTAATTAATTGATTAATACAATGTAACTTATTGTAGTGTAAGTAATGTAAGTAATTGTATTGTTAGTAATTATCCAGTAAGTGATGTAGGTAATTGTCCCATAAGTAATGTAAGTAGTTGAACTGTAAGTTGTTTTTTTTTCCCTGTGTTTTGCAATAAAAAAAAATAAAATAAAATAAAATAAAATAAAAATAAAAATAAAATAATTTGTACATTGTTTCAGTTTGTGAACACCTACGTGAACACGTTGAACACATTAGGTAATAACAGTACCGCAATTTAAACTTTAGGATCAGCTTTTTATGTCAATAAACAGCTTATGTTGTTGTTTATGTGGAGATGATGTATTAAAAAATGATCATGTCAGGCCACAATTTGTTAAAAACTCAACAAGCCCAAGGCGCCCCCACCCCCCCTTGATTAAGCAACCCCGTCTTCTCCTAAATTTGAAATAAGCGCCCTGGGTACTAATTTGAGGATTTATGGTATACAAGTACACAACTTAAGCAGCTGTGAAATTAAAGCCTGAAAAAAATTCAGGCCTGAACCGGATTTGAACCTATGAGCTCTGCAATACCAGTGCAGTGCTTTACCAACTGAGCTATCAAGTCAACTGAGAGCTGGTCGGGTCTGAATTTTTTTTTTCAGGCTTTAATTTCACAACCACTTAAGTTGTGTATAACTGCGATGATCAATTATGTCTACATATATATTTTCTCCGCAGTTCAAAATATGATCTTTCATATATCCACTTGCATTCTTCATCACCTACGGGTATATTACACACTCACAGTGTGACCAGCTCTCAGTTGGCTTGATACATATAGCTCAGTTGGTAGAGCACCGCACCAGTATCGCAGAGGTCATGGGTTTGAAAGCCGTTCAGGCCTGAATTTTTTTTCAGGCTTAATTTGACAGCTGCATTGTTTATAACTGCGATGGTCAATCATGTCTTTATATCTTTCTTCGCAGTTCAAATATACGTGTACGATCTTTCATATATTCCCTAGCATAAAATTACTGAGGTTACACAAGAATCAATTTTTGATAGCAACAGCTCAAAAAGATCAGTTAAAGAGCCCTTAAATGCACATTTTTTAAAATTTTTTAAAGGTCAATTCAGTCAAATAAATTACATCAATGCTCAATTAAAATACTCCTCATACTCACTCATTCCATCTTTAACAGGATTTATGAGTTCCATGTTCTCCTTTGGAATATGAATGTGATTTGTGTCAATATAGTACTTTTTCTCAGGAAGTTTAGGTTTTTCTGGAACAAAATCACCATAGAAACACATAGTGTACAGCTCAATAATGCATTTAAAAAAACGACAACAACAAGGGGGTTATTATTTCTGTATTACCACGACAGCACAAGGACAATCTTTACCTTCACTAGGAACATCTGTTTCCATAAGTTCATCTTTAACCTCTTCCTCTAACATTCCCACATAAGTAGGGACGTCATACTGAAGAAACAACAAATTCAAAATCAACTATATTAGTATTAGATATACATGTAAGCCTCGGGCCATCCCACCATAACCAGCAAAAGGGAGGGAGGTGAGGGAGCAAAAACACTATACAAGCACAAATGGCAGTAGAAGCAACTTCACCCTCTTACTCGGCTGGAAGAATAAGCCCTGCAAAACCCTGTATGAGAACCCTACAGAGCATGACTAACCTGGAAGACCACTGACTGGCTGATTGGCTCAAATGGAAAAAACTTTGCCCAAATTACATTTTGCCGCATCAAAACAAACTGCAAATGTGCCATAAGTTTATTCAGTTAATGGAATGTTTTAGACTAAGTTCACTGGTTGGTTATTAAATCACTATTTAGTCAACAGATGGTGGCCTTGTCCCAGTCTGAATGCAAGTAAGCAAGAAAAGTTACATGTACTTACCCCACAGGTACATGGGTACTTCTGTTTATCCCTTTTTAACTACATGTAGATGGGGACTTTTATGAACCCAAGTTTATCAGTTGATACATGTATTTGTACATTGAACATTACGGGTGGTGAACGGTCCTTCAAAAATTCTGGGTCCTACAAAATTTTAACCGAATTTCACAGGTCTCGCAGTCTCGTTTTTAAGCGGTTAGGTGCGTCTTGCAGTCTTAATTTTTATACGAAGTTGTCTCGGAGTCTCGCTTTTTTGCAAGGCTAAGGGTCTTGAAGTCCTGATTTATTTGTTTCTCTGTTTTTATAAATGATGTCTTACTGTCACTTGATATTGAATTTCAATGAAGCAACTTACATATTTTAGAAAAAAAGTTAGTCCTAACTTCTCCTAAATTGTCTGAATTCCACAAAACCTACTGTAACATAACGCATACATCCGTTTTGGTGCCAGAAAAACAATTATTTTGTTTTAGGATATCTTAATGTAGTGTGTTAATTATAATCGGATTTCCAGTTCCAGCCAGTTCGAAGAAGCTGGCTAAAAGGCTGCACAAGCTTATTCTAGCTCTCAACTAAATCTGGGGATCAAATTTTCAGAGTAAGAACATCTCACACTCGTACTTTGAAGTCTCAGTCTCGCAACCAAAAAAGTCAAAACGTCTTGGGCTTGCAGAGAAAAACGCTTGCCTCACTGTCTCGCAGTCTCACATTTACCATTTGCTACCCCTAACATTAACAACTCCAATGACTGATAGAACTGCTATCATTGTGCCATATACATACATGTACAGGTATTATGGCAAGATGAAGTTTCAGTGTCCAAAATTGCGCTTTCCTGGTCGCCAATGCGACTAAAAATTTTGCACTGGCAACCAGAATTTTATAACTGGTCACCAGCGGGCGATTAACTATTTCATGCTATGATAACTGCACAAACAAGAACTTTGATTTTCAGCCAAATCGATTAAAATAAAATTCAAAGCCGCCCGCCAATTGGTCACTTCCTTTTTACCTTGCCGCTGGTTTTGAAGTATAAAACCGTTTTACAGCTGCGATCAGTGCGGAGCTTCGCCGCCATGTTTTTTCAGCGGTTTCCCATAACATAATGTATTGCGGGAGCAAAGGAGGTCCCATGCGTTCTTTCGCCATGAATATTTATTTAGGCAATGTGGTGTCCAAAGATGTTCTGAAATCTTTCCGTAATTTATTACAAAGTGGAGACGGAACATCCACGAAGAAATTAGATGAAGATTTAGATATTCTGTGGGCGTCAAATGGTGGAAATATAGATCTGTCAAAGTGGTCAAAAGATGATTTCAGCAATGGTTTGATTCCTGATTACATCGAATGCAAACATTTTGCCAGCAAGCCCATGGCGACCAAAAATTTTGGTTTGTTTTTCGCTGCGAAGGAAAAAATTTATTGACACTTTTTGGCAACCACATTTTTCCATATGGCGACTGCGAAAAAAATTTCAGTTGCCAGTTGGCGCCTGCCGAAAAAAGTTAATTTCAGACCCTGAGTTTCTAATGTATGTTCTCTCAGTTCAGTTGCTGTTGATGTTTAAGATTTTTTACTATCACTGCTACATGTTAACTGATGACAGAGGCTCATTTTCCTATCTTCATCAATGAGCAATTCTTAAAGGAGGTCACTCCAAAAAAACATTTATTTTTTGTCAATGCTAATAAAAACCTTGCACTAAGTTTAGCCACTCACTGAATTTTCAGCCTCTAAAGTGCAGTTTTTCCTTAAAAAAATTTGTCTCCAAATAAGCCTAAAATTCGAACATCATCGTTGTAATTTTGAACAGTATTTAGCAGCCAGACTGTGTTTTCGTGACGTCATTCCGTCCGAGAGATTTTATCCAAATGACTTCCGACAAGCCTTTTAACTACCACTCTGGGTTATGGCTGCTCTTGAACCATATTATTTTGAGCCAAACATGCTCCAAAACTCTGAAACGAAAGCATTGAAGATAGTGACATGGATGATCACTCGAAAAAATAGATTTTGCTGACCTTGTGAAGGATGCTATGTCAGTTGAAGGGTTTTCTCCTTCTCACCAATTTCAAGTCTTATGGAATGGGGTCACATAAACACGGCCTGGCTACCAAGACAATTCAAAAATGGCCACTTCCAAAGTTGCTTCTTTCGAGACAAATTTCTTCACGATAGCAGGCACTTCAGAGGCTGAAACTTCGGTGAGTGGAAAAAGTGAATGTTTACTTGCTATCAGCGAAGACAAAAAAAGTAAGCTTTTTGGAGTGACCTACTCCTTTAAGGCAAAAGAAAAAAAAACCTTGGCTTGACAAGGTAAGCACTGAGCTTTTAGCCTTAGATTAAAAAACAAACATAAAGATTTAGCAAGTGTCATATTTTTCCCAGGAAAGTTTAACATTTGGACTTGTATTATTCTTTTTTAATATTTCTCTTCAGGAGATAAACAGCTGAGGTGGACCGGTGGGGGCGGGGGAGAGGGGATGGTAGTTTTATAACAGGGAGCTGTTCTGTGAACCAAACAAAATCTAAACAAGACAAGCATAATTCATTTCACAGAAACCATAAACAAGGGTCAGTCATAGGTGTTTTGCATCTCCCAAGCTGTTCTAGCAAGAAAAAAATAGGCTACAAATTTCAATTCTTACAATCAAATCAAATTACCTTTGGGCAGTCTTCACCCGCATAGCCGGCTCGTATTGAATGGGCGCCAATGTCAAACACGATCGCACCAACTTCGTCTACAAACAAAAGCGATTTCGTGAACTTTGCAAGACTGAAAATGGTAGCAAATTACACAAAAATAACTACTGTTACCTCCTCCATACACTCCTCCGCTCATTTTTCTTGGATATTCAACGTTCGATGTAAAAAACCTAAAAGTATTTTGTTGCTAAATGAAACTGGCCGGCTAACTGACAAATAAGCACGTGTGCGAGTATTCGTTCGTTACTGGTCAGCGTTACAATCAAGATGGCGGACGGGCCAGGGGCGGACGGACTATTGTGAATCGTGGTCGCATTTCGTGGGATTTTAGGTTTTATCGTTTTACAAAATGCCACTAAAGGACCTTTTTGCCAAGGCTCCACCTCCGCTACCTCCAAGTGAAGAACCTTGGCCCCGACCAGAAACTTCTAGGGAGACAGTCAGACAGTCTTCACTTCACTCGGCTACCGCCCGTCCAACACTCGACGAATTCTTGCGGACAAATTATCTAATGATCCCAGACTTCTTGTTGAAAGTCACCCAGGCAAAGGTAGCGGCAGGAATGGGGAAAAGTAGTCATGATTTCCAGAGTGCGGCATCTAAGCAAAGCATGTTAACTTTTGGAACTGTACAAGGGCGTAGCACTTCTTCTGCTTCAGCTAATGTTTCCCCTTGTAACATCGTTAGTAATACCGATAAAGAAGTGAAAATTATTGAAAGCAGGGGAAAACAAGTAAAAGAACCAACAGCAAATCCCGCAATTCGTAGCACTAAGAACGGTGATATGCTATGTACTGTACTTTCACGAAAGCAAAGCTGTGAAGAAATTCAGGTTCCCCCTCCATTGAAACCAAAGCCCAGGGTTAAGAAAGTAATGAGAGGAGGGTCCTTAGTAACCATTCCTCCCCTTCAGCCCAGAAGACAGGAGTCTGTCGAAGGTGGTGGAAAAAGCACGTTTTCTGATACTAATGTATGTTTAATGAGCAGTCTGGAAGGCAGAGATGCAGCTTGTGATGTTTGTGAGAGAAGCATTCAGGAAATTGTGGAAAATCCAAGTTTCAAAGAAACTCATGACGATCAGGAGCTTGCAAAGAAAGAGGGTTCAATCAACTCTGGTTTTGAAGCAGATAATTTAGAGACAAAAGTTTCCAGCCGGGACAACAGAGGGTCTGGAACAGAAGTTTTAACAGAGGATTGTGAGGTAAAACAGGTCCCGTTAACCCACTGTGATACTGCAGTATCAGAAAAAAGTCACAACACCTCATATGGAAATTCAAATGACAATTTTAATGAATCTGACAGCAATACCTGTCCAAGTGCCACACCTAAAGCAGATGAAAGCATTAATTTACTTAGTGAGGTTCCTGAGGTAATTCTGGATAAGGGCTCTGAGAAGGTATCTAATAAAGAACATCAAGGGGAGTTCACATCAGGCCCGAAAAGTGACTCTTATGGGAAAGCTGCTATTGCCAAAGACAGTGAAGGTAACAGTGAAGACCTAAGGCTTAGTGAAAATCTTGAAAGGGCCCTTTGTGACGATCTTGATGGGATGCCACCTGTTTTAGACCCAGAAGAAATGACAATCTTTAAGGACCCTTTGGAAAAAACTAAGACGGAACCAAGGCCACAAGGCATCGTCGTTGTAGACCCTCAGCTAATAACTATGGATAGCCCCATTATCATGGAGAAATCAGCTGATTTGCCACATAAATTAGTCGCACAAAGTTCCATTATGAAACAAACCCCGGCCAATAATAAGGAAGGTCAGTCTGCCAGAGAACCTAGTGAGAAGAATACCAGTGGGAGCAACCCTTCAGAAAAACTTGTTAATGACAAAGAGGACAGACATCTTAATGATTTTGGTGATAAGGACAATGAAAGTAATTGTTACAATGATGAGCAGAATGTCCCTGCTAATAGTACTGAGGAAATAACAGAGACCAATACAAAAGGCTGTGATGATACTGCTGTCAATGACAATGATGATAAAAGGAGTGACTGTGTAAGTTCATCCAGTACTGATGATAAGGAGGATAACGGCAATGACAGTGATGAAGTTGATGATGACAGTGATAATGATGATGATGACAATGATGTTTATGTCAAAGACAACCAAGTGGATGATACCAGTGAGGAATATGCTGAGCTTATAATGGATGATTCAACTTCAGAAGGGGAAGATGAATATGATGTTTACCCTGTCAATGACAGTGATTCTGATGAGAAGGAAGATGAACTTAAGAGCGATTACGAAGCTGAGGATATGAATTTGGACTCTGATACTGAATCAGCTACAGGCGGAATAACATCCTACCAAGACACTACAATTGGTGCAAGAGTGAAACAATCAAGAAGAAAGCTGCAGAGGGAGAAACGGAAGGCAAAAAACCAGAGAAAGAAAGCTTCCAAGAAAAGGGCCAAGGCAGCAAAACAGGTGCGTGCATTCAAGCACATGCATGATGCTGGGTTCACGCATGAATGACTGTGCATATTTATACATTCAATTAAAGTTCAACTTATTGAGCTTGAAAGGCAAAATTAAGACCTTAAGAGGTCTTGAAAACTGAATTCATTGCTTGAAAGGCCTTGAAATTTGCTGCCCCTACATTTGTACATGTGCATGTAAATCCTGAATGTCTCACAATGGCAAAAAAGTTTTCCTTTATACTGCTCAAACAATGTGCATACTTGCAGGTTAAATGTGACTATAATTGCATCATTTAATAAATTGTAGGTTGATTAACAGATTTGATTTTGGAATGATCTCCTTGGCAGTCCTTGATATTTTTTAATGAAAATGCTAGCAAACTTTAACCACCATTGGGATTTTCACACAATGCTCCTCTGGTAGGAAAGAACCATTGCTCAATGACCCAGTTAATGGCCCTTAAAGAAAAAAAGACAAATCAGCATGCAAAGAAAGTTGTGTCCAATAGCCCGGGACTGGTGGATTTTACAGTAGGGTTAGCAGATTCTGACCAACTGCACGATGAGTGATGGTTTGAGCTCATTTAAAAAACAACTTTTCATAGACAAGGCAGTCAAGTTTTAACAGTCATATCAAAGAAAGTTTTGGTGGGACTAGTGAGAATGCCTACAGTTTAACATTTCCTCAAGAGCAAGCTCAAAAATTGTTTTTCTTTGCACCCTGGAAATTCTCAGTAACAATATCAAAATAAATGACTAGCCATTAGCAGGGAGAATTTATGTTCCCATATTGGTAGTGAAGTGTTAATGGAATCTCTCCCTTGTTAACGCTTAGGTTGCAAAAGGGCATGTTCAGAACAGAAGCCATGATCCAGCTGGAACAAAAAAGGACTTCAAAGGCACACAGAAACTTACCCTAACATCTCAGAAGGCAGGTACAAAACTAGAGCCTGGTACAGGGGATAAATCCACAGAAGCTGTTCTAAAATCCAAGCCTGGTGCACTGAAGCTTCCTCCAAACAATCCGCCAAAGGAAGGTACATTGGAAGACGGTTCACTTCTATCGATGGTATCTTCTTTTGCTGTGGACCTGACAGTCGCAGCTAATGAAAAGGTAATTACATGTAGAAGCATTTAAATTCATCAACAAACGATGAGCTTGGGGAATGGTGCCTGAAAGGATGGTGGAGCCCGAGAGCAAACTAAACTGAGCGCATGGGGTATCCATGACAACCGTGTGAGCAGCAATCACTAGACACCGTCACATTGAACAAACAGTGGAAACACAGGATACTTACCACATCCTTACCCTCAAACCGAAGGGGGATGGGTGGGCTGGGAGAAAACAAGATCTGTCCAGCAGCAAATGCGGAATGATTTGACACCCGAAGCCGAGCTGTAAAATCCAGACTGCCCTGCACAAATCCCCTGGCCACCCCAAACTCACTCTGAGGGAGACTGCTGGCCAGCAATCTTGTCTCGCGTTTAATTTAGCCAAATTTACCAAATAGATTAATTTCTGCTCCTGAATTTCTGTTTCCTAGCAAATCATATCAACGTTGACCTTATGAAACACAATTCGTAGCTTGACTTCACGTGCAAAACTCGTATCGCGCCTCTGTGTTTATGCAGAAATGTTTTTCTCTTACTGTTTTTTGTGTTTGTTTGTTTGTTTGTTTTTTGTTTCTTGTTGGCGGAAAAATAACTGAGGAGAAGAAGGAATTCTATAAGCAATAAAAATCTATCTGGTAATAGCTTTTTTCTTTCATCAAAGGAACTCAGTCACGGAATGTTGAATTACATGTATTTTGGCCACATACTAAATTACCTTCAAATCGAAGGAAACCCGAAAATAGTAGTTTACCAAGATAGAAACAGGCCAAGGAGATAATAATGAAGCGTAAAGGAACAAAGATAATTAAGGATGGAGAAGATTAACGCGGATTACAAACGACGAACTTGAACAATTGAGGCCAAACTTTTCAAAATGCGCAACCCGTGACGTAGTTCCTTTAACTAACTGAGTTTGACTCGGAGAGAGGATTAAAAAGAGACAATTCTGAGTACCAAGTAGAGTAAATGGGAGTCGAAACCTTGACCTTTTGCACTCCGGTAGATACTAAACTCGCCGTGAGCTACATTTTAAGATCATCTACTAGTCGGAGTAGATTCACATGTTACTTACGTTTTGCATAATTACTTTACCGCTACATCAAAGTCAGTAACGTCAAAAGCACCAAATATGGGTTATTGACCAAGTGTGAGGTCAAGATGGCTGGATATTGGTTGAGTTCTTTTTTTGCAAGTTTAGGGACCGTCGGTCTATAAACTTGCAAAAAAAGAACGTGGCCAATATCCAGCCATCTTGACCGAACAAACTTGGTCAATAAAGGATTTCTTATATGGTTTTCGGGGAAATTTCTCTTACGGGACACGGCGGGTAGTCCGGGTAGTCCAAGATAGCTCCATCTTGCCCGCTCGAGTAGCCAATCACCCCGCAGGATTTGATTCATCTTGCCCGCTCACGGAGCTAATAAGTGTGGTTATAAGAAGGAAAATGTTAGATGTTAAGCATGGTCATACTAGTAACTATTGTCAGTTTGTCACAAGTCGTCTCAGTTAAACTTTGATCACAAAATAATGTCTTCCCAGCTGTTTTTGAAGAAGCGTCGAGGCGGCCAACATTCCAAGAAGATGAAGAAAGCCAAAAGAAAAGCTGAAGCGCTGGAGAGAATCCGAAGAGGAGAGCCGCCACCTAGAGCAGCGAGACGAGTTTTCGTGGAACTCCCTAAACCAATCTGCGCGTTTTACAGAGAAGGAAAGTGCAGGAAGGTATAAGCAGAATTTAACAGTTTTGAGTGCAAACGATTAGCCTGAGAACAGGCTCTCTAGTCGAGGACGAGGCGAGGAGAAAGCGTAAAGAAAGAGAAGAGAAGGGAGGGGAGAGAAAGGAAGCGAGACGACTCCCCAGACCCCACCCCATTCCTCCCTGGGCCACTTCACTCTCAACCAGTTCCTTCTCGGCTATTCCAGTCGGAGCCACTTGCCGGAGCCTGTTCACGGGCTAGCAAACTGTATACAGCGGAATCCCAATTTCTCGCACTCCCCTCAGCCGAACACTGTCATTTTAGACCCTATTTGTCAAACCAAGGTTCGTATCCCTTGGAGATTCGAAAATTCCTGATTCCACTGTACAGTACATGTCACGAATTCTCGCAACCTCATTTCCAGAGGCTCTCTCTCTCTCCTGTGCCTCCTTGTCGTTCAACGACAAGGGAGGAAAAGGAGAGATAGCCTGGGATCGAGGTTGGAATTCTCCTTGAGGAGTACTGTATTTTACGAAAATCATTTTCGAAATTTCTTTTGTGTTTCTGACTTTACCTTAGTAAAATAATAATAAGTAAATCGGTTTTTTCTTCTTTAGGGCAGCGATTGTTCGTTTCGTCATGACAGATCAGCTCTAATAAAGAGAAAAGAAATTTGCAGGTTTTATATGCACGCTGCAGACAACTGTTTTGCGGGAGAAGATTGCATTTTTATGCACAATATCCTTTTTGACGCGTTGCGTCTCGCCTCAAACAAGGGAGAATGTAGATTTAGAATTCATTTTTCTCTACCAACTTCAAGTTGGTGATCAACCCTGGGTTAAGAATTGCTTGCTTTCAAACGCGAGGAAAAGACAATTTGAAAATGGAATGCTTGCAAGATGAATCTTTCAAGAAATAGTACTGAATACACGTGGTATGGCCTTTTCAGTTGAGACAAGTTTTTCTGTGGTCTAACTCATCTTCTCTTCACCACAAAAATGTAAATTATTTAAAGACCGAGGTAAATTCTCTTACAGTACATGTGATAGATTCCTCTGAAAATGTAATAGAAATGTAATAGGAGAGCGGAAAACCGATTGGAAAAAGAGTACCCGATGGATGCCATATTGGTATTCTCGGTATTAGACTGGAACTAGCTTGCAATGGAGGCTCATGCGAGGGGGTATCATTGAACAGAGATTTATGCCATTTGGATTTGAAAAGACTCCCCCGCATTAGCCTCATTTGCAAGCTAGTTCCAGTCCAATACCGAGTGTACGAATGTGGCGCATAAGGGGTGGTTGTGAAGGGTATTTGATGTGACTTTGTCAGACCTCATATGGCAGATTCCTTAACTTTTTCCAAGTTCGTTTCCATGTAAGTTCTTTCACACCTCAAGATGCCGGGACGGTGACCACTGCAGATTCTCCCATGATGCCTTAACAGAGGAAACAGACCGGCTTCTGCAAGCGGTAATTGGTTATTTCTTATTGCATGTGCCCTCGGCTTTAGAAATAGGGCGGTTTTCATTTAATTTGAGTGTCGAAAAGTGAATGGTTTTGCATCACCGCGCTACGCGTTTGGCTTAAAAAACGCGCGCCACTTTTTCGTCCAATTAGAAGTAAAAGCAAAACTAGTCGTGTCTCTCTCGCACCCGTTTACCCGCGCCTAGCGTTAGCAACATGTAGTTACATTACTTCGAGTTTTGATTGGTTCACTGTGTTTTCTGTGTCCTTTGTGATTGGCTAGAGATTTTTCGTTGGTTTTGGTTTTATGACACTCTTAGCTTAACTTCTCTTAGCATGACTTTTAAATAACTGAATTGTATCGGCTAAAAATGTCGTGAGTCGAGTTTTGATATGTCTTCACGGGAACGACAAGAATTTTCTTGTATTGCCGGTTTTCCCGAGACGTAGTCATATCCCAAAATTAAAAATTACCTTGCCGCTCAGGTTTTATTCTCATCAGATAAGACCTTTAGGAACTTCACGTTTTACAACGTTTTAGCTCGACGGGGTTCTTCGTTTTGTAACAGCGCACATTTGAATTTCCAAGCTTTTGCGTTGCGTGTTATCGCAAAAACCAGAATGTAACCCGTTCACTTAATTTTCTTTTTGTGTATGTTTTGCACTGCTTACAGTATGTGAAGTTTTCTAACCCCGATTTGCAATTCGCTTGTCGCTTAACTGGCAAACTAGCCATTAGTTAATACCTTAATATTATTATTGTTAGTTTTTAGAGCAGTTTTTAAGAGTCGTAAAACCAAAACCAAACCAATTACTTCCCAATTAGACTACTCAGCCAATCTCAAACCAGAGTAAAACCAAAACCAAAACAATTACTTCCCAATTAGACTACTCAGCCAATCTCAAACCAGAGTAAAACCAAAACCAAAACAATTACTTCCCAATTAGACTACTCAGCCAATCTCAAACCAGAGTAAAACCAAAACCAAAACAATTACTTCCCAATTGGACTACTCAGCCAATCTCAAACCAGAGTAAAACCAAAACCAAAACAATTACTTCCCAATTAGACTACTCAGCCAATCTCAAACCAGAGTAAAACCAAAACCAAAACAATTACTTCCCAATTAGACTACTCAGCCAATCTCAAACCAGAGTAAAACCAAAACCAAAACAATTACTTCCCAATTAGACTACTCAGCCAATCTCAAACCAGAGTAAAACCAAAACCAAAACAATTGCCCGATTACTTTAAATTTATTTTTTACGAGAAAATTTTACTTTGATTGAGTCCATTTCTTCCTCATCACTCTGACTCTCGCCTTGTCAGTATCCCTTATTATTATATGGCTGTGTCTCACAAGGACTGGGAACTACCGAATTCACGAATTTGATTGGCTGAAATCGATATTGAAAGCGGTCTAGATTTTCCCATCTAGAGCGGCGTCTAGACCGGTAATGTTTTGCGGTGAAAAAGTTGCAAACGTAATTACAAGAATATTGACTACTTTCTGACAGCATTTATTTATCGAACTACCAAACAGCCTGATGAGAAAAAAAAGTAAACAGGACGAGCAAACTTTGGCAGAATTAAGCTCAGCTCATCGCCGTTCGTAAGCAAAACGTCAGCTCCCTACAAACCAGTTACATTAAACGAATTAAACTGTTCTTGTTTCACTGCCATATAATAAACACCTTATTAACCGAGCTTAGTCGGTCTGTACGGGAGAATCTTGACTTCGCCTGGCGGGTCGCCTGCACAGATCTCACTGCGTTCGGTCTGTCCTCACGACCTCGGTCAAGATTCTCCCATACAGACCTCCCGCTCGGTTAATAAGAGCTAATTCAAGCTAGTTCATTTCCTTTAAAGCGTTCAACATTTGTGACGCTTCACTAAGAAATTGTCTCTCTATATTTTTCAGTTTCTCAACCCCCCAACTGAAAACCCTGTCCAGTCTTCACAAGAAAAGAACCTCACCACATCAAATCAACAGTCTGCCGGTGGTAATTCACGCGACGATGACCCGTCACAAACGTTAACTTCTTCGTCTCCGTACAATCTCCGCGCCAGTGCCCGAAAGAGGGCACTTGGTAGCGATGAAGCGGGCGCAGAAGGTGGCTCTTTGATTGGTGGAAAAATCGCAAAGCAGGAAACCCCAGGAAACGATCAGGACAACAAAGAGGGACAGTCCTGCGCGTTTTTACCAGGATTATATAGAGATCTGTCCTCGTAGTTGTCAACTGACTTGAGGGCTTGATTTTCATAAGACCGTTCTGGCCATCTCTCTGTAACGCAACGTAACACTCTAAGAAGAAAACGTAGCGTTGCGTGACAGAGAGAACGGTAGGACAGGACAAGGTTTTCCTTAATCATCCTTGAACTGCCCTTGTTTCTTGAAGGCCTGTGATTTTGCACAGATATTTGCTTTCCATGGAAAAAAATGTCCTTTTCGTGAGAGGTTTGCAGTCGTTAAATTTGTTTCTTAATCCCAGTTCACACTAGCGACATAACGACATAAGATGGACGTTATGGCACTGTGTTTGTAGTGTGAACATCCTGACATAACAGAGACATTTAGCACCAAGGTTTTCTTAAACGGCAAACCGCAAACGGCAGTTTCAGGTTGGGCGTTTGGTATTAGACGTTTACGACTCCTATCGGTTTAGCTAGAAAACATGAAAGAGTAATTTCACTTGAAGAGGCCGCCATATTGAATTTTCAGGCAACAGCAGTGTTTGGTTTTTAAATGGCAGCAAAAAGTCCCATTTCCAGTCATTGGCTTAAACGTTATGTCTAAACTTGTACCAAAAAGACTGGTTTACTTTTTTTTTTTCTTTTTTTTTTTTACTGGGCACGTGGTATAAACAAAAATTCAGGAAAAAAATGGTTCAGTTAAATGAAAGCCTACTTCTCAGCGTTGAAAACCCGCGCCGGTCGAGAGCTCCAAACGTGACCGCAGTGCTTGGTCACGTGACCTCTAATGGTTTGCCGTTTGAAGTTTCCGCTGAAAACGGTCGTTTTAAATGTCACTAATGACATAATAGCAACATAACAACATAAACATGACGACTCGAAAAAACGCATCTTTTCGTTATGTCTTTATGTCGATGTTCACATTACCAACATAAGCAATCAATCATGTCGTAACGTCATTACGTCGTCATGTCGCTAGTGTGAACCAGGCCTCAGCAAAGACGTGTCGCCCGTGCTAACGTCGTATTTAATGAGCCCCTTGAAATCACGCTCACATTTGAATTACACACCATTATCTGCGACGTTTTTTACTCGTGACTTGCTTATGTATTCCGGCAGACATGATCTTGCATCTGTACACCTTGTGGAAAGATTGTTCATTGCGGTGATCAATGTGTTAAAATTGTCGCTCGTCTCACGATGTAGCTACTTAATATAGTTACTTCTCAAGTAACTGCATCATAAAACGACCGAAAATATATCTCACTATTCTGATAACAACCTTCAACTCCTCCCCCTTTCTTTCGAACAAAGCCCCAAATACCCGTACTCATTTTTTGTTCGGATATTTCCTCCCCCTTCCTTTTCGGGTTTGGTGTAAAAGCCAATGAGTTTATGTTTTCCCTAAAACAAAAACATAACTTCTTTTGATTATGAGCTTTCCACCTTAGAGCTTTTTAGTATTTCATGACGTTATAGTATGTCCAGGGACTTGTGATTTATCTCCCCCTCTCCTCTTCCCCCCCCCCCCCCCCCCCCGCCCCGTTCCAACATTATTTCCTCTCTCCTCAGATATGAACCTAGTAAATAACCGTAACTTTCCATGGTTCTCTCCAGGGGCTGGATACAGCGCCAAACCAGTATCTTGGGAAACAATGGTTCGAATGCCGTTGGGACACTTTGATTTTTTTCTTTATACCATGTACGCTCGTGATATGAAAAAGATTTGTTTTTTGGTGGTTTCCTCTAGTTGCCATAGGTTTCTCCGCCCAATGTTGACTTCAAGATGTTAGTGGATTGAAACAATTTCCCTTAGTTCGTGGCATTCGTTATTGTTATCACTCGTCTGACTGACAATTAAATTATTCTGAAAAAAAAATTACGTTTTGATCATCGTAAGAAAAGAAGTTTCTTGCGAGGTACATTACTTGCCGTTATGAAAAGTCAGAGTTATAGAGGCGAATGGTTACAAGCTAACACTGGCAACCAACAGGCATTTAGCGTATTAGTTTGCCTGCTGAATGATTCATTCGAGATCTAGATGCTATTTTTATAATTTCTGAGCATAAGAAATGTTAATGCGGTCTCCACAGTCCCACACCAAGAATACGTCGTATGCGATGCCGAAATTGAATGTTTTTTCATGAATTTTTAAACACGACCGGAAAAAGGTGGGTTATATTAATTCTGCGTTCGTGACAGATTTCATACTTTTGTTTCATTTCTAGGATTTCAGTGCTAAACACTAGAATAGAAAAACTAACTGAAGATGGTATTTCATTAGATACAATTAGAATTATTTCTTATGAATCTTATTCTACTTGTGAACTGAATTGAATGAAATAACTGTTTAAGGCATTCGCAGGTCTGTTTTAAAGTGTTGTATCTTGTATCAGCATCACAGGAACACGAAAATTTGTTTCAGTTTAGTTTGAGACAGTACAGGTGGCATTCTGCGCGCTGTACTTCGCGGATGACTTTTCATTTTCTCGACCAATCACATGCACTCATCAGGGAATTTCGCTGACATTATGTCACACTTCAACGGAAATGGCAGCAATTTATTTATTTGACTTTATGCTATACTGACGGCATAAGCTTTATTGCAAATTTCGATCGTTCGAGAAAAGCTGCGCCAATTCTCCAATTTCGAGCTTAGCATCTTTCAACCAAGCAGACTGAATAGAATTTACAACAAGAGTTCATCCATCTTCTAGTAATTATTATCTGTCATTTGAATTCGTGTTTTGAATTGCCAGCCAATCACCTGGCGCCTTTTCCCTTCTGTTATTATATAATGGGATTATTAGGTGAAATTTCTTGTTCGAGTTTTTGTTTTCCAGTGAATGTTGCATATTAGCCAGTCTTAGAGAAACATCTGGAAGAGTGTTGCGCGAGCGTGGAAAATCTCACATGTACACGACGCCAGCACAATCGTAAGACCGGTTTTTGGTATGTTCAACACCGATTGAAAACCAAAACCCCGTTACTTCTCATAAATAACCTCCATGGCTCCCTGGATTTTCCCAATGGAATCAATCTTGTTTATCACCCTTCAGCTACTTATAGGTCCTGGTGGCGCGGTGGATAAATACGATATCAACATTGCTGTATTCTTCAACGCTGATGATATCTACCGGGAGTTTGTATTCAGCTCCGCGGAAAAGCTCTTTCGAGCGAGAAACGCTACAACTGACGATACATTTTCAAATGAAATAGTCATTGACATCCATTTTTCAAAGCCTAATTTGACCTACGTTACTTCACGAGCTAATGGTTTAAGCAGCATCATTCCCAAGATTGCGAATATTACTTCGACTTCACAAGCTATCATCTTCGTTGAGGTGACAGAGGACGGCCTGTTTTATTCCACCCTTTTGGACAGTTGCTCGATTCCCTCCATCGGATTGCTACAGAGCAGAACAGCATTTCCCATTACAAAGGTAAATTGAAAGCCCTGTCTTGCTGTTTTCATTTTAAAAATTCATCTTTTGATAGCTCGTTAAGTGCCTGTCTCAAGCGATTGACAACCGCTCCGAAAAACTTCAGATAAGATAAATTTTAAAAAAAAATGTATATATATACATATGAAACTCAAAACGGCGCTTTTAGGAATTTTATCACAGACGTTTAAAATTAAACTGATATGATTTTATGAATAAAATCCGGGCAACAATATATGCCATGGTTACATTTTCGCACACCTAATCAAATTAGGTTTCTAGAAATTGCGATTTTATGGCCTAAAAAATTTGTCAGGACGAGCGTTTGCGATTCTCATCGTGTTCAAAGCGCAAGAAATCAATGTTTACACGTTGCGACCTTCGCAAATTAAGCTGATATTTCCTGAGTAAATATCATACTTGTGTTTACATTACATCATTCATAAAAAGAGACGCAAGAAGATATAGAATTATTCATCAGTTAAAGTGCAAAAAAAATGCTTGCAAAACATTCCTATTTTTTTTTTTTTTTTTTTTTTTTTGGAATTTTGATTCCAAGTTTACTTCGATCGAGCCTTAAGCATTATACCAAGGTCAGATATCAAATCAAATAAGTGTTCACTCAAGCTCGTGTTTTGCTTGCAAGGCGTAAAGTTAACCAGTTTTCAGGTCTTGATAAGTAAAAACCGATTTATCTTGTCTTTGTGATGAATATATTTTGTTTTCGTGCGGTTTCCTGTAGTGTATGAATACTTTCGGTTTATGGTGTCCTCCTGTGAATCATTATTCACAAACGTCGCAAATGCTGCTTGTTCTCTTAAAGTAATGAAACCCTTGATTATCCTGTAACTTCCACTAAGAGAAAAATCACGAATATTAGCAAGAATTACACCATACGGTCTAAGCCTGTCGACTTGATCTGTCGGTATATGTTGAAACGTTATTCCATTTTTTTTTTTTTTTTTTTTGTTTGATAGCTAGGAAACGGGAACATTAGTTGTTACACTAGTAACATCTGAAAACATTGCATCGCATATTATTCAGTTTTATCTCGGTTTAATTACACCGGGAATCCATTGCATGATATTCATATTCAAAATCAAGAATAAATTTATTTTCATTTCTTTCGCCGCGTATGCAGGATCGTTAAGTTTTTCGTTTCTAAGCAGTTATCTCTTCTCAATTACACTGAAACTGGTCAAATCAAAGATATGGAAATTGTGTCAGTCACCCAGGATTTTGAGAGATATGAATGAAACACAATTAATAAAAGAACGTTCATTTTCTTAATTTAAATTTTGTTTTTCTCCTAACCATAAATCAAAATGCATTAGGAACAAATCGAAAGTTTAGCGTATATTTCGTAAACAACATTGATGGTAAAAAGGAGAAACAGTTTGAGACCATTTAAAATTGTAACATCAAAGCAACATGAATTAGGTAAGCGAAAAAAAAAAAAAAAAAAACAATCGCCTAGCTGCATGCTTGATACGGTAAGTTTTTATTTCCTTTTAAATGAGGGCATGAAAATTAGCATGTCGGCTTTCCTTTTACGAGGTTGAATTTCGTGCTATCTTTAATTCCTCGATGACAAAAAGTAGTTTTAAATTTTTAAATTTGTATTACGCATGTTAATACGTTGTAATGGCGCTCTATTTTTAGAACAATTCAAACTATAATCTTTTACAACATGCTATTTGCTCGAACAGAAATAAAAAACGCAAAAATGACAAAAACTTATTTTGAATTTTTCAATTTTTCTCCCGGAATCAAAAACTAGACTTTAGTTAATTCGCCATATTTTAACTTTTAGTTATATCTCAAAACCGTCTCCAAATCACGAATATAACTTCAACCAAGGCAAGTATTTAACAAAATAAAACATATTTCAAACCCAGCAGGTCCAGTAATAAACGGAGATGTTCTCGGTGCCAGACCTTTACGATGATCTTTAAGAGTATTTCTAAAGGCAATTTAGTTCAATAGCAATTATTTTCATTGAGCTGTATGTCTGATAATATTCTTTGATGTGGAAAAATTACGAAGGACAATTTTCTAGTCCAGGGCAGTGTCTTAATCTCTCATGGTGTTTTTTAAGGTCATTTAGTTTAAGCCCAGTAGCTTAGATCGAGATATGTATTGAGCTGTACGTAGGTCACATTATAACATTATATATTCTTTGATGCGACTAACGACAATTTTCAGTCTTCAATGTAAGGGTTGCAAGTTAATCTCTAAGAGTGTTTCTAAACGAACTTTGATTCAACACAAATCATTTTAATTGTGCTGCTTGTCGCAGGAAAGTCCTTGATCTGAATAATCAAGAACGGCGGACTTAAAGTTTTGAAGTAGTTTTAAAGGGCTTTTACTACATTGATAAAAATGCAAATCATGGAAACTTCAGAAATTTGAAGACGTCATCTTGGTATAATTAGGGAGCTTAAGGTGACTCAAAACAGTTTCTAGCGTTTAGACTTTGATGGGTCGTTATAACCGCTCTTTCTCACTTGAGGCTACAATCATGGTATCACAAAAACTCCCCAATCATTGGTGAACACGATGTTATCACTTTCGTGACGCAATAGGTTACCGTAGCAACGGTATAACCTGCTAAAAACATCCTTAATTACTGCTTTAGGAGCTTTTCATTCAAAAACGGCACGGTGAATTTTTTTTTTTCTTATCAAATTTTTGTAAACATGGTAACACGCAACTTTTTGCAAAGGTTTAAAAAAACCTGTACATAGGATTCAGAGCCACCTTAACGTTTTGAAAACTTAAGGTGGCTCTGAACCCTATGAACAATTTTTTTTAAAACTTTGCCAAAAGTTGCGTCTTACCATGCTTATAAAAATTTGATAATATAAAAAAAAATTTCATCGCGCCGTTTTTGAATTATAAGCTCCTAAAGCTGTAATTAAGGGTGTTTTTAGCAGGTCACACTGTTGCTATGGTAACCTATTGTGTCACGAAAATGATAACAACGTGTTCATCAATGATTGGGCAGCTTTTTGATACCATGACTGTAGCATCAACTGATAAAGAGTGGTTAACACGACCCTTCAAAAAATAAACTGCTAGAAATTGTTTTGAGCCACCTTAAGCAACGACGGCGACGACTTCGAGGACGACGCCTAGTAAAAAATTTATAGTTTACAAGAAAAGTTCGCGATTGTCTAGATCTGTTCGGTCCGCCATAGGCGCTAAAAACGTGCTTAAGCTAAATATGCAACGACGGCGTTCAATTCCAAATGAAAATTACGAAAAATTAGCCGTCGTCGTCCACGTTCCATAGACGACACAAAACCTGGTCATTTCACGTTGTTGTACTGCAGAGGACGACAAAGAAATGTACCAAGATTTATAACGCACGTGCACGGCTATTGTTTTGCCCATTAAACCTTTTGTTCAGTGACGTTCTCGTTGCCGTCGTCGTCGTGGTTTGCTTAAGCTCCCTATTGACTCCAACCGCGCGAAAACTGATACGATCAGTAACTGAGCTACCAGGCCACTTCATAAATATGCGATCATTTAGAGAAGATGTTACATTGTTTTGTTTTTTTTCCGCAATAATACTTATTTTATTTTGAAACTGTAAAGGGCTATTCGCAAAATTTTAATCATTACGGCAGGGTGATGACGGCAAATGATTTTACTTGGGGATTCCAAGTATGACGCTCTTCTAGAGTAAGTTTTTTATTCCTTTGCCTCTTCTTGTCTTAAGGAAAGTTCAGGTGGATTTACAAAAGTAGCAGCACCTTCTATTATAGAATACGCGCAAGCTATGGTGAATGTCATACAGAAAATGGCATGGCAGACTCTTAGCTTAGTGGTGTCGGCCACATACGAGGGACATGTGTTCGCCAATGCTGTTAAACAGCTAGCTTGGGAGAAAAAATGGCGTGTTTTCATAACGTTGTGGATTCAGGGCGATGAAACTGTCGAAGAACTATCGATGGGACTGCGAAATGTTACTCGAGCAAAATCCGATGTTGTCATCGGGCACATTCGGGAGCTCGAGAGGTTTAACGGCGACATATTTCGGACCATCCAAGACTTGCAAGGCTTTGACGACAGCAGTGCTTGGCTGGTTAGTGACGTCACTACGAGCGGGATATTGGATCTGAACTTGATTCCAGCCGGGCTGATTCAGGTCAGCGGTAAATCACCCGAGATAGGCCACGACTATGAGTTGTACGTCAATGTGTTATTCGATTCCTTTGTCATGATTGAAAGTGCTTTTAAAAGTTCTGTTGCAGAACTAAACGACGATTTAAGACCAGATAATTCCTCTGCTGAGAAGAACAAACTTCTGCAGGGACTGGCTGTCAAGTAAGTTAACACTCGTTCCATGGCCACTACCCTAGTGTTTCGTTCAATGCTTGTCTCTATGATCAAGTGTATGTATGATTCGTTATGCGAACGATACCTACCACCCCTCATTTCCTCCTCGTAGGATTGTAATCATTTTAATCACACTAGCAATTGCAATTAAAAAGGATACATTTATTATTTGAAATAATTGAACGACTTCAAAATTGCTGGACTGGGTAGATAACGAACCACCTGATTACAAATTTCAATAGAACCAAAATTTTGCATCCCTGTACAACATTTTGGAAAAGTAATAAACTATAATAACAAAACTCATTGCTCTGATTGAAATTATTCGGCAAAACGCTTATTAGCTCCTTGTTATAGAATAAAATGAGTATTAGCGACCTTATAGGCAATGTGGCCGGTCAATCATTTTGCTCTCAACGTTTTCATACAGGTACTTAAAGGAAGCTCAGTTTGATGGGAAAAGCTCGTTGTTCAGAGATCATTTCTTGTCCGACCAACCCCACACAGTCTTTAACATCTGGAATCTTAGAAGGGATCTCGATGGTAGAAAACATTGGTTTCAGAGCGGGCTCATCACACCTTCTGGAATCGCTTTAGAGTCCATTGTGGACCTCAGTGGAGGTACCGTGTTTCCGCTCCTTCATCCAGTGCGCCCAACCCTGAGAGTCCCTGTCGTTCTGTGGCCCCCACTCGTGCAGGCAGAGGATCCAGCGGTTGCAGAAAACCACCAGACTTGCGTTGGAAGGGCACTGCCTTGTTATAAGTACACCAATGTAGAAAATTCCACATGGAGGACAAAACAACTACTTTGTTGTTACGGAGCGTCAATAGATTTTTTGAAGTTTCTGCAAAGAGATCTTGGATTTGATACGGAGATTTATATCACTCCGGATGGGCAATACGGGAAGATGAACGTCGTCAATGGCACGTGGAATGGCATTATAAATGAAATTATTTCCGGTAAAGCAGATTTGGCGCTTGATTTGGCTGGGAGCCTGGAACGTGCCAAGGCCGTCGACATGTTGTATCCCTGTATCGCGTCGGCGATGAATATTTTAGTGCAGAAACAGCAAAATTACGGAGAACAAGGTTTGTGCAATAGAATACAACAATTTCGATTATGTGTGGTTCACCAAAACAAAAGTGATTACTCTGGCCAATCACCAGGGACCCAGACAATCCAGAGAAGAACTCAAAACTCGAAGAAAATACACGTAGCTTACGCGAAGCGCGGGAAAACATGTGCGAACAAGTCACGACCGGGTTTGGTTTTACTTCTGATTGGATGACAAAATGGCGCAAATCTTTTTAAGCCAATCATATTGCGTAGTATTGCAAAATCAAAACAAATGCGAATTATTTTCGACACTCGAGTGAAAACCGCTCAAAGATGAATGTTGACTTAATAAATCCTGTCTACCCTGGGAGAGGGGTAGAGTTGACCCTCAGGGATTTCAGCATACTCGTTCAGTTTCTTCCCGCCGCGCACGCTCGAAACACGACTTAGCTTGTCATTGCATCATGAATTGTATGCACAGTAAGCATCCACACAATCGATCAAGGTAATCATCACTAGATCATTTAAATTCCGTTAGAACTATTATTTCTTTAGAGCCGTTTTTAATAACGAAGTGCGCGAAGTCTAAAAATAGAATGCAAATTATTGGAATCCTGCGAGAGTCAGACAACATAAGTGTAATCTGAGAGAAATAGGAAGAAAATGAACGCCAATTTTTTTGTTTTAAAATTTGTTTTCGGAACACTTGCCTCCGCGCTTGAAAAAGCGTCAAATCTTCCACCATTCCGTTTTGTTTGTCTGAGTTTGTCTGAGTTATAACGTCGCTCGCGCGCTTCGCTATTGAATGTCGAAAGTAATCAGGCAATTACTTTGGTTTTGGTTTTTGGTTTTACTGCGGTTTGAGATTAGCTGAGTGGTCTACTTAGTAAGTACTTGGTTTGGTTGTAGTTTTACGATACTCAATAGACCATTTTCGAGTTGCCCTTTGCATTTGTGTCAAAACGAGGAGAAACCATTGTTACTAAAATGCGTTTAGTCTATAAGTTCATTTTCGTGCAAATCAAACTAATTTTCATAAGAAAAGTTTTGTACGACAACTCGTCTTGAAACAGAAGCAAAAGGCAAAATGGAAATGGCATATTTTAAACCATTTTATTACAGTCATCGCAACATTTCACTGTTTACATCACGTTTCTACTCCCTTTTCCAGTCAGCGTCTGGTACTCCTGGCTCAAACCCTTCGAATATGATCTGTGGATTGCTATCTTGGTGACGTGCAACTTAGTACTGTTCATTGTTTGGTGGTTGGATAGGAAGAGTCCTAAAGGATATTATCACATTCTTAAGGATAGTGACGAGGACGCTTTTACTTTGCTAGGTAAATATAGATACCTTTTTGATGACTGTAAGAGCGTTCTGTTTGGTTTCGTCGATATAGCCTAGCAACTAATATTCCATGAGTAGAAAACTCGCACTGAATAGATAATGTCAAATAAATGTTTTTTTGTTTTGTTTTGTTTTTTTTTTTTGCTTTTTTGCCTCCTTTGTTTTCAAGTTTCTTTCTTTTCTGGTTTTTTTTTTTTTTCATTTGCAACAACCTTACCACATACGTTTACTCTACATAGCTTACTTGCAGGAAACCATTAACATGCACTTCTAACTTAGAGAACATTCCTTACTTGCAATAAGTCAGTTAGTTACAATACAACATATTCTCAATACATATATATATTCTTTCTCACAATGTACAATATAGTGCATTGACTACTTGCAACACGCGACATTTCCTATTTGCAAACATACACCACTGACAATTGCAGAACAAACCAACTGGCGAACAGCACCTATGCTATATTAATTTACTGCTACATAAAACCCTTCCACGAATATTACAGGGTGGCGAAAAGATATAAATCAGTTTATGTTCGAGGGGAAACACGCTCCGGTCCGTATTATTAGGTTTATCTTTACGTATGGTGACATATTTTTTCTACATCTATTTTTTTTTTTTCGCACGGAGGCGACAAAAATATCAAATTGATATTTTTTATGCTCTCTTTTTTTAGCGCAGATGAATAGAAAATACTTGCCGATATACTTTTATGAATAAAAATACAAATCTGCCTGCAACCTTTTCCTGGACTTCATGACCTCCTAAATAGCAAGAGCCAGTAAGCTCCAGGAATAACTTGATTTCACAAAATAATCGTTTTCTCTCCCTTCAGACGCCATGAGTTATGTCTGGGGCGTGGCCTTCAGTAAAGACATAGGCGCAGAGAAGACTCCACGCAGCAACAGCGCCCGCGTTGTGTCAGTGGCTTACGCGTTACTGGCTTTAATCATGGTGAATACGTACTGCGCTAATCTGATGGCGTTCTTACTTCAGGAGCCTTATATCCTGCCCATCAGTGGAGTGAGGGATGCTAAGGTCGGTAAAGTTTATAGCAAGGACCTTATACACTTGCTTAAGGACGTACGGGCCCAAAAAATTCCAACGAACAGATTTTCTTAAAAACTTGCCATACAGTAGGGAAAAGATTGACTTTTGCCAAAAAGCTAAAAACAAAATTAGGGGGGTAGGGGGGAAGGGTGGCTACCGAGCTCGCTGTTTTCGAAATAAGGCAAATTGAAGACCGTGTGTTTTTAGAGGCTTTTGTCATTTTAAGAGGATCTTAGCGCACGAGTATACATACATACATACATCCTTTATTATCTTTCCCCATGGGGGCTTTTCGAAGAAAAGAGCTAACGGCTATGGTACTATTAGATATGAGCAAAGCCTTCGACAGCATCAGTCACGAAAACCTAATATCAAAGTTCCTGGACGTCGGTGCCTCTTACCCTTGCCTACAGAATCAAAAGAAGCTACAATAGTAAAATTTATTTAGATCAGGTAAACGTACTCAGTTCAACACAAACAAGTATAATACGTAAACTTTTGCAGCTGCTGTCGTTCCTTGAGGTAACCTTACCCGTCCACATTCAAAGAAAACGTCGGTTGCGCGAGGGCAGAAAAGGCGAAATATTTGGAACTTTTCGCGTACATAGTTTTTCTGTTTTGTTTTTTGTTTGTTTGTTTCCTTTTTTTTTTTTGGTTAAAATGGGGAAAATCAGTAAAGGAAGTGATCTCTGAAAAGAAAAAAGGGAGTCACCGACCATTTACGAGAGTATGTAAATTGCGGGTGAGGTTATGGCAAGCGATGCTATGCCTATACTTGCTTGTATATATTTCTGCGCGAACGTCCTGAAAAGCAAAATACAGAGATATCGCCAAAAAAGTTCGCCTAAAATACTTATTTAATGAGCAGCACGAGGGCCTGATACAGGCGTGAAGTTGAAATAACGTAGAAATCAACCGTTCGAAGGCATAACAATGATGAATATTGTTGAAAACATGAATCGATGTGCTCGACGGCTAATTGTTTTATCTTTTGAAATGGGAATTGGTTTGAATATTCTGATATCGATATCGACACTTAATGGATCAAGGTAATAAGTTAATAACAATTTTTAAGTTTTCTACGCATATAAGTCATGAAAGGCTAAATGTAATTATTATTTTTCGAAAAACTACTCGATTCTGATTGGCTAAGAGTAGTGCAGTTCAAGTGCGCCATCAGCGTAAATCGTTACCTACTTCAATTGGAGAACAAAATGTTTGACGCACAAGGAACGTTTAAACTACAAAACGAAGTTAAAGTTGTCATATTAAGTTTGTTTCATTCTCTCTAACAGTTAACTCTCAACCCACCTGATGGCTTTAAACTCGGAATAACACGTGGAAGTAACGAAGAAGCATACTTCAAGAATCACGTGGAAGATTTATTCAGGAAAATATACCTGGTTAACCTGAAAATACACCTGGTGAATGGCTTCCAGGATGGAATGCAACAACTGGTAGATAAGTAAGCAGAGATATACACTTCGACTCCCGGGACCTTTAGCTCGCCGCACTGCTTGTACTGCGAGATATATGACGAGTAGATTTTCCCAAACCTAGTGCTTATGCACAACTCTTGTGCCGGTACTTAAACAGACTAGGAACATGGAGAAGTGACCGTTCTATTTGAAAAATAGATTCCATGTTGCCATGCATCTGTTCAGTAATAGATCAGAGATGACGTCAAAAATGTGGTAAGAGCAAAAAAGTGACACACGAGCCGTTAGACGTGATCTATGCGTCGACGTCTGTCCTCCAGCGGATCATAAGTAAGAACTAATCAAATTGCGAGTATAAATCGACAAACTATATAGCAATGGATTGAAACTTGCACCAAATCTCGTACTCGCACCACTTTCGCCTTTTCAGATGATAGCATGACGAGAAAATTACTTCTTTTTTTGCGTAAAATCCTCTCTTCACGATTACATATCAAAAGCAAAACTTGCATCTGTTCGCACGTAGAAATAAATTACCTTTCCGCCTTTCGGCAAGCAGTAGGGAGGTTGGGCGGAGCGGGGAACAGAGTGGGGGAGGGGCATCCCAGTAACGCTAACCCTTGTTGCAGTTTATTTTCTGTCTTCCTCTTCCCAGCAAGATAGATGGTCTGGTGGGTGACTACCTCTCTTTACAACAAGCTGCAAATAAAATCCCAGACTGCAGTTACAGCCTAGCTGGGCCAAACTTCTACAACTTTGGCTACGGCTTCGCATTTCCAAAAGGATCGCCATGGGCGGAAGAGGCAACTCTATCAGTGTTGAAAAACCAAGAGAATGGCAGCATACAAGCCATCCTGGATTACTGGTTCAATAAAAAGGAGTGCAGCCAGCCCGTTGAAGAGCTTGGTGCTGAGAAATTCATTGGCTTGTTTTTGCTCTTGGTCGGGGTGATCGCTTTCTCCATTATGGCGCTTATTTCCGAGATGCTCATCATCTTTGTTTTGGTCAAATTCGGAAGGCGCTTGGGCCCGATGGGAAAATTCATGAAGAGGATGATCTTCAGCGTGCGGAAAGGCGAGGAAAATGACATTCACATCAAGTGGCTGCAGCTTTATAGACATCACAAAAGCATGAGACCGAGCGAAGCTGAGTTCGCGGCAGCCCAAGACACATCTTTACGAAGGGCGAGCTTTTGTAACTTGAGCTTTGAATTTGGAAGCGACATGCTAAGCAGACATGAACATTCATTGTATCTGAGAAGATGCAGATTAGTGGATGTTGATGGAGTAAACAGTGAAATCCAAACTGCAGAGCTTTCTGAGCGGCCAAACAACCTCGCCCCCAAGAGAACAGAGAACGTATCACTTTAATTACATTAATTCAAATTTAAAGCATAACAAGTTTGTATAAAGCATAACAAGTTTATACTACTCAACTGTACTTTCGTAGTAAATAACTACAAGTTAAAGGAGCTGTCTACATACTCGTTGCCACCTAATTTAGATCACGTGACGATTCATTTGAGCGAATACAATTGCGCAATTGGCCACAGGCATCTGATTGCACGCGAGTATGTGCAAACAAGACCATTGTAACCTCCTAAATGAATCATCACACGAGCTTAAGGATGGCAACAAGGATGCAAACACGTTAGCCAAATCAGTCAATAGAAATCGTTTGACTCCGTACAGCACGCCAGTTTTATGATAAACGCGTTTTTCTTTGGAATCCTTGTTGTCCTTCCTTAGTATGGGACGAGCAGCTTCGAATAATAGCCACCCTTTAGGACAGGACATGATCTTCACTTAAAATGCTGATAAAATATGTGAAAATCCTCCACAAATAACAACACGGTCAGTGTTAAACGCAGACCGCGGACTGCAGACCAGGGGTAAAATGCAGACTGCAAACTGAAGACCTTTTCACTGAATCGTGTCACTATTTCCATCGTTAAGACCTAACCGTAAACAGGCTAACCAGTGCGTTATTTAGGCTAACCTGCGTGATATTCAGGCCAACCTGAGTAATATTCAGTCTAACCTGAGTAATATTTAGGTTAACCTGAGTGCTATTCAGGCCAACCTAAGTGATATTCAGTCTGACCAGAGTGATATTCAGGCTAACCTGTGTGATATCCAGTCTAACCGGAGTAATATTTAGGTTAACCTGAGAGATGTTCAGGCTAACCGGAGTGATAATAAGTCTTACCGAAGCGTTACTCAGGTTAACCGGAGGGAAGATTTTCACCGCGATCAGCCTGAATAACCCTGCTTACGATTAGCACTCGATAATGAAAATGTACTTAAAAGGTCTGCGGTCCGCAGTCTGCAGTCTGCATTATACCCTTGGCCTGCAGTCTGAATTTCACCCTTAATCTGCATATTACCCTCGGTCTGCAGTCTGCAGTCGCTTACCGTCACTATCACTGTCACAAATTTCACAAGACTGATCATTTTTTATTGACTTCTTGGCTTACTTTACAAACTGATCCTGGGTTTTTACACTTCTCGTGCATATTAATAAATACCTCGATTTAAAAATACAGTTGCACCAGATAAAAAAAGGAAGAGGAAACTGCTAAATCCTGACAGCTTGCCGAGAGGAAACAGGCCGGTTAAAATAACTTAAAATTTGAGATGTATACAAAGTTTGATGTTTGACAATTTGTGACAAAAGCTATTCCTTTTTAAGTTCCACTAAAGTTGGAAGATATAAACGATGGTAAAGTACATGTTCAATCACACAATACTGACAACAACACAGTTAATGTAAGACGCAAGAGTGATATTTCACTCTCCCACACGATAAGTCTCCTAACTGACTTTCGCACATCTTAAGGAGGTGATTTTTTTTTTCTTTTCTTCCCTCGGTAAAAAAAAAAAAACAGAAAGAGGGTTAATCAACTTGCCAGAGTAACTTTGCGATGATGAGGACCCATCCGCACTACGCCGGAGAAATTTAAACACGCAACAATCATCGGCCATTTTAGATTTGCGTCTGAGGAAAACTCGGTCAGAAAAATCATTAGGCTCGGTTACCAGTCGCCGTTCGGGAAAGGACCCCGCGATCCTCCCCGACGTCCGAAGTCTCCTCTCGGGGAGGAATGTAGACCTGACATGAGAGAGCGGCAGAAATCGAGCTGAGGAAATCACATCATTATTGTGTAATGTAATGTTTTCCGTCCACACGAAAACGAAAAGCCGGCGTTTTCAAATTCCTCCGGTGTGAAGAGTGTTTTCGATAAGCTCCGTCTCCGTGACGGATTAGTGTGGACGGTAGGCCAGCCGTAGAAATAAAGCTGCGCTTTCAAATTCTCCGGCGTAGTGTGGACGCTGCCTCTAAGAGACAGTCGAACGCACAAGTAGTTTTCGCATGTCTTCCTTACAGACTGGTTTTGTTGCTTTTTTTCTTCGCATTTATTAGGCCGGCCACAATCTTCAAAGTCTACTTGTTTTAGGTTGCCTGTGCATACCAGTTAACAGTGAGACTACGAGCCTTAGTTTTCTACGCGCACCACCACTACTTAGAAGTCTTTTTTTTAAACATTTCCCTGCATGCCGACGGCAACACCGCACGATCGCAGCCTACAACGAATATTCATCGACGACAGAGCCAATGAGACTCCCAGAATTACAATCCCTGAAACACGTATTTAACCACCTCGTATTTGACCACCTCGTATTAAAATATTTACACCGCTTATCAAACAATGAACGTTAATAAATACTAAAACCAAGTTTTTTTTATGTAAATGGCATGTTGTCTTTACTCCAGTTGTTTTTTTTCAACTTCTGTTTGATTTTTTGACTTCGCGTCTTTAAGCCCATGGATTCTTGTTTTGTTCAATGGAATCTACGGCAAAAAAACAGAAAGAAAAAAGAAAAAAAAAGGACAAATGAGTAACCTCTAGATCGGCTTATTCAAAAGCGATAGAGAATCTATGGGCAGTGTCAGTCGCACCAACAATTGCATGTCTTGTAATTAAAGTGAAGCAGCTCTTGTAAACTTGTAAATGCGTGTGCCGTCAGAGTATAGCTGCAGCTGTTATTGTTTTAGGGCTAGGGGCATTGCTTCTGTTATTTGTTCTTTTATTCTCTCAAAGGGTATCAAGCCATTCATGCGAGGCACAGTTAATTGCATCGCTTGACATGGTCTGTTACGTTTCTAACGGTTATCTGGTATGTTTACTGAGTCGCCAGTAAGTATCAATATTCTAAATCGCCATTTGAACTGATTCGTTTCACGGGCTCAGCAAAATACTGCAATACTGCTGACTGTCTGGAATATGTAGTATATGTAAAGAAAATCTGATGAATTCCAGTGCAATTCATGATTTATGGTCACAAGTGATGCAAAAATGTTTAAGGTGCCTCGATACATTTTTGTTTTGTTGTCTTTTTGTTCGGTTGTCCTGGACCATAATACATAGAGTGGAAACTGTACTAAACGAGCGCAAGCCTTTCGGTGAGTTTAATTTTAAAAGGTCTTTCCTTGACAACACCGCGCATACAATGAATCGCAATTTAACCTACTGGTGCCAAGTCTCTTCTTAGGTACTCGGTCGTTCATTTTGCGCTTTGTTGACGTTTAATTGTTCAAGTTTCACATAGAATGGTAAAAGACTTAAGCAAACAGTAAAAAGAGAAAGGAAAAAAATCTCGGAACATTTTTTAAAAGAGTTAGAAGTTGGGTTGTTATAATCCATCGAAACTGTAGTAGGCCACCTTTTAATGCAGCAAAATGTCTATTGTAGACAGTGCGAATAGATGTGAATTTTTGTTGTACACGCTTTAGTAGCCACAGATTACGGCTGGCTGGCTGGCTAGCTGGCGGGCTGGCCATTTCAACCGATCATTAATAATTAATTTACTGTCTGCCGAAACAAAAACAACAACAGCAAAAACAAAAACAAACCCAGCCAAATAGAAGCTCCACATCTTTGAATGAAACGTCAAAAATCTGCCCTAAAAGTCTCAACCATACCAACTTTCGCATTGTACTCTTCACCTTATATACGCACTTGTCATTGTCCAATGAGAATACAGAAATTGTGTTCAGTTTCTGATGAACTATATAACACTTAGCTTGTCGGCTACACGTACCCTGCACTAGGTCGTCGGGGGATTCCTCTACCAAGTTGTGTCTGTCCGATAGACCTGGTAACTCGGGGACCGTGCTTGCCACAGAAGTCTGGGATCTACGCAGGGACACCTCCTGAGAACTGGGAGAGAGAATATTGACAGTAATGCCCGGATGCAAAGACAAGAGGGGCATGCAGAGAGGAACAGAATAGACCTTTTTAGCTTGGGCGGTTTTTTTTCCCATTGTAGACCAAGTGATACTCTCTAGAGAATTTTTCTTTTACCCATCTTAAAATTATTCATTCATATACATGCGACTATTTGAACATTTTCAAGAGTATCATCACGTGGTCTACAATGGGAAAACAAACCGTCCAAGCTAAAGAAGTCTATTGAATGGAAAAACCCTTCAAAAGGGGACTACCTTATTCTAAAGCGCCAAACTTCACTGGGAAACTTGGGTAACATGACTGGCGTAGGGATGATAGCGCACTCCTCTCACCAATAGGGCCTGGGTTCGATTCCGCCAAATGTCATATGTGGGTTGAGTTTTTTTGTTGGTTCTCGCCTTGCTCCCAGGAGTTTTTTCCCTGGGAATTCCGTTTTACCTCCCTACTGAAAAACCAACAACTCCAAATTCCAGTTCGACCAGGATAGAAGACCCGCACGATCATGGGAAAATAATCCAGAGTCCCCAATAGTGAAATCACTGAGCTACATAAAAGTTCCAGGTTCTATAGTGGTGTGCGTCCCATTGCTGCAATGATGTGTGTGATAAAAACATAATGATGGGAACGAAGAATTTCGTAGGACATAGCATGGCATGGCATTCGTTATGATAAAACTTCTTCCAACTGCTTAAACTGCAAACTGATAACAAAAAAATTAAACCTGTAGTGTGGATCAACTTGTTTGAGTGACTTTTTGAAAGTAACCCGTAAGACAAGCGCATGACTACTGGGCTACCTTAGCGATTGTCGTGCTTTTGTCTAGGTTATGTAACCAGTTTAATTTATACCTCATCTGTCGAAGATCTTTGCGAGATACTCGGACTGGCGTGGATGCTTGCGAGGGCACGCCTATTCCCTTTTCAGCGAGAGAATGCTACAAAACGTTAAGAAAAAAATGCAATCAATCAATCAATCGATCAAAACAGTCAGTCAGTCAATATCAGTCAATCGGTCAATCAGTCATTTACTCAGTCAGTCAGTCAGTCAGTCAGTCAGTCGGTCAGTCAGTCAGTCGGTCGGTCAATCAGTCAGTCAGTCAGTCAGTCAGTTTCAGTTAGTCGGTCAGTCGGTCGGTCGGTCCGTCTGTCTGTCGGTCAATCAGTTAGTCAGTCAATCAGTCAGTCAATTTCAGTCAGTCAGTCAGTCAGTCAGTCAATGAGCCATTTTCAGTCAGTCAGTCAGTCAGTCAGTCAGTCAGTCAGTCAGTCAGTCAGTCATTCAGTCGGTCTAGACATGAATCAATCAGGTACCTTCATCCGTGTAACCTCAGTTACTAACTGCTTGCCATGTGCGTCACTGCTCTTGTACTGAGCTTCCAAATCACCGCTGGCTGCAATGACATCTGACTCTAAACTCGTACCCATTCCAGAAGCCATTTTCTCCCGTAATTTTTTCTTCAGCTCTCGGCTTGTCTTCTTGTAGTAATAAAGATCTTTCTCCAGCTGCTGGGTCCTGTTCTCAAGTTCGCTGTGAGAGAAGCGATCACAACTGACAAGTCACGTGTTACGCCTTTGTTGAGCCGACAGGGCATCTATTAGTAAGGGTGCTTTTCAAAGGCGAGTTAACAAATCGAATGTGGTTTAGCGTGGTCTGTACTCCTATCGACAACGATATGCGTCATCACAGAGGTCAAAATGTTGTGGACTCACGAGGCACAGCCGAGTGAGTCCACACAGCACAGTCAAGGTTTTATTTTCGTTATAGGCCAATCAGTAGTACATTAAAATCCAAACCATTCCTAATTTGGCCGGGGTATCCTTCTCCCCCCCGGAACAAAAGCTTGTCACAAAATTGAGCTAAAACAGAAATTCGGGAAAAAAAACTCTCACTAAACAAGCACTAAAATGTCCCCTACTCCACTGTAATTCATGTATTACTACTTCTGTACCCCATGCTTTGCACCAAAATGTCCCCTATAATTTGTAGGAAAAGTCACACAGATCAACCACTATAGCTTAAATGTTGTGTTAGTAAGAAAACATTGAAATCAGCGCAGGCACTTTGAGCCTCCTCCTCGTCGATAGTGATGGCCTGTGTGCAAACAGGCAATTTTATAGAAAAGGTGGTCTGACTACTTGAGTTGCTAATTCAACCTACGTTATTCTCTGATCTGGTGCCTCGTTTGACTCAGCATCACGCAGTTTGTTCATTAAGAACTGGATCCTTTGCTCGTATTTCTTTTGATATTCTACTAGTCTCCGGTCTCCCTTCATTTCAGCTTGCTGTAATCCTCGACCCAGTTCACCGATAATCCTCTCTTGCTCGTTTATACGAACCTAAATACAATAATGAAATAAAATGAAACAAAGGAAATAAGAAACAAAAAGCAACCCTACCCACTGGAAGGCAAAGCAAAACAAGATAATGCAAAGCAACGCCACGCAACGCAATGTAACGCAATTCTACTCAACGCACTGCAATGCAATGCAATGCAATGCAACGCAACGGAAAACAAAGCAAAGCAAAGCAAAGCGATGCAACTCAGCGGAACGCGAAGCATAACTAAGCAGCTAAAATTGCAAAGCGGTGTAAAGAGATGCAAACTGTACAATGCCAAAAAATGCAACACAAACAATGCAAGAGAATGCAACATAACAAATCTAAAACATCGACTTTACAGCAAAGGAGCTATGTAACGGCACATTATTCTTTTTTCCAAGTGATAATGCCGTGAAAGAACGATAACTTGTTTGTTCCTCTTGAAAACATCCGAGACGACGAAAACCAACTAGTTACAAAAGGTAACGAAATATTTTTTTTTTTGGGGGGGGGGGGGGGGAATTGCTGTTCGTGGAGATTCTGAATAGTTGCTGAAATGATAGGAAGTAGCCTAAGGCGAGAACTAGTTATTGTAGCGTTGAAAAGATTAAAACTATTGACTTCTTATCAGTTGCTATAAATTGCGACGATATCATTCCTTTTACGTCATTCCTAAGAACGTCATTGGTGTACATAGTAAACAGAAAATAGCAGTTCTACCCTTACCTCTTGGTCACTGCATCTCAACTCTAGCTTCTTTTCATTTCCCCGCAGCTCGACAACTTTCTCAAAATACTTTGACAACAGAGAAGTGGCTTCCCCTGGCGAGAGGTTACTCAGCTTGTTCACCAGTCCCTCGCGGTCCTTGTCGGTTAGAAGTTGGCCGCTATCTAGTTCTTTTTGTTTGTTTGCAATTCCTTCATTTTTAAATTCAATGGCGGCTTCTAGAGCATCGATACCTTCGTCCAGTTCGATTAGCCTGGAACAGAATACGTTAGTATTGCCTCAAGCTAAAACATCAGAATATTTTAATGTTTACACAATAAACTGTTCAGGATAGTTGTGTTGTCGGTTATACGTCGGTCTGTCTGTCTGCCTACTTGCCTGCCTGCCTGCCTGTCTGCCTGTCTGCCCATCTGTCTGTCTGTCTGTCTGTCTGTCTGTCTGACTGACTGTCTGACTGACTGACTGACTGTCTATCTGTTCTGTTTGTCTGTGTGTGTCTGTCTGTCTGTCTGTTAGTCAGTCAGTCAGCCTGTCTGTCTGTCTGCCTGCATGTCTGTCTGTCTACCTGCCTTTGTACTTGTCTGCCTGCCTGCCTGCCTGTCTGCCTTCTGTCCATCTGTCTGTCCGTCAGTCTGTCTGTCTGTTTGTCTCTCTGTTAGTATTTCTTAAACACATTCTACACAATGGTCCATGTTTACCTTCTTTCTTCCTTGGGATCCAATAAGGAGCCTTCTTGAAGTTTCTGTTCCAGAAGCTCTCGTTGCTTCAAGAGTTCATCCTTTGTTCTTTCCAGAGAGTGAATGCTTTCTTCTACTTTAGTTGGATTCGGGGCATCCGTTTCTAACACAAAATGTTTCTTAAGTTAGAAAATCATTTCAAGAAATTTAGCATTAACTATCACAAATGTAAATTATCTGTTAACAAAGAGAAAAACTGTTAAAAGTCCCGGATAGGATTTGAAGCCATGAACTTCTAGACACCACGGTCGAGAACTCTAACCACTGTGCTACAGTGACACTTGTGGTGAGCTAGGCCAACATAAGTCCTACATACTACTAGGATTAACAATATCCAAAGCATCACGAGCAAGATAACTAATGAAAGATGGTAACGTCCGTGAATTAATGCAAAGATGAAGTGTTCGCTAATATCTTAAAAATACTTGTCAGATGAGCTTGTTTTCTCAACTGCAGGCTGCAGTAGCCTAACTTTGTGCAGTCACCTAACTTTGTGCAGTCACCTAACTTTGTGCAGTAGCCTAACTTTGTGCAGTCACCTAACTTTGTGCAGTCACCTAACTTTGTGCAGTAGCCTAACTTTGTGCAGTCACCTAACTTTGTGCAGTCACCTAACTTTGTGCAGTAGCCTAACTTTGTGCAGTAGCCTAACTTTGTGCAGTCACCTAACTTTGTGCAGTCACCTAACTTTGTGCAGTAGCCTAACTTTGTGCAGTCACCTAACTTTGTGCAGTCACCTAACTTTGTGCAGTAGCCTAACTTTGTGCAGTCACCTAACTTTGTGCAGTCACCTAACTTCGTGCAGTAGCCTAACTTTGTGCAGTAGCCTAACTTTGTGCAGTAGCCTAACTTTGTGCAGTCACCTAACTTTGTGCAGTTGCCTAACTTTGTGCAGTGGCCTAACTTTGTGCAGTCGCCTAACTTTGTGCAGTCGCCTAACTTTGTGCAGTCACCTAACTTTGTGCAGTCACCTAACTTTGTGCAGTCACCTAACTTTGTGCAGTCGCCTAACTTTGTGCAGTCACCTAACTTTGTGCAGTCACCTAACTTTGTGCAGTCACCTAACTTTGTGCAGTCACCTAACTTTGTGCAGTCGCCTAACTTTGTGCAGTCACCTAACTTTGTGCAGTCGTCTAACTTTGTTCAGTCGCCTAACTTTGTTCCATAAACAACGAAAAATATCTCGTTTGCCTAGAGTACATGTAGATGCACTTATTTCAACAGTAAGTTGAAGAGTAAAGCAGTTTGTTACCATCGACGTTTTTCCCTTTTTGCTTGATCTGTTTCTCGACCTCTCCAAGTTGGGAAGACAACCGAAGTATGTCCTAAAACGATAGAAGCAGAGAAAAAAATGAATACCATCACATAAGTGATTCAGCTCAGCGCATTCCAACCGTAATAAAATTTACTGATTTCCACAAAACACTTGCAAATTACAATGAAGCTGCTCACTTTGGGAAAAAGTCCAAACACCTTTCCGCTCCTTACCTTACTAAGTACTTGACTGGAACGAAGTTTCTTTATTTCTAGCTCACTCTTCTCGGCTAACAAGGCCTCCTTGTTCAGTACAATAGCTTCTCGTTTCTTCAGCTCCTCCGCTAAAGTTTCCATGGCTTCCTTTCTCCTTAGTACTTTCTCTACTTCATTGTCCAGCCACTGGCGGCGTTGGTCTAGTTTCGCTTGTTCGTCGCTGAAAACCAATTGTGACGTGACTAACTACTGACTTATATACTCGAGTAGAATCGCTAGCCGGAGAGGTTGATATCAAGGTTCAGGTAAACGTAGTGCAACAGTAAGACTATTATGCAAAGTAGTCCTTTCTTTGTAAAAGAATTCGTGAAACAGACATGCCCCAAATGCCAGAAGACGATCTACGTAGCAGATCTTAAGTAGATTTGACAGATGTAACGAAAGATTTAATGAAAAAGCAGGGAGGGAGGAAAGAGGAAAGGAAGAGAAGGACGGATGGGCGGAAGGAGGTAAAGAAGGAGGGAGGGGGCAAGGAGCAAGGCAAGGTGGCAGGGAGGTAAGCTGGGAGAGAGTTAGGGCAGGAAGGAGGCACGGAGGCAGGGAGGCAGGGAGGCAGGGAGGCAGGGAAGCAAGGTGAGGTGGGCAGGGCAGGAGGTAGGCACGGAGGAAGGGAGGGAGGGAGGGAGGGAGGAAGGGAGGGATGAAAAAAATTGATACCTTTCTTTTTCTTCAGATCCTTGTTTGCCAACATTCCTCAGTCGCCGCTGCGCAGCTGCAACTTCTTCTGTTTTTCTTTTAAGTACTTTCTGCTGCTGACTCATGTGATTTTCCAGTTCTTTAATCTTCTGCTGTTGTTTCTGCATGTCTCTTTCCATTTTGATTTTCCTGTCAGCCTCCTCCTTGAGCTTCTTGTGAAGTTGATCTTGTTGATTTCTCATTCTATCGATGTGCACTTCAAGCTCCTGAACTTTCTTTTCTCTTTCCTCGTGCAGGGCGCTTATTTTCTCATTGTCCTGAGGTGTCAATCACAGAAAATCCATTTACATTAAAGAGTTTAAGCGCTGTAACACTGCTATTTTACATGATATTTTCCAGTACCTTGAACCGAGAGAAAGTGACAGGAGAGAGGAGAGAGGCTGACCTCTCATTTTCTTCTGCTATTCTACATACTAACCATGAGGCCACCGCGCCTCCCCAGTATTATACCGAGTAATTAGTGTGTGGTAATCTGCGCATTCTCTTGACCATATATCCAATACTCAGACGAAGTAATGTTGATATAATAAAGAAACACCTATTAGGCCAAATAGATCCTCTGAAAGCAACAAACTGCGTTACTCAAACAACAAATGGCCTGATTTAAGTACACGAAAAATACGGATACTACATGAAGCATTATATTCTTCGTGAAAACTGACAACAGCAAGGCATTTTCTCACCTTCTGTTTTCGTTTCAAGGCCTGTAGCTTGGTTTCCACAGTCTGTAACTTCTTCTTGTACTCCACCTCGACTTTCTGTTTCTCGGACACTTCATAATTAGCCTTAGATTCGTATTCTTCTAGAGTTTTCCTACTGTCTTCCAACTCCTTCTTAGCCTTTTCCAGTTCTTGCTTCATGGATTTGACTTTTTCGGAGAATTGTTTCTTCGTTTCCTTAGCTTCCTTGTCGCTCTTCGCAAGTTCTTTAATTAGTTCCTCCTTTTGTCTAAAAGTCATGGAACAAACGCAAACAGTGCATGCAAAAAATAACAACTCATAATTATTTGCCTTGTTACAGGAGTGGGTTAGTTGTCAACTGATGTTGCCTTCTGTTTAGTTTTCGCGGAGATCTTTGTACCCATCATTGGCATTTATGTATTCCAAATTAAACTTAACCAGTCGAATTTTGAAACGCGAAAAATTGATAGCGAAATCTAGTAATGATGGCCAGTCGAAATTCTCTTGAAAAACGTTAGATTTACACCGAGGCTGTAATCATGAAAATACCCGTAAATCTGAACGTTTTGAATGCATCGAGAAGGTTCATTTCCATACAAATCAAACACATTTTTATATGAAAGGTTTTGCACGGACTCGTATTGAAGGCACAAGGTAACTAGAAATGGCCCATTTAAGACACAGGAGTGGCGCTTCTCCATAAAGGACTACTCTCTGATGCAGCTACTTGAATCACCTGTGAAAAGAGATGGCGTCATCGACATTTTACACTGAGTTTAAGTTGTTTTTACGCTACAAAAAAAACGAACAAACTGAATTAACAAACAAGCTCTTTACCTGATGTTGATATTTAAATCTCTGAGTTTCTGTTCAGCCGAGTGAAGTCTCAGTTCCACTTGCTTGACTTCCTTCCCCATCACCTGAGTGCTTGAGCGAAGTGCTTCTACCTCGTTGCGTTCTGCGGTGTCTGGTTTTGACCTTTTGTCCTTCGACTCAACTACTTCTATCGCGGGAACCTTCCAGAATAAAAAGACACACTGGTTATGTTTCGGCCGCGATGTAGCTGTTGATGTTTCCTTCTCTGATGGTGTTGTTGTTGTTGTTGTTGTTGTTGTAGCAGCTATAAGAGCAGTTTTCAATTGAACGTCGATAACCCAAAACCAAAGTAATTAGTTCAGCCAATCACAAAAGAAAGAGACAATCTAAAGGACCAATCAAAATTCGAAGGAAATACAAGCACTAAACAGCTTAAACGCGGGAAAATGTGTGGGAGCGGGTCACGATTAGTTAGGATCAAAATAGCGGCGCGGGTTTTAAGATCCAGTCGTTTAACGTAGTACTAATGTAAAACCAAAGCAACAGTGAATTACTGTCGGCACTCAAAACCGCTCTAATAGGCCAGGTGGTGCAGCAATGAACCATGTGCTCTGTCAGGTTGGCAAACATTGGAAAGACGACAATTTTAAAGGAATACAATTTAAAAATGGTCTCGTACTGATATTATACTACTATCTGTGTCACGTCTGACTGTCAACCAATAGACAGATGTTATTTAAGTGTTTATCAGCTATGTCTCAGGAGTCGCTTGGTGATTTGCAAAAGAATGTAAAATGAAAACTCCAAGGTGGCTGTCGTGAATAAAGACTATTTAATGACGTTCGCGCGAAATTTTCCAGTCGATAGATTTTTTTTACATTTTACTGCAGTCACATAATGAGTTACTTGTGTCAGAAATTGCCAAACGAAGAAAATCGGTAGAGAAAATGATCCGTCAAAACAAAAATAGGGGTCACCGAACGTCCAAGATCGTTTAATCCAGGCAAAGCTAGAGCAATGGCCATCTGCCCTATCATTGTTCATTTCATTACTTGGCGCGCGCATCGATGCATAACGTGGCCTATGAATTTGCGTGGGCAGTAAGGATGTGCAGAACCAATTAGCGTGAACGTCCTTCAAAGAAAAACAAAACAAAAAAGACAATAATCCAGCTCATGATTGATTAACGGTAGGCAATGTATCTTTTTTAGATCTTCCAAGGACACATCTAACACTGTCGCCCAAATTAAAATGAGATGATGTGAGATGCATTTTGAAAACGTTTAAGCTTTCTTCTCAAACCTTGGTTTTGGCGTGGCTTAAATTCTTTGAGGTATTCTGCTGTCTTGGAATGGCAGGCACGTGAGGTATTTTTGGACCGTCTCTCTTGATATTCCATGTTTTGCCTAACGCTCTGCAAAGAGATCATCCAAATGTTTATGAATACAATATTTGTACCAATTAAGCCTCACATAAAGGAAGACAAGGGACGTTTATAACACCACACGATAGTTAAACAGTTCGTAAAATGGTATTGAGACTGTTCACATGATAAAAATAACTTAGATGAAATGATTCTAGAACAGAATATCTAATACGTATTTAGAGAGGAAGTAAAGGATCAAGAGAACTGAAGTTGATTATAGTTCATCAAATTTAAATTTGGTACAGGATTTCAAAGTCAAAGTCAAAATTGCCATCCTTGTGAAATTTTGATACTCATTTTTCAAACTTTATTCGTTGATGTTACTTTGCTTTCACCACTTTTGACTTTTTTCTTCTTCTTTCTATTGTAAGACAATAAAGCGAAATAATTTATAGTAAGTCCCGGTGATATTTATTAAAACACGGTATGTCAGGGCTAACCAGCGAATACATCGTTAACACGTAACACTTCGTGTGTTCCTCACAGTATGAGAATGACTCCAAAGTTTCTACGTCAACATGGTATCATAAAGACTCTTCATGCTACAAAGCAATATCACTGACGAAAAATCGCGGGCTCAAGGGGCTCCCACTGACTATGCTCTTTGTACCTTGAAGGTTCCTCATCAGCCTCGTCTTCACTCTCGCTTGTATCTGACAATGTACACACCACCTCGTCTTCTTCCTCGTGTTGGCTGACCAGCAACTGACTGCGGGCTCTGAAGTCTTGTATAATTCGGTCCACTACAAACTAAACATGAATGAACACAAAATTAGAAAATCGTTTTCTAAATACACCCGCGATTAAGGAAATACACACGTCCCGTAAGCGACCACGCAAAGTGATTTCAAGCCTGAGTGGGCGCTTAATGTTACAACACCTTATTATCCAATTTCTGCCCCATTATCTGTCGACCGGTCGCTTACGGGAGGTTAAAAACAAAAGCAAAATCTAAACATTTTAACACTAAAAGTGGTCGCGGTCGCTTACGAGGGGTGGTCGCTTACAAGAGGTTCCAAATATAGGGATATGACTTGGAAACGTTTTGTATTTTAAAAAACTAGTCGCTGAGGAGAGGTGGTTGCAACCGGACGTTCGACTGAAGTAACAGCCGAGCTCAATTCTGCTGTTTCCAAGCGAATAAAAGAGACAAAGAAAACCGAACGTAAAGGAACAAATATTTTCATAACGGCATTTTACGGGGGCGACCACGCACCGTTTACAAGGGTCTTCATGATTCGCCAAACGAAACAATAGGTATACAACACAAACAATACCCCTTGCCCTAAAAACAAAAGAGGTGCAGATTAACAAGAACGAATCAAAGAGGTGCGGGTTATCTGTTTTACGGCCACCTTCGCCTACGTTATGTAAACATGCCCAAGGAATCGCGTTTCTTATTTCTCACCACGGGGGGGCTGCTGTGTACTTCTCGGTCATTTTCTGGCCCAGTCCCATCTTGAACTAACGAAGCGGTTAGTACACGGGTTCCTCGAGGACTGGAGAGGACCATTTTGTCCACTGTAAGGAAAGTTCACAGAGGACTCAGTGTTTCGTAAAACATGCAACTTTAGCAACCTGTTCAAACAGGCATTACTCGTCGAGCGCTTATTTCTACCTCGAGGAAAATATATCTTGAGATTTGACCTACAAAATTTATGTTTTAAACGTAGATTTACAAACATCCTTGAAGGGTTTCTGCTTAGCTTTCAATTACCTAACATCACCATGCAGCAGCACGGCTGATAACGCCGGAAAGAGTTATCTCTGATTACAACGCCATTAAATACACATTAAAATGCACTTATTTGCAAACATAATATTTACTTACAATGACTAACAAAAGAACAAACAAAAAAACGTGTACATGGAACCGCCTAACAACTCACGAAGAAACGAAAAACAGACGAAAGAACGAAACGAACGAAACGAACGAACGAACGAAAGAACGAAGCAAACGAACGAAACGAACGACATGAACGAAGCGAACGAAACGAACGAACAAACAAACGAAACCAAGGCAACTAACCAACCAAGTACGACTAACCAACCAACAAACAGAAGAATGATTGAATCACTGTACCTGGAGAAATTCCTTGATAAAGAAGGAGTTGATTAAGCTGCAGCTGCTGTTGGAACAGTTGATCTTCGTGTTTTTTCAAGCGAGTTTGTGTTTCTTGTAGCTGGTTGATCAGTTTAGCTTTCTCCTCTTCGAGCTTGCGCACGTTTTCCTTAAGTGATTCGATCTCCTTTGTTTTCTCCGCGAAGATTTCTTCATCGCTTGACAAATCTTCCTTGTACTGAAAAAGTGATAATAAGTAGACAGGCAAATAATCTATATAACTTTGCAAGTATACAGTCAAGAAATTTAAGGTTGAACATCGTTCAAACTCGTCTAAAGAGAACAACTTTATCTTGACTGCATAATATTACGAACAATTCTGCTAGACTTTATTAAAAATAGCAGTTTAGGTTAATAAAAGACTCAGGTTGTAAGGTCGTTTAGCTTACGTTTGTACAGCGAATGCAGATTTTCAACATTTTAGCTCAATTGTTCAAGATCACATTTTCCGCTACAAACTGATTTTTGCGTTAGATATCTTCTTTTAACATCAAGAACATCAAGAACAACAACAAATCATTACAAATACCTTGTTCAGTTCTTTTTTAAGGTGTTCCACCAGATCGGCTTGCTGCTGTCGAGCAGTGTTTGGGGTCCATATTGGTCTAGACTTCACCTGTTCTACGGCTTTGACCAACCGGTCAAACTGGTTAGCCTGGTTGTTTGACATCACGCCAGCCTTATGCAAAGCTTTTAATTGGCTTAAGGCGTCGACGATAAGCTGTTTGTATGTGTCACACGCGCCACGAGACCTGATGATGATAACAAAAATAAACACAAAAGGTAAGAAGGCTAACAACAAAACGGGCGAGACCATATTCACTGAATAGTCTCTGTCCACACTACGCCGGAGAAATTTGAAAGCGAAACGATCACTGGTCATTTTGGATTGTGTTTGAGGAAAACTTGGTCAGAGAAATCACATGATTATGGTGACACCGTTTTCGAAAAGCTCCGTTTTCAAAAATGATACTTTCCGTCCACGCTAAAACGCACAGCCGGCGTTTTCAAATTCCTCCGATTTGAAGAGCGTTCTCGAAAAGCTTCGTTTTCAGTTTTTAAATGCCTCCCGTCCACAGTTAAACGCACAGCCGGCATTTTTTGGAGGAGCGTTTTCGAAAAGCTCCGTTTTCAAAATGCTTTCCATCCACACTAAAACGCAAAGCCGGCGTTTTCAATTTTTTTTTCTGACTTAAAAAGCGTTTTCGAAAAGCTCCGTTTTCGGTCCGGATTAGTGTGGACGGTAAGCCTAACCGTGCAAATAAAGCTGCGTTTTCAAATTTCTCCGGGTAACGTGGATGGGGCGTTAGGTAATGGGCGTCCTCTAAACCTACGGAAAACTTTGTACGAGTTTGAAATTCAACCGAGGACAAAGAAAAACATCTGAGTCCCCGACGGGAGTAGAAGCCATGTCCTCGCGCCAGCAATCGCTCAGACAAACCACCCAAAGGACATAGAGAGATGTGGGAAGGCTGGAGTGTATGAAATCTGATTGGAGCAAACTCGCCTCTCCAACTCGTCCTCCAGAGACTTGATTCGCTCGGCATCTTCCACTGTCCCACCCGACCCTACAGACGAGCCACGGCGCCTTTGCAGTTCCTCACGGAGTGCCTGTGGATTCATACAAAACAAGTCCGTTATGCATGTGTGTATAATGTGAGGTCATCCCAGTTTCCGTAACATGAAGCGACTAGGAGTATTGGTAAGCTCTCCCACCCGGATGGGAAGCTGATGGTCATTTTCGTATTCTCGGTATTGGACTGGAACTAGCTTGAAATGGAGGCTTGTGCGGGGGAATATCATTAAAAGGCGGCAAACGTCATTTACAAAGACTCCCCACATTAGCCTCGGTTACAAGCTAGTTCTGGACAACAAACGACAATGATCTATTCTTGCGGGTTAGTCATGACATGTTTAGACTTCCTTAACAGGCCACACAAATCTATTAACAGTATACCTAAGAAAACAGAGGCACTGTGAGAGTACGTGTCTTCCCCAAGAACACAACACAACGACCCCGGTCAGGGCTGGAACCTGGTACACTCGAGCCGGTAGAACATGCGAGACAAAAGGCCCCCGTTTCTCCCACAACTGAGAAGTCCAGATACTGCGTTAAATTTAAGTTAATTACTTGTATCTCATTCTGCATCTCAGCCAGTCTTGTGTTCTGCGGATCTCGATTCACTATTGGCTTATTCCGGATGTTTCTGGCCTGAAAGAAAAGAAAAAAAAAAAAAAAAGAGACAAAGCCACTATCAGTACTTTTGTTCAACAGGCCGTGAGAATCCTTCCCCTAGATAGATGACGTCCTCATTTATCCTCGCAGTATTTAGCACAGAAATGACGCAAATCGTAGCAAACTCGAGCTGTAAACAACAAACAAACAAAACAACAAGAAATTACAAGCGTTAAGAGCGTTCGATTTCTTGCGATGGCTTCATAAAAGGGTATAAATATTTCACACGTGATTCCAGCATTTCTTTCAGCGATTGATACAGTTCTTCGGGATATCTGGAATCATTGCTGCATGCATGTTCCCCAACGGCACTGTTTAGCGCCAACCATATTGAGCGAAATGAGGTGCCTACAGCACTATTTTAAAACGAAAACTTCGGCTTTATTCCTTCTATTACTCTCAGAACACGCTAACGTTGTCCGAGTCTCGCGGGGGGTCCAAATACAATGTGATCTAATGTAATCTTCCAAGGATTTCTATTTTTACTGGCAACATTTATGTTCTGTACTCACCCTTGTGGCGTACTTCAGAGAGTTTAAATTTTCAGCAAAGTCTGCGGCACAAGGACTCAGGCATGTTATCATCAGAGTCCTAGAATTACCGCCCAAAGAGTCTTTTAAAAGCCGTGTTACTTTACTGTCCCTGTAAGGCACGTGAATCACCTGAAATAAGTTATAACCACTTAGAGTAAATCACACGTCTTCGTGGAGCAAAGTTTCGAAATAAGCAATAAGACTAATTTTTCACTGGCTGAGTGAAACGAAATAAGTGAAAAGATGTTTTTTCTCACATACCGCTGGAGCCTGGGTATAGGTCACCTGACCTGTGGGTCGGGCAGTCGTTTCTGTTGCGTCCGCCATTGCCGACTTTCCCACCCACCCACCCATCCGAAGATTTTTTAAAAGTTTTCTTACAATACCAGTCTAATATACCAGCCTTAACTGTTTTCCATATTTCCATCTTTTAGAGTAACGCTATTTGTATTAACTTTGATTTTGCAATAAAGGTCAGAAGGCGGCGGTCAGCTTGATATGGCTACCAGTAGTGTGTGAGAAAACCATTTTGCCATGCACATTTAACGAATGCTAAAGTAACTCAATGCTTACAAACTCGCGATATATCTGGTTAAAAAACACCTTTTTATGTTGCCGCCAACTATCAGCTGTTAGCGTAACCCACTCACCGACCGAAACCATAAGATCACAGCACCTACAGACCCTCCAGAAGTTTACACTACACTGGAGAGAAATGTCAGTGAAGTTCTCCATAACGAAACGCATAACTAACTTAATACTATACCAGCGCCGGCAAAACTAGTTCTATGATGTCCTCCAACGGTGAAAGGTATGAATGAATGAATGAATAGAAAGGAAAGATATCCGCCCGGGGGGAGGGGGCTACTCCCAGAAAAAATTGAGTGGGGGTGTGCAGCCCGCTTCCCAAACCCCTTACCCTATTTATGACCAAAATCTGCGATTTTCCCTACCCTATTTATGACCTGGCCAAAACTTTGATATCCTATTTATGACCACCGCAGCTGGCGCAGTTGCCCTAAACATAACTTATGAAGGGCTTTTGTTGATGGTCTCATCAATGATGACGAAAAAAAACATACCCAATTCGAGACAAGAGTGCTAAAACCATACCCTATTTATGACCAAAATGGCCAAAATCGATACCCTATTTATGACCAAAACGGCTGAAAAACCATACCTTTTGGGGCCGCACATACCTATATAGCCCATATGAGGGAATACCCCCCCCCCCCACCGGGGATATACGCAACAGTTTAACGTCGCTGTCCGTTCAGATTTCATTTTTACCTTCTTTTTGGAGTCTGCAAGGGCACTAATGACATTACCCAGGGATAACAATCCACTGTTGATGAAGACAGACTCCTTAAACCTCTCTCCCACATTCCCTGTTCGATGTGCTCTCTCTGAACCAGCAAGATCAACAAAGTGAAATTTGGCGTACTTGTAGTCTGTAAAATCTAAATGATTAAACAAAAAGGAAAAGCAAATGTAAAACCATGCACAGTCCTAAACATTCGCTGGAATTACAAAGAATCTAGTCTAAACAAGTCAAACAGCTTTCACGAAGCACTGGTAAAAAAAAAAAAAAAAGGTTGTGAGTAAAGAAACAAGGAGGTGGAATAAGGGCATCAAACAAGCTGTTCTATTTAAGCAATAGACTGTCACTCTTTCTATGGGACAGGCGCAATAAATCCACACGGGATTTTAGGAGAACACGAGAAAAGCTTGTAAATCACAAGCCGTTGGGCGGGCAATTTACAAGCTTTTCGAGTGTACAAAAGTGACTAAACCTGACCCAAGTCAGATGTAATGCTGGCTTTTTTCTCACCGTCAACTTGTTCTTCTTCAATCAAAGGCTTTTGCTCTGTTAATGATAAACAACATGGAATTACTTGTTAGTTAACTCGATTAAGTTTGAAAAGACCTTAAAAACACATTTCAACACGGTATAACATGTAGGTGTTGCAGTTAAAAAAATTGTTAGATTTTACCAATTAAGATCATTCATCTGATTCTAATAGCATATTTGGGAGCACTTGCCAACAAACTCTTAAAATTAAAAAGTTTGGGTAAAAATAATTTAAAACTGTAGTTTGATTTGTATTTTTATTTGTCTCAGGGTTATGGCCCACAGTAACTCAGGAACTAGTTTGAAATCTGACATTTTGACAAAATGTCCTTCAAACTACAACATGTACCCATAGGGATGAAAAAGTACAGAGAGTGAGATGCATTGACTGGGGTGGGGGGGGGGGGGGGGGGGAGGATACCCTACAGAGTTCTATACGGGGAAGCTCTGCCCGAGATCCAGCCCCTTGCCGTTTTGCATACCATTTTGACAGAAAAGGTATCCCCTATGTATACCTTTATTTGAAGAAAGGGTAACCCTTTCACCTACATGTACTTTCACAACTGGCCCGTATTATGAATAAATCGCCAAAAAGGAAATTTTCTTGTCATTCTCATGTAGTGCCTAATAAATGAAATGATACAGCCATAAAGTGCGTCTGTTCAAACTATTTTAATTAACGGCCCTTTAAAATGGCTAAACGACAGATTCTCCTTACCTTTTCATATACCTCAACTTGTGAAATCCCTACCATTTTATATAAAGGTCCCCTTTTCGGGCAGAGCCTTCCCATATTGGTTATTATAGGGAGTATCCCCACACCCACCCCCGGCATGTAATATTCAAACTTCCCTGTGCCCCTCAAATTTCTCGGGGGCTTCTACCTGATTGGTTAATTTAAGCTAAGGGACAACCTGTGCACCCAGCCACGAGGGTAGAGAGGATTGCGGGTGCAACAAAACACCCATGGCTGGAGACTGAGCCTACATTGAAAGGGGAACTAATGAAGCATCTTAACCAAGTATTAATACAATGTACATGTACTGCTACAAGTGTTGATATTATACTCTCTTACCAATGTAAAGAGTGAATATTGTATGTGATCGGCTGGAGTGTTCGTTCATGTTTGTTGTGCCAACCTGTCGTCCAGCCGATCCTGAGTCAAGACAGCTCATCACTTCATCTGCTGTGTGAACAGGCTGCTCAGTGGCACCTACAATTACTGTTTAAGGAGAAAAAATACTTCAGTGCATGCAAGGTTATGGCTATCAGTGTACCCAGCACTTTGACATTATCATCAACACCAGTTCTTGCCACACCTTGGTACCACCGGCTTTTAGCCAGATGAGAGTCCAGGTGTCTTGTGGATGGCCACTAATCAAAGAAAATCGTTTTATTTTTCATATGTTGCCTTATAAATTGCTTATTTGAGCAGGCCCCATAGCACATTTTGGACGGCCACTTTTCAAATCATGGCTAAAACCTGGCTTGGTATGTGTAGGGCCTATTGGTTTCTGTAAAGCCAGATATTAAGCCAGAGAGGATAACCGCCCCTCTCCAGAATTGTTATAATTCCTCTTTTCACCAGCTTGGTTGGCTTACTTCCAGGCCTGGACCAGCTACATCATACTGTAGTGGCTCTGGGATCTATGTCTACTTTACTTTATCCTGTAAAGCATGGAACCCGCGATCTTCTACCATCTCTCAACTCTCATCAATGATAAGGTTGGAGGTTGTGTTTTTGGGAGGTGAGGTCTGGAACATAAATGTAGACAAGCAATGGGTGCTAAGGGTCATACTAACTTGTAGAGCTCTGCATGCAATTGTGTTGGTGCCAAAATTGGAGTATAGAAGTGAATTAAGAGACCAAACACACTTTAAGGCAGCTATAGGCAGGCCACTTGAACTGCTGAAGACAGACAGACCGACAGACAGGCACACACACACACACACACACACACACACACACACACACATTATACCTGTATTTCCCTTATCATCTTCTCTCACATAGATATCTTTGCTTGACATGTCCACATCAAGCAAGTCTCTCAGCTCCTCCATGTAAATTTCAATATAGGACACAGTCACCACAAATGCTGTTTTATGCTTGTTTTCCTGGTAAATGGGAGCTTCGTGTCAGTCAAGAGAGGACTACATTCAAACATTTCCCTAAGTAAAATTCTTCAGATGTAAACACTTATTATGCAAGTATTGTGCATTTCCATATCAGAGATTGAAATAAGTAACATTTGGCAGTTTATTGATCATGTGCACTGTCTGGTCAAACATAACTTAATTAATAATTATTATATTTTTTGCTCAAATATGAGCCCAATTCTTTGCCACTTCAAACAGAGGTTGTGTTCATAAAAAATGTTATTTACATGTAGTAGAGAAGTAAATAAAACTTCGAAAACAATTGTTCAGAGTGGGCAATAGCACTGGTACAGCTGTAGATAATATTGCTTATGCTGTAAGCATGCTTAATAAAGCACAAGTGCAGTCATTTTGGAATGAAAAAATTATTTGAACTTTAACTTTTCACTTTATTTGTTTTCTCTCAAATTGTAAATTCAAAGCAAACTACATTACATACATGTACCTCCATAATCTGAAACAGCTGCTTAACAGCCCTGAGAATAATGCCGTACTCCTCCTCCAAAAGGCCAGCACTGTTAGTTCCACCTATTGTGTAAGTCTTACCCGAACTCTACAGTGATAATAACATTTTAAGACAAAAACCATGTTACATTATATACAACAATATCATTAGTCGTAGCTTGAGCAAGATAACTTTTTGGGACTTGTCAGTGACAAACAGATCAATTATTTGCCTAAGATAAGGGTCAGCCAAATTCTTGTAAACAGTGAGACAGTGTCAAATTCTAATGCAAAGTAATTGATAACCACATTCAATTTGGAAGCAGTTTCCAAAGTTATCACTCTGGTCAATCTAACATTATTAATTTAATGAAAGGCGTAGAAGAATGATAGCTCACGACCCACAAGCACAGACATATAGTTATGTTAAGTTATTATAATAATATGAAATGTTACTGAAAGGCACTGTAAGAATAATGTCTCAGGCCAGGCTGAAATCAGTGATTTAAATTCACATGTTTATAATAAACAACACTCACTGTTTGACCATATGCAAAGACTGTGGCATTATATCCCTCCATACAGCTCTTAACAAGAGGCTCCACACACTTGTCATAAACATCTGCCTGTATAAAAGTAATCTACAGTAAATATCAATGCTTTCAACCGTACCACTGATGGTCGTTCATGAGCATGATAGTTCAACACGCATTTATACACTTAATATGTACCATGTACATTCAAGCATTTGATAACTTTTATTAATAGGTGAAACATTGGGATTTGTGGGCCAAAAAGTTTTAATTGACAAGCACTAATTGGTCAATTTCCCACCATTATTTTCATGGAAATAAAGTTTCTCCCAAAAGTTGTCCTTGGAGTAAATTATGGTTCTATACACTGTATGTTAATCATTAATTAGTCTAACACTTTTGCAGAAATCAATTTTTAATGTGGCTAAATATCATTTAGGCAAGGTTAAACTCGAGCTAATGCAGCTTGCTAGTGTGCCCATCCAGCTAATATCATTTAGACAAGTTAAATATGAGCTTATGCAGCCAGCGGTTTCCGCGTTTGGGAGTACGTGACCTGTGGGGCGGCCTTCAGGGGTTTTGCAGGGGTTTATGGTTCATTGCATAATATTGTTGTAGCGTATTCTGCTGATTGTTGCGGATCAGTTGCAGCGGCTTATGGCTTTGGCACCCCGCTAACCTTTAAGGCACCAGTTCCCAAGCTCATCTATTTGCGATGAGTTTAACATGCTTGAATATGCTTGGTTCATCTACAATGTAACTACATACAAGTAGTTTGTTAGCTGCTCTAAAGTTATTTTATACGACTGCAGCAGTCACCATTTTTCTATTGGAGGAGAGGGAAGGGGAGCGAAGGGGAGTGAAGGGGAGGGGTCGGGACGGGAGGGGAGGGGAGAGGGTTTTTAAGATAACCGTGAATAACACCTACACTACTTTTTTTTTCCAATAAACTGCAAAATTGCTTCTTTTTTGTTCATAAGCTGCAGTTGTTATAATAATATTTGCAGCTGCTAGTGTCATTGATTGTAGATTTGCTTAACTTGAGAGAATTTTGGATCCATATTAATTATTATAATATCATGGAAGCCTAAAATTGTTCAGCAGCTAGCAATAATTCTTCATCAGGTAAGCACCAGAAGTCAGACCATGAGATTTTATAACAATGCCCAAGTTAATCATGATAGGTTTATGAGCTGATGGGTTTTAACACAAATCTGCAGCTTTAATGAAACTAATTATGCTGTTTGGAACTGTTCATAAGTTACATTCCATTAAGGTTTCTAGTACAGTGGAACCCCGTTAATAGTCACCAATGGGCCATGAAAATTGGGCCATATTAACTGGGTGGTCGTATTAACTGGGTGGTCGTATTAACTGGGTGGCCGTATTAATGGGTATAGTACATGTAGTACAAATTTCATGACTGGTCGTAATCAAGTGAAGTCTTCTCAGATATAATCACAATTGCACTTCTGAACAACTCTTGTTTATTGAGCATCAGGAATACAGATCATTATATATATATAATTTTAAAAATATTTGAAACTTCAATCAGGAAATGTATACAATATTAACAATGGAAATACGAACATAACTGGATTGAGTGGCTGACTACGAACGGAGCAAAAATAACAAAGGATTATACAGGCTGGGATTTCAGAATGTGGCCATTGGCCATATTCATAGGGTGGTGAGCTTGAAGAGGGTTTCCTTATAAGAAAATGTATGGGCGTTTTGCCGGGACAAAAAGAGTCGCCGTAATAACGAGGTGACCCTGTTAACGAGGTACTAACATTCAGATAATTTTCTCACCTGAGTTGTTTTTGGAGGAAATACATAATCAAATGTGAAGCCTCTATCTTTACCCAAGATTAACTGAGGTTTATCTGGAATGAAGTGCACACACTGAGGAACATTATGAACCTTTTCCTGACCAACCAAGGGACGAACCTGTGGATAGAAACAGTTCTTAAGTACATTAGTGCAAAATTTTCCAGTCAATAGATTTTTTAAAATGATCTTTTTTACTGCAGTCAGATAATGCATTACTTGCGTCAGAAATGCAAAAAAAAAAATGGGGGTCACAAACTTCATTTCAGAGATAAAGCATGTGGAAAAATTGGCACACGTAATTTAGCATGGTCTACAGGGGTTTATAGCTAAAAATATTGAAGGTGAGTCAATGGAGGCAAACGATCTTAGTCATAATTATTTTGTAGAAGTGGGTCTGTTGCTAAAATAATTCCAAATGTTATCAACGTTTTCACAAAACTTAACCCTTCAAAAGGCATTAATTTTGAAACTGTCACACAGATAAACGAAGAGCTAAACAGAACGGCCAAAATCCAATGGTGCATAATTTTGCAAAAAAATCAAACTTCTAGTCGATAGATTTTCTTCATTTTTTCGCTAAACGTAGAAAATCGGTACAGAAAATGATCCATCCAAAGAAAAATAGGGGTCGCCGAATGTCCAAGATCGTTAAATCTCAGCAAAGCTATTAGCAATGGCCATCTGCCCTATCATTGCTCATTTTATTACTTAGCGAGCGCTCTCATACATGACGTGGCATGTGAATTTGTGTGTGCAGTAAGGATGCACAGAAGCAATAAGTGCGAACGTCCTTAAATCTTATCCACTCTGGGTTGTCACAAGTCAAAATCACTGTCTATTTCATCACCTTGGCTAGCTAGTCTTAATACCACATTGTAGGCTATTCTTTGGACTCTTCTTTGACTAACGATGGAAAACTCAGTCACCTGATTCAAACAACAAAGCTGCCTACATCAAAACTTTGTGACATCTCTGCCCCTTGCAAACTGCAAACTACATAGAATGTAATGTACATGTATGTATCTGCATGCTTGGGCATATGATGTGTAGATGTGTATTAGCTTACACATAGTTTGAATCAACAATTTAATCCTATTTAATAAAAGTGTTGTTTACAGAAACTGAGTTATTAAAACCTGCCAATCACAAATTTCTATAAGTGGCAGATGATCAACCTATGAGCAATCTTGTTTGGATAATTGATTAAGGCCTAATGATTAATGTACATACGGGGGGGGGGGGGTACTCCCCTCCCTTATATGGGCTATATAGGTATGTGCGGCTCCAAAGGGTAGGGGTTTTCAGCTGTTCAGGTCATAAATAGGGTGTGGATTTTGGCCATTGTGGTCTTAAATAGGGTATGGTTTTTGCACTCTAGTCTTGAACAAAGTACGTTTTTAAGAAGAAGCTACTTTTTCATCACTGTTGATAAGACCATCAAGAAGCAACAAGAAAAAGCCCTTCACAAATTATGTTTACAGCAATTTAACATTGGTTTGCACTAGGGAACTAATTATAAGGCAGAGTGTTGATTTAAGGGTCAGGGCATAAATAGAGTATTAAATTTGTGGTCAGGTCATAAATAGGGTAGGAAAAATTGTAGATTTTGGTCATAAATAGGGTAAGGGTTTTGGGAAGCGGGCCGCACACTCGCACCCAATTTTTCTGGGAGTACCCCCCCCCCCCCTCCCTGGGGGGACTTATTAAACGTACATGTATCATTCATTCCAGAAAATATCCATATGCCAAAGAGCCTGGGTGTCAGAAGTCATTTTTAAGGTGGCTCCCTATAGTATTATGATCACATGCGCACTGAGCATGAAAGCTCAAGTAACCTGTGCACGCTCAAAGGAAAACGTAAGTGTTTTTGATACTTTATGACATCAACATGTGCACAAGACACAAAACCGACAGTGAATTTTCTTGCGTTTCCTTTGGTGAATTTTTTTAAAAATTTGGCTCACTTGTAACTACACACAATTCCTATAAAATACTCTATTTCTGCTAAAATCTATCAGAGCTAATCCACTATATTTAGAAGAATGACAAATTACAGAATATTGGCAAAACCGTCTGAACAACCTTGACTTTTTACCAATTCAAAATTACAGGCACTATTATTTCCATGATGAGGCAAAGTATGAAAAAATTTCATAACAGGAAAGTATAAATATTAAGGAGTTTATGTCAAAATGAGGAATATATCTGCCTGTTATTTGATGAGATATTGCCATGGTAACAGCCTTAATCCAAAATTTGACAACCAAAAAATAAGCCTTATTTTATCAGTACCCATACCGGTAAATCTCTACAGGGAAAACTTTAAGAGATATTAACTAAGTCTCCTTCTCTAACTCGCGCTCTATAGGGAGGGTGTTCGTAAATACTCTAGAGAGCCACCTTAAAAGAAAGTAAACTAGAATATCTAGAGAACAAGGCTGCTTCAATCTAAATTTCTCATGTAAACATGTAGGACGATCCAGAGATGAAATCACGAGGAGCGACTGATTTAAGACACTTACATGAATCTAAGGCAATGAAGATGTTCTAGGTATACAGCTATAACAAATTAACAGTAAGTTTGTACAACCTTGGTCTGAATTGATAGCAATTCCACAGGAAAGTCTTCAGATTAGTACCGAGAAATTCACTTACCCTGACGGCAACTTTCACAGGAACCTCCCCCATTTTAACAACTTAAAGATATTTCAGCAATTTCCATTTCCAACGTGATGCTATCAAAAAAAATATCTCCATAGTAATTTGGCAGTCATTTCGCGGTCAATCTTTTGACAGCCATGTTTGTTTTCCTCGCTGGCTCAGGTGCTCAGCGGTAGTCTACATGGCATATATACGGATTATGGGTAACAAACAAGCATGGCGGATGTACAGACCAGATTGTTTTAGGGTTTACTGTGTTTTTCGTGGTCCATTTTCGTGTCAGGAAAGCATCCCAAATTGCAATTGATGCCCTAGCAAGTGTAGTGCTATTTAATCTGGTCAGTAAAAAAGGGACTGCACTGGGGAAAAGAGTTAAATTAATCTCGTCGGCATCCGTCCAACTAGGGATCTCGTCGGCTGGCCGGGGAACACGAGCGGAAAACCTCAATGTGGGAGGTCAGCCACGTGTAGCATTCTGCCTACCCAGAGGCAGCTAGCTGAAATCGCCGGTATGTCGATGGAAAATGACGGTAGGTATAAGGAAACCAGGAAAAAAGCGCGTTGCGTTACAGGCTTGAGTGACAGCGAGCGTTATGCGTTACGCTACAACTTACCATGAAACTGAAAGGCTTCCGGGGGAATTTGTTAATAATTTATCACGTGTAAGCAATTTCGCTTTCGAACTCGCCACATGTTCGCTTCGACGGGGGTTTGTGAAACTGCTAAGGAAGCAGTTCGGGAGGGTTTGCCATGGCTCTTCAAAGCCCTGAGAGTTTGCCGGTTGTGTTAGAATGTTTCTCTCGTCTGACGTTTGCTAAAAAGAGAAACTGTGAGTATATCCGTAACTTATACGGAAGTAAACTCGTTTTAGAGATTACTATAAACTGGCCCATTTCTAACGAGGGGATGACTTTCCAACCGTTCAAGGAGATGCAGCAAATAGTTGTGCATGTGTTTGATTGTTTTTCACTCTTTTCATTTGCTCATAAGTCCATTAAAAGTAAAACTGCAACATTATATGTTTGCCACCGCTTCTACGAACATGATGTTAAATTAGTATATAACGAAGTCTACAGTTTTCTATATTGGCCACACATGCGAAAAGCTACATGTGTTTCACATAGGTTTGCAGTCTCAGAAATGACTTCTACAGAGATGAAGAAAATCTGGACAAAGGGAAATTACTCCCAGGTGCCCTCTTAAAAATTTCAATTGGGAGCTACTGTATCTTTTCTCACAAATCAATCGTCGCAAAAGGGTTCTAAATTTTCTTTGGCACCGGGTTTAGAGTAATGTTTTGTCATTTGGGTCGATGACGTTTTTCCTCACAGGAAAATTTGTGTAGAATTGTTTTTGTCAACAAAATTTGAAATGAGATTTGGGAAGCCAAGCAAAATGTGTATCTGTTCCATTTGCCAACAATTATGCTTCTGTAGGAGGACTGGACCAAATGTTACAAGGAGACTCGAATTCTTTTGTTTCATGCTTTAATTGGTTGAAATATAATACGTTATTTTCTGCAGTCATTTTGGAGTGTGATATGGTCATGTCTCTCTCATCTGTCAGTCAACATCTGATATCAAAAACAATGGATTATTTTTCAACTACACTTGTTTTATTCCAAAAAGGAGAAGTCACACTTGAAGCACTTTCTCAGATCCGAGCTTCTGTAAAACAACGTAGTTAGGATTGTTGCTACTTTTCTCTTGAGTGGCATGTTATTCTAATATTTTGCTTCAAAGTTCACCGGTACCCAGTTATACTCCATGGTAGGGAGACTCTGTGAGAGCAAAGAGCTCTCTCCTCGAACATTAGACTGGCCCTGGCCAACACTGGAACATGAGTGATTAATTGAGATTCCACAACACTGATCATTGGGCCATTGCATCTCCCGTATTAATTTTGGTTTACATGTATTAAGAGTTGTGAACTTTTGGTTTTTTTTTTGATTGACGCAAGACCATCCTAAGAAATTTATAAAGTACTCATTATTCCTGATGGAAGACTTGCTCACAAGTCAAGCTGCAAAAGCAGAACTCAGAAAGTGCAAAATGTCTGCTATGCTCAAACCTTGGGTTCAAGGAGGTCAAAGTAGAGGAGCCCAAGCTCAACTTGTTACACTTGCAAGAAACTGCATCAAGTGATATCCTAAGGCTTATGGTGCAGATTTTTCTAGCTACCCTTTTTCAGCGGGAGATGTTAATTTATTGTTTAGTATTTAGGTTTTGTCGATTTTCACCAAGTAGAATGGTGGATGGAGGTTTTTTTTTAACTCTATGTGAACCAAACCGGCAGTGTTTAATTTGCTGTTGTGTGCAGGGTTTAGCACAACTAACAAGCCTTGTGTTATTTCAAGTGAACAGCAAGTGTTGCACTAGTCTAAAATCCCCACTGGTTAATGTTTGAAAAAATTATATTCCTCGATCGTCTGATTTACAAGTACCAAATCAGAACCTAGTGAATTGAATAAAGTAACCAAATTCTTTGAGCTGTTTACAACCACATTCTTTCACTTCTCTGACCAGATGTTGCCGAAGTTTGGCATTTGGGCTTCAAAAACTAAGGAATATTTGCCTTGTCCAATTTCTTTTACTTGGTTGTTCCTACAGTCTGCTTGTTTTTATTTACATTGTATTTTTATTTTTTTTAAATTTTTTTTCCTTATCTTTTTCCCCCACAATAATGAGAGAGGTTGGATGAAAACCAGGGTATGAAGCTGGTAAAAGGCAGACCTGGCTAACATACTGTAATTTATTTGTGCCTGCATGTTTACTTGTCTTGGTTGATTGATTGTAATTTAATTTGAAATTCATGCTTCCGATTGGCTAAATGGTACAGGAGGAAAATTCCTCCAGTATGTTTGGCACATTGCAGAAGATAAAACTGGACAGAGACCATGTCAACTTTAACAGACTTCAGAAAAGTCTAGCGTAATGGTTACACAGTACACTGTGTGGATGTTCAACTAAAAACTGAAAATAGCTGAAACAGGTACATTTCATTACACTAACAACCAGGCAAAAAGGAGACAAAACCTGATAATTGGTGAATGGTCCAATCATGGCATTGCTGTTTTTATTTTTATTTCTGCTAACACGTAACTCTCCACCCAAACAGCCCATTTATAGAGCCCTGACACTGAGTTGTTTTAAGAGTTTTACTGTAAAATGGGTTCCGCAAATGAGAAGAGATTGATCATTATGATAAGATTAGTAAGGATGCTATATGTAAATTAATCTAGGATATGGGTGGGAAAATGTTACCATCTTCCAAGTCTTGCCAAGGAATGTTGAATAATTATGTTTATTGATTAGATTACATGAAATTAAACCTAGTAGATTCTGTAATCTAATTAAACTAATTTAGTAAATGTTTGCAGACTTGATTTTCACCTTAGTTTTTTTGACAGAAACCCACAAAATTTGTGAAAATTAGGTCTTGAGAACATGGGTACATGCCATGTGGCATGAGCTGATGTAATTCACTGTCTATTAATGCATATCTCAGAGTGACAATAATTACTATTTTTGGCCCAAAAATGACAAGATTACCGCAAAAAAGAAAATCTGTTTTTTTGTTTGAACAGAATTGAATGGCTAAGTTCTAATATTTTCCTGTTTCCCCCTCATTTTTTTCAGGTGCCTCAACAATGGAAGATGATGTTAAAGAATACAACAACGCAGGAAGGTCTGCTGAAACAAGGGAGGAAGACCAAAAACCATGCTCTGTTAAAATGCAATCTAGCCAAGAGGAGACCCAGTCAAGGCCACACTCAAGTACCCAAGATGACAGAATTATAATGCATTCACTGTTGAATGAAACTCTTGAAACCCAAATTCTTAACACTGTGAGAGATATGCCACACCCTTGCACATTGAGCGATATTTTCCACAATGTCACCAATACCAATGAAAAAAGTGTAATTGAGTGTATCAACGAACTCGAGCGGGCAAGAAAGATCACCAGAATTCTTGACATGCCTCCAATGTGGGGAATTGCCAACGCAACTGGAGAACTTCAGGATAAAGTTGCTGGCGGGGAGACTGAGCAGACTCTGGTAGCAGACTATGAATCAGATAAAGATGAAGAGGAATCACAAGAAGAGTTCACTGATGGAAATAAGAGTTTGCTTCGCCAAGATAAAGACAAACGTCCAGATGAGAGAATAGATGAAGTTGATGGACATAGAAAGCAAGATCTAGCAGTACCAAACACAGAAAGCACCAAGTCATCAGAAGAACCCTTGACGCTAGCAAATCAGGCAATGTCACCCAGTGATCCTGGCGGTTGTGAACACACCTCTGGTCCATCAAGCTTGCCTAATTTGGCTGGTGAGGAGCCTGGCTCTATAGGCTCGCATAGACCCCCTGCATCTTCTGTTTGTCAGATAAAATCCCTTCCATCTACTACTCATGGCAGGCTGGTCCAACCTAGTCCATCTTCACATGCACCACCTCCAATCCCTGGGGGATCTGTACGATCATCAGGAGGCCCACCTCCACCTCCCTCAGCTCACCTGTTCAGCACCTTGATGTCCCAGTGCACTAGAAAACCTTCCCCTGTGGTCATGTCAGCGAGGCCTACCTTCTCACCTTCTTTCAGTTTAAACCAGCAGTCTCCAAGGATTGCATCACCTCGTCCACTGATGCAGTCATTTGGTCCTCGACCGACCCGACCTCAGATGTCAGCTCCAAGATTGACCTCAGCTTCCTTGATAGATCGTGAAACGTTAGATTGCGATCCAACCAAGATGATGCCACCATTGCTTGGTTCTGTTCGCCAAAATGATGTTCGACAAAACCAGATTTCTAAAGCGGGGAATCCTAAAGAAATACCTGCAGCACCTTCAAAGAAGGATGAAGCCGCATTTGTCTCCAGCCAGTCAAGCAGGGCAAACTTTGAAGGACACATGCAACTACAAACGAATCATTCTCGTCATAATACATATGGACCAACTCCAGCAGATACAACCCAATTGCCACAGGCAAGAGCTCCTTTCGTTGGTCAAGGTTCATCTGGCAATTCCTCCAAGCCGGGAAATTCCAGGCTTCCACCCCCTCCTTCCGCACATCTTTTCCAAAACCTGGTTAATCGAGGTCCCCAAGCAGTGCCCACTTCCAGCAAACGTCCTATGGCCGTTATACCTCAAAGAGCTTCAAGACTGAGTGATCTTGAAACAAAAGTACTGGACTTTATGAAGCGGGAAAGGAAATCGTGTGAAACACTACATCTGGCCCAACAGTTTGGTTTCCATAGAAAGAAGGACATCAATCCAACTCTCTACAAACTGCAGACATTAGGCTTGATTTACAAAATGCACGATCATCCTCCGACCTGGAAAGTGCGACAAGAAGTAAGCTCGCTGACTTTTCAAGGTTCAAAAGCAGCTGAATCTGGTTGTAGTGAATCTGCTCACAAGAGACATCACCCTGATGCCGATGAACAAGGACCAATACACCTAGGCGTGAAGAGGCATGCTGAACAGAGACAGTCTTCCACATCACCTCCTAGAGCAGGGTCGAGTTTCTTTGAACCACCACGGCCTGCTCCTGCGAGCTACATGTCCAGCCCACAGTTACCACCTGCAGCCCTAACTATTTCCCCCATATCCAGCAACAACCTTCCAGATGTACTCTCCAGTGTTGCTTATGCCGCCATCAACAAGAATCCCGTCAGTGCTCTCAACGAGTATGTGCAGAAAAACAAGATGGAGCTGACATTTCAGACCGTCAGCCAAGGCCGTGCCTTCGCGATTGCCGCTAAGATCAATGGAAAGCTATTCCCTGCAGCAGAAGCACGAAACATGAAAGATGCCAGACGCGAGGCAGCGGATGTCGCACTGAGGACATTGCTTGGCGGGAGTGCAAATTTGGGTGCTGAGGAGGGGTCGCCCTTGAACATTACTGACCCCCCTGCAAGCGTTTTGAGCAAAGTCCGCACACACTTCGATCTCATAGCTGCACTTTCACATCACACATTTCTGCAAATCGCGGCGTCAATTTCCGATAAGTTCGCTGGGAGGAAGGTCGTGGCGTGTATCATCATGAAAACAGGCGCTGACCACTCTGGTCGAGTGGTTGCCGTGGGGACTGGTAACCGATGCGTGACAGGTGAGCGTTTGAGCATGGAAGGAAAGGCAGTAAATGACTCTCACGCCGAAATAGTGGCTCGGAGATCTCTTTTGAGATTCTTCTACGGACAACTAAGCAGTTATTACGATGGGAAAGAATCCATTTTCGCACTGAGCAAAGGCTCTCGGAGGCTCGTTGTCCGTGAGGATGTGTCATTTCATCTGTACATCAGTACAGCTCCTTGCGGAGATGGTGCTTTGTTTACGCCCCGTGAGGAACCCAACACGGACATGTCAGAGCACTCAACAGAGCACAATCCTACATTCACTACCAAGCAACAGGGCATCTTACGAACAAAGATTGAAGATGGTGAGGGCACTATTCCAATTGACCCCTCCGACAGAATTCAAACATGGGACGGGCTCTTACGTGGAAACAGATTGCGCACCATGTCGTGCAGTGATAAAATATGCCGCTGGAATGCCCTTGGACTTCAAGGCGCTCTCCTGAGTCACTTTATTGATCCCGTTTACTTGGCATCGCTCACTCTGGGCTACTTGTATGATCACGGTCATCTTGCACGTGCAGTTTGCTGTCGCCTTCAACACAACAATAACCTCGACACCCAGCTGCCAGCCCCATATCACGTGAACCACCCGTGGCTTGGTCGTGTTACGGCATACGAGCCTCCACGCGAGACAGAAAAGACCAACAACCTCAGCGTCAATTGGTCCATTGGAGACACGTGCACTGAAGTGACTGATGGGCGTACGGGAGCGTGTATGACACGAACACAGAACAGTCCCACGCCCTCGCGTATCTGCAAGGCCGCGCTTTATGCGTCGTTCAAGGAGATTGGTGCCAAAGCTAGCCGTCCAGAACTCGTGGATGTTGAAACTTATCGCGACGCTAAGAAGATGGCCACCGATTTCCAAGAAGCCAAACAGAAACTGTACGATCATTTTAGATCCTCGAGGTACGGTCCGTGGGTTAGTAAACCGATGGAACAGGAAATGTTCTAACTGATTAAAAAAATGTCCTCTCACAAAACATTTTCTCGATGAGAAGTACAGAACGCCAATAATGTCGGCAACCAATTTGTTTTTAAGGGATAAAAACCTTACCCGAGCACACAGATAATCGAGTTCGTCAGAGAACTGACTGGGATTTAATTTATCGTGAAAACACTACTCTATAAACAATACTACGTTTGCTCAAGTTAATAAGCTGTAAAACCAGCTGTACAGTGTATATTTCCGTTTATCATAACCAAGAGCAGTACAGCACAAGTTTCAGAGACTTGAAAGACGTTTTAAAGTTGCAATAAGAATTTTTTTTGCACGTGTTAAAAAGGTACTTTCTTTCGTTCGCGTTTAGCTCCAAAATACGCGGAACTTGGTCAGTTCACGTTTTTGTTTTGTACTTCCTGGAGGACGTGAATATCAATATATTCGATTTGTAACTGAACGCCGTCTTTGACATCTTTAAATGTTTTCCCGAGGATAGAACAAAAGCGCGTAAGCTCCCCATTTAAAACATGGTTAGTTTCGCGCACGCATGGTGTCAACTAAAGGATGGTTTTCGCATACGCAGTCGCAGTAAGGTGCTGCTAGATAGCGCTTTTTGTTAGAGGGAAATTTTCGTAACAAAAGGCTCTATCACCATGTTATGTCGGCTTGTGCTCATGCGCTGGTGATAATCAGCCTAAACTGGCGTTTTGCTGTTGAGATTTGTTGTTTGTGGCTTCGTGGGATGCCTGCAGATATTAAAAAAAAGTTTATTTTATATGTAAAGGTTGAAAGAAGAATTACATGAAAATACAAGACTATATAAATAAGATTCCAGGGCTACTCTATACTAATTTTAGACTGATATTCACATTAAATAGAAAGGTTTTAGTAAAAAAAAGTCACTATTTACGAATTTTAAAGAGGATAAGTGCTTTTCACTCGTCGCGAATGGAAGAACGTTAATATTTTCCGGAATTTTCCAGTAAAGTGGACAACTTGACGAGCTATATCCAAATTTTCGAAGATTTCTACCGGGAATATCCGTTAATTTTCCTCCCGAAATTTTCGGAGGTTGGGTTGAATGGTTCGCATATCGGGAATTCAACAATTTAGTTATTTTCTGGAAATTGTCCAAGGAAATTTTCGTGCGATTTGCCCTATTTCGAAAGTTACGAAATTTTGTATCAAGAGGATTCCAAATTGGAGAGTGATATCGATTGTAACTGATGCCAAAACCCAAATGCATAAAATATTATTCCTATAAAACAATGCACAGTTAGTATTATTATTTGGCATATTATTTTCTAGAAAACATGGCATTTCAAAAGTTTAAAGTTTTGTCACCATCCCGTTTAGTTCAGAGTTCTTAGTTCTGCCATTCGTGTGTTCATGTTTCTTTTTAACTGCGACTCCATTCATTGTAACATCGCCGTTTCCATGTAACCTATGATGAATTGTCCCGTTGCGGTTTATATCTGCCAGAGTCATTGTTTGTTCCTGGGGAAAGGAATATCGGTTGTTATGGAAACCAAGCTCTTCTAAGTCTGTGGATGCCACGTGACTGGCAGCGACGTTCCATTTTGCATTTTGATGACGTCTCAGTAGAAATGAATACTGCGTGTTGAGTTGGTCTTCTTCTCCTTTTTTGACATTGAAAACGAACCTTTTGGTGAACTTTCCAAGCGTTCCGAGCTTATCGCCGAATTTTATCATAACGATTATAACGCAAACCTCCACGAAAACAGCAAACACGCAGAACGCTATTACGATGACTACTGCCATGAACAAACCACTGAAATTTATGATCCCGAGCCGGTTAAATGGCTTCAAATCGCAGCTCTTTTTATTGAACCATCGACTCTCTATGGCATGAATCGAGCCGTTCTCTTGATGCTTTAACACCGCTTGATTGACGTCTTGTAACCATGGCGACCCTTTTTGTAGCGCGAGTCCCAGTCCAAAGTTAAAGAAGTTTGGCCCGGCAAGACTATATGAGCAGTTTTCGTCGTTGTTAGCCACTTGGCTGAGTGAGAGATAATCTCCGACTAGGCCATTAATTTCCCTGCAAAAGACGGTAATAGTTACAAATAAATGTCTAGCAAATTACTTTACAGAATAGCCCATTTCCCCCTATTAGGAATCGTGATAGTTGTACCATGATTCCCTGCGTGCGCGACTCATAGAGGGGATGAGTTATGAGTAAACAATAAGCAATGTTTTGGGCCGAACGTATAACTGTACAAGGCGTTTTCTTCTAAGAGCACATGGGGCCCAGGCAAACCGTTTGTGTGCTGCGCACATTTAGAAATATTTTGTTAGCAAATGTATGGGATTTACAGAACACTTCGCAGAATTGCATAAAATCACGAAAATATGAACAAATAGTTGCTCAATAAAAGTAAAGGTATCTTTTTTATGGGGTACTGTCGTTCTCTTGGCTCAAAATTGCCAATTTCAGCAGGCTTGACGGATTCAGTTTACGTTCGCTGTTTACTATTCATATGATAATAATAGGGTGGAAAGTTCAACGGCTCGAAACTGCAACAGCTCCAGCGCCGAGGTGGTTTTCCACCGTAAAAATCCCATCGCTCGGCTTCCAAACTAATTAAAACAGCAGAAAAGAGGAAAGTTCCGCGAATCTTCTTGTATCATTCAATCGGAAATTCATCCAAACGGCCAATTACTAGCCTTCGAACAAAACCCAGGACCGAAAATTTCCAAGCCGTCAGAATGCGTAGTTACAAAGAGTTGTGCCGGAGGGAAATCGCTGTTCCCTGGCATCTGTCTGATTGGATGCAGTTAAACAATGGCCGTTAAAATATAAGAGAACCATAAACAAACTCAGATAGGTCGCCGGATGCGAGATTCGAACCCGGGCGCCACTGGTTAGAATTAAAGCGAGTGCTCTCAATGAAAACGAGCGCTACCCCTGTGCCATCTAAATAAAACCCAATAATACGTACTGAGAAACCTAGAACAATGTAAGTGGTACCGAGAGAAACAAAAAAACTTCCTTATTGACAATCCTCACAAGGGTCTTATAGCATAGTACAGTGGAACCCCGTTAATACGGACACCAAAGGGACATGATTAATTAAGTGTCCGCATTATCCGGGTGTCCGTATTAAGCGGGCTAATTTAAGAGAAAATATATGAGCTTTTTAGTTGTCGGGACAAAGAAAACTGTCCGTTATAAGCGAGTGTCCGTATTAAGCGGGTGTCCGTAGAGCGGGGTTTCACTGTACTTGAATCCAGTCCAGCGCAGACGGCATCTTAGAGAAACACTTGACACAGTCTCGTTCCCAGGGTCTCTCGTCTTCCCGCCGTGAAACGGAAACAAGAAAAAATTCTCTCAGCTACGGTTCATGTTCTCTAGGGTTAGCAGAAGTTGGTGATTTAATATCGATGAAATCTTTAACAGTGGACATCCTAGATTTCTTAGAAATGTACCAGGATTAGGGAAAAAAAAAGCTTGGAGACTCATAGCATTTTGTTATCCCTGCCTCTGGGCCGGGTTGTTGAAAGCCTGATTAAGCTAACCCAGGATAAGTGAGAAATTTCATTTCAGTTTTTCAACTTTTAGGTGAGGTTTTCTGTTGATGTTGTTTGTCGTTCAGTTTTGAGCTTGAGTAATCTCAAACTTCTCAAAACATAGGAGGTGAAAAATATTTTTAAACAGGAACATTTAAAACTTCGGTCAACGTTTAATCCTGGGTTAGAGTTAACTGGCTTACAAACACCCGGCCCAGTTGCTAAAACTCCCTGATATGTATTCCTGACCTGTTTTTGAGCTTCTCAAGGCCATCTGCAAAATTCTTTATGAAGTTGACCTTCAGGTTTACATGGTAGATCTCTCGAAATATTTTCTCGCTGTGAAATTTGAAGTAGCTTGCCTCTTGAGAATCCTTCTGAATTCCAAGCCTAAAACCCTTAGGTGGAGCAAGCGACGGGTGTCGGATCTTCGGAAAAGAAAGAACAGAAAGCGATAAATTATCTTGGGGATAGATACGTTAAAAATATCTCGCCTTGCTCTTTTTTTGGGGGGGGGTTGGGAAGGGGGGGGGGCGGTGGGGGCGGTGGCCTCATGGTTAACGGCGCTCGATTCCGGATCGAGCAGTCTAGGTTCGAGTCCTGCCGGGGGATATTGTGTTATGTTCTTAGGCAAGACACTTTACTCTCACAGTGCCTCTCTCCACCCAGGTGTATAAATGGGTACCGGCGAACTTAATGCTGGGGGTAACCCTGCGATGGACTAGCATCCCATCTAGAGGGTAGTAGAAATACTCCTAGTCGCTTCATGCCACACACATAGTGATAAGCTCCGGCCTGATGGGTCACTTGGTGTTAAAGACCATCTGAAATTTTCCAAACGGTAAGCTAACTTCAAAGAACAGCTTTACTCCCAACGATCAAATTACCTTCGCGTCCCTAATTCCACTGATGGGAAGCTCAAATTTTTCTTGAACTAAGAAAGCCATTAAGTTGGCACAATACGTATTGACAACAATCAAGGCGAAAAAAGCGAAAAAAGCGGAGACACATCTTGCACTGCCGCTATGAGGGGTCTTCTCAGCTCCGATGTCCTTTCCAAATGCCACGCCCCATACATAGGTCATGGAATCTAATGAGCGACAGAAAAAACGCATTGTTATTGAACTTAGAGCTTGTTTAATTTATCACGGAAACAAATGTCTTAGTTATCCTCATAACAGGGATCTGTAAATGTTCAGTTATTGCATTGGAATAATACCAAAACATTTAGGAGCCAAGTGAGCAGGTGGCGAAATTATTGCTTTTACTTCACTTTCAGAATTTTTTAAAGTTTTTCAAAGGAACTGGAGTTGATTTTCCTAAGTGAGATAAGAAACGTTGCAAACTGACATACCAGCATCTGTAGAGCTAAAGGAACCTCAAGAAAACAGTTAAGGGTAGAAGAAAACATCATCAGACTTTTAGTTTCTTTGTTTCTTAAAATTGTGTTTTTGTTACGCCAGGGACAAACCAAGCGACATTTATTTTGCGAAACGTATCCCTCGAATCCAGTTTTATAGGATTTTAGGGCATAGCTTTAATAATAACTCTTTTAACGTTGAAAGTTTCAATGACTTAATTCTCGATCTTAATCAAGTTTGTAAAGTTACGCATTCATGTTCAAGCCAAACTAGCTCCCATTCTCTATCATGTAATGAGTGTGATATCCAACATAACGTAAAGACCCTGGAAAAGAAGTAATGCAATGAGAAAGAAAAAAAAAAACGAAATGAGATGCGATTCATACCCAATAGCGTGAAGCCATCATCTTCGCTGTCCATTTTCATTCTGTGCCCCATGGGACTTTTCCTGTCAATCCACCAGATCACGACTAAAATAAAATTAATGAATCCAAGGATGGAGAACCACAGTTGATACTGAAACGGCTCCAGCCATGAGTTCCACTGAATATCTGCACAACAAAATTAATCTGCTTTAGCTACTGACGTGTTCGGTTCTTTTCAGAACTACCCTCACCCCGGACGATCACACTATACGAACTACGGACAACTTCTTTTTTTGTACTTAACCAGCTGAGCTCTAGCAGTGTTCATGATCATAAAGCGTTAATTTTTCCCCCGTCTATTTTTTAATAAGTGTTGCGTAACATCTCTCGTTGTTTGTGGTAATGTTGAATCAGTTGCTTTTCCCTGGAATAGGTTTTCAAATGACAGATGTCAGGTGAGGTGTCAGATGAAGGGCTCTAATGCAAACGATTGCGTTCGCAGAGTAGTCAGAGACGACAAATTGCGATTCCCCAATACCAAAGATGGAAAGTGATTTACTTAAATGTTTGGGCCCATATTGAGTTTACATTCTTGGAATGGTTTCCGAACGTCACTCTGTGTGTTTATAATCTACTGCAGGTCGGGTTTTTAGGTGCTTTACAAGAGCCGAGGGGAAGAAAAGTGAGGGAGTTAATCCTCTTTATAGGCCTTATTCCTGATGTATTCACTCATCAATTCTTATTTAAACTCACTTCTGTGGTGTGGGAAATCCCAAAAGGGTCTAGAAACAGTCAATCTTGTGACGCGACCCTCAGTCTTAATAAATAAGTTCAATGTTTTTCCTCCTTTTTGTCTCCGTATTTTCCCTATGTCGATAATTTGGAGTATTTTAGTAAGAAAGGAGTATTTTTTCAAACTAGGCTCCAAGGTTAAACCGCACCTTAACAACAAACAGTAATCAAAATTCTCCACATTTTTTTTTAAGAAAGATGTGAGCTCTAAGAGTCAGACGAGATAGGTTTGGAGATAGGCAATCGTTCTAACCTTCATTAGCTTCTAGATCCTTTAAAACCAATATGTTTAAAGCCAGGTGAATAAACGGATGTGCAAAGTCAAGATACTCTTGTCTAATAGCATTCATCGATATGTCGATGGCAAGATCCGCCTGTCCAGATAACACTTCTTGAACAATTCCATTCCACGCTTGTTTCTCCTTGTCAAAGTCGCCGTAATTCCCATCTGGCGTGAAGTAGATTTCGCTATGAAATCCCAGTTCGTTCTGCATCATGACAAGCAAATCAATGGAGACGCCAAAACAGCAAAGCGTAGTCTTGTTGATCCGACTTGAGTTGTGAAACTTGTAGCAAAGTTGGCTCCTTCCAGTACAATAATGCATTCCACGACCGTCCAACCGAGGGGCCTCAGTCTGGACCCAAGGGTAGTACTCATTTATGGGCACTCGCAAAGTGTGGGTCACCGGTACAGTTGGTGCTGTGATGGCACTTCCATTAGGGCCCATGAAGGTGTCCAGAGCAAGACCTGTCGGTGTGCTTAGTCCGATGAGGGTCCAGTGTTTGGCCCCATTCACATCGAGTCGAAGGTTCCATATTTCAAAGGTTGTCTCTGATTTCTCATACAGAGCAGGTTTCACAAACATAGAGCTTCTTCCTTCGATGAATGTCTCTCGTAGGTGTCTTTCATGCAAGAATAATAATAGCACAAAGTCATTAGCAAGGTTTGCAACATTTATCTAGAATACTGTCGGTTGTGGTTCAGTAATTTTACGTTTTGTGAGATTAGCGATGCATAGCAATTCACTTTAATTTGAGAATATTAGGTATGGAAAGATATTTGGTGGTTGAAGGTTTGGATGGGGTTCATAATTAAGTGAGAGCTGATATATGATTATCCAAATTTTTACCTGCTGTGGAAGCCATGTTTTTTAACATGAGGTTTGAGATTCGCAGAATTTAGCGATAGCTGAGAACTGAGAAATTAAGCATCTACCATTTATTATATAATAAGTCAGATTATTCTCGCATTTTGATTGGTTTTTTTTACTTGATCTACTGGAGGACAGATGTATAGAAGACGTCATTGACTTTTTGTTTTTGTTTTTTTATAATGTAAAACAGATAGAATTGACGTTGCCGTGCGTCTGTTCTGTAATAGATCACAGAAGACGTCAAAATGTGGTAAGAACATCAGTGACACACTCGGCTATCGCGCCTCGTGTGCTACTTTTACTATCACTGAAAAGTCGCACGGCAACATGGAATCTATTTGTTAAACTGACACCCACATCATTGCAGATCCTCTAGGTTGTTTAGCGACGTAGAGGCCTCGCAAGTCTTCGAAGAGCTATATGGAAGATTAATGGTGTAAACTTTACTTTTTAAGCATTCGATCGAAATCATTGAATGATTTCGATCGAATGCTTGACAGCAACTCGCAAAGACTGAGCTCAGCACTTCTGAGGAATTATATCATTTTTACACCGAAAATGTTGCGAAAGCTGACCGTAAAAATAACGGTGAAGATCCGCAGTCTCTCTTGGCTTCAACATTCATTCGACCTCAAAACTTAAAGGGCTCTTAATAAATATAAATTAAGCACACAAAAGTTTGTTCCCGCATTAGATCACAACTGATTTTTAGCACTGATCTAACCCGTCTCTGGTGGGTGATAGCTGATGGCCAGTGATAGAAGTTGTCGACAACGTTTTCCTTCGTCTGTGGAGCCCTATGTTGCAGGTGAATTGCAATCGAACGATCACACAGTTCAACTGCTAGCTTCGAATCACACACGTGCCAAAAATCGGCTGAGCGATTCATGCTAAAGATAGATGTTAAATGGATAAAATTAGTCGTTCAAGGCTTACATCTTGACTAGATCCTGTATTTCCCTTGAGCTTGTATTTGCCTCAAAACATGCATCTTCTTCTCCGATCTGATATGGAGTTTTTCTTTGCGCCCTCTCAAATGCAGTTTGAAACAGAAGAAAGGCGTCGTAAATGGCATCCGAATACAAGGTATCATCGAGGTTCACTTCTCTCTTTCTTGCGTTTATTTTAATCAAGCCAGCGGGAAGAACATCAAGATGTGATATTCCGTATTCTGTTATGTGAGTTAAAATCCATATTGTGCCAGTCGCATTGAACTTTTTCATTGCTCGAAACAAAGGCTCATTGTCTTTATCCCTGCTGTGTACGACGACAACATCGCTTTGCTGTGAAATAATAGACTTTATCTCGGTTTCTATTGAGAGCGAGCTATTTCCAGCAAGCCAGAATATCTCTTTAATCAACCATTTCTCGTCTTTTGCCATTCGTGCCATCGAGTCAGCAAGCGCTTCTCCGTCGGAGTCAGCGGATAATACCAAGCAGAGACGGCTCCTCTCTATCTTTTTCATGAATTCCCAAATGACTTGTGCGTAATAATTTATCGAGGGTACGGCGACTCTTGTAAAATCAGCAGGGCTCTCCTGGAAAATGATGGAGGAGAAATTTAAATTAAAAAAAATAATTATAACAAGCTAGATATCAGATTTTCAATGCGTGAGGTTCTTACCTGCTCACACAAAAATTCATGAAAGTCTTTAAGTTCATCTTGTCATACGAGTTGACAAGGCCCCATCTTTTAAATTAAGCTGAAATATTCCAAGTGTCCATAATGAGATACAGTTCACCAGTTGCACGAGTTGTTTCAGTATTGTACGAGTTGACATCGCCCCTACCTTAAACTTGGGCTGATATATTTTGAGTGTCTTTAATGAGGTGCAAAGTACTATGCAATACCTTATCTTATCTCACTGAAAAGTACCACATCCACCACTTGAACCAATCGTGGAAACGGTGAGCCTAATTTTACGTCTCGTCCGAGTTTTACCACTTGAACGACTTGAATCATGGCCTTCACGACCTGATCAAGTGGTCATGACTGGTGGGTATTGGACAACCCACTGTCCAATAAGGCTTTCCTGACAGTCGCTTGCGCACTGAAGTGGTAGCGAAGTCGAGTTATTCGAGAGTTAGAAGGTGAAACGAATTCCTCATTCAGTGATTCGTTTTTCATCATCAATATTTGTCATTTGTTCTTTCAATTTCTGAGGCAAGTACGCAACACCTGACCGAAGAAATCATCCAAATGAGGCGATATTTGCACGAACGTCTCCATATTAAGTGTTTATGACTACGGACATTTTATACAGAAGCTAATTATAACAGAGCATTTCACGAAGGAGTTCGTTTAAACAGGCACTGACGAAAAAGAAGACATTGCGAATCGCAAAAGTTGACAAGCCATATGAGTTTTGAAATGATAAAAACGTTGCCAGAATAACGAGGAAACTTAACTCAGCTCAATTCAGTATATTTAGTCAGACACTAATTATTTAAGTATTTGCCACACGTTAATCTCTTGAAATTTTGTGAGACTTCTATCAGAGCTAAATTTTAATTTTACCCCTATTTTTATTGTTTGTTTCGCATTATATTTATTCGTTCAAAACACACTTTTTTCAGCATAAGCTCAAACCTTCACATTTTATCGGACACTTGATAGCGGACAGTGATGTTTTGTCGATATTTAGGCATTGTTTGCTGTTTTCGCTTGTTTTGATATTGACGAGAAAGCAGTGTTTATCCCGATAATCAATTGAATGGTTTGTTTTTAAGCATGAATGGTCGCGTGATGAACAGTGGAGCGGCACAACGACATCCTGACATGATATTTCCGGAAATCAAAATGGCTTAAGAACAACTATTCAGTTTACCCTAGTTTAAAGGAGCTTCACATTTAAATTCATTTGTATAATCCAACGTGGGCAAAAAATGATTAGGTTTTTATACATGGCTTATCAATGGCTAGCAATTAATGGAACAGTGCGTATCAAGGTAGGACATAACAGTGCATAATTAGCGCCATATTGTAATTGATTCAGTTGATTTTGTTCATGAAAAACATTATATTTTCTTTGTCATATAATTCTTACAGGTTTAGAGTTTAGATCATAGACCTCCCTAAAATAATGAAATAAATAGGTTATTTCAAAAAAACCCGGCTGGATTTCTGAAATGAGACATGTTATAATTTTACAGTTGATTATTTTATGGACATTCTAAGCTTGCGGTAACCAGTTTGCGGTCGAGGTCGATCTTACTGTTAACCTTTCTGGTACAAAAAAAATGGCCAAACGAAAATGAGAGGTGACAAAAATGGTTTCTGGTGCAAGAACGTTCCTTTTTCGCGAAGCAGAATTGTTGTATTAAAAGCGTAACCATCGAAATTAAAAAAATATGTTTATATTGAATATGGACATGTTTCTGCTTTGCACAGTGTTTTACGCACGTCAGTAATCCAGAAACCTTGAAATCAACCACATTAAAAACATGTGCTACTCACACCCCGAAAAAACACCTGCGAAGGAATAGTAACTGAATTAGACTGTCCAGCAGATCTAAAAAATATATCTAATACAAAAAAAGTGTATTTTACTCAAGGTCGCTGGCTCGATAGTGTTGTTCTTCTTGATATTAAGCATATTTTTAATTCATTTATTTTCACCTTAACGTACCTGTGTTCTGAGTTGTTCGCTTCTCTGGAAGACACCAATAGTTGGAATCCCCGATCGTTCCAAAAGAGACGAGAGAAATGTAGAATCACTGTTGATATCCACAAAAATTGCACCTTGAATTTTCGATGAGATATTCCAGACAACGGAAAGCGAGTCATTTAAACCAATCTGACTACGTCCTGAGTTGGTCATATCTTGCCACCATGGATTATCGTAAAACGTTAAATTTTCGTTCAGCAAATTATTTTCCCGTTGGTTGACAAGAAAGTTTTCTTTTGAGTTTTGTACAATGCTGTGTAGGAAGCGATCAGAAGCGTTGAAAAAAATTGCAATGTTTATACTAATTTCCCCATCTGCACGATCTGTTACAGCAATACTAATTTTTCGCTGAATTCCCAGCAAGAAGAAAACAAGAATACTGCCACAAAAAGCCATTGCAAAACCGCGTCCAAAAAAAACCCAGTGAATTGCCTCAAAGGTATTTCGTGTCTCGTCAATAACTGTGAATTAAAACTCTTCTCCCCGGTAAAGTCACAGACTTCATCTCATTTCCGATGCAATATATATAATTACGTTTTCACGAAAAAACATTATGACATGAATTTTAATGTAAATAAAGGAAAACCTGCCCGTTGCCTGGCTGGTAAAGATAGAAGGTTTGAAACAATGACTTCAATGGGAACGCAAACAATACAAACTTTTATTGAAATGGTAGGAAAAGCGTTTTTTAATACCTCTGGAATTCGCATTAGAATTACAAAAAAGAAGAAGAGCCTCTTGCTGTCTTACTGACATACAAATGTATGCAAAATATGCACGATGTACATGTCATAAAATTCTTTGACATAATGACACTTGATTAAAATAAGAATCGCAAAAATACAGTTTTGCGGCACCAGTTCACGACTGTCAGATTCATTTTCCTGGGTGACAGAAGAAAAAATAAAAAACAGACAAAAAAAATTGAGAAAAAAAAAAAGGGATATATACCGCGAGCATATGCCCTTGGCATTAAACCTCACTGAATAATTTCATTGCGTTTCTCGCAAAGTACTCTCGTTGCCATGCAGATTGATTCCCACGCCAAATTCGATCGGGAAGAAAGTTTTCGTTACCTGATGAAAGCATCATAATATAGGTTCCTACGGCTTCAAAATTTAACAATTTCAAGTTATAGTTTCGTACATAATGCATTATCAAAGCTTTTTGTTTACAGACAAGCAGATCGTTTTTATGGTGCATTCAAATTCAAATTTGACTAGCTGTAACTTCCATTGAAAATAACAAACTCAGTTGCCATAGAGCGTGTTAATGTTTGTGACATCAACAAGCACTTGGACAAATTAAAAACAGTAGCCTCACAGTAGCATTTGAGACATTTGGAATATTCGATCTTCATTCGGTTTCGAGGACTGAAAAATTCTTCGTTAGCATATTAACATGTGTGTTAAAGAAATAAATATGTGTGTGCAAAATAATTGTTTTGAATAATACATGTTGTTTCATTTTTTCTGCAAAGATCGTTACATGCAACGTTTTTGCATTCACTTCGCTATAGCTAAAGAATTCTATATCTCCGAAGGAACATTGTCAATACTTAAGGACGCCTGAGCCTTTCGGCACAATATTATATCGTTTCACCTCTCGCAAACATTTATGTGATTCTGGGTTAACATAGAATTATCACATAATTACATGTCACAACGTCACATACTATTAAATTCGTTCCAAACATGTGGAAAGTTGTCGCAAGCACGTGATTTTCTACGCGCTTGAAATTGTAAAATCTCCTTTATATGCTTTCTTTGCAAATAAAATTATTTTCTTGTTGTAAATCGTATTAATTTAGGAATCATGAAAAGGACATTTGCAGCTTTAAAATACCTTCATGTGTTTAGACAATTTAATCGGTTTTCATGCGCAAGAAAAACTATTTTCTCTGAATTTGATTTCCTTGATGAAATCAAAATAAGAAATGGTAGCTGATATTTACGTCTGCTTTCTTGGAGATATATGAATTAACAGTTTTAAGGCCTTATGTCAGTCTGAAATTGACGTTTTTGTATAAATTATACCAGAAAAAGAGACGAATTAACGTCTTTTAAGAAGGTCTATTATTTTGAAGTCAATTTTCTCAACAAAAACTATTATCAGAAAATTCAAAATACATTTGCAGCTATCTAGCTGTGACTAAACGATCGCGAGTTAATTAACGGCTTTCAAGGAAGCCTGTTTATTTGAGATTGATTCTGTTTTCGTAAATTACAGTGAAAAGGACTCAAACTATAGTTGCCACTCGCGAGCTTCTTATGGTTGGACGAATTAGCAGTCTTTAACAATCCAAGGCCTTTTACTCTGTGATTTTGTTCGGCTGATTGCATGAAATGAACTTGTTTTATTAATGACGTTATTATGTTATTACTTGTCTCCACCCCATATCTTAATTAATCTGCAAAAACGTTAACTTTCTAATGAGTCTCTCTAATTGTTTACAGCTTTTATGTTTGAAAGACCAAAGTAAATAAACGAACTTTGCTAGTCTTTAGTCAACAGCACAACATCAGTAACAGGAGGCTTCATCTAACCCTCCTCTCCCATTGTCATGATAACACCTGCCGAATGAGCCTGGGAGCTAACCGGCGTAGCGGGCGTGAAACAGCGAGGAGGGGGAGGGAGAGCGGTGGTTAAACAAGGGGGGGTTCACTTACGAAAGCATGTGAAGGGATTGAAACTGCGAGCGAGTGCGAAAAGGAACAAGGGGAAGGGGTGGGGCAAAAAAATGAATCCTTTCCTCCCCACCCTCTCACACTTCTCCTTCTTTTTTTGCTCACCCCTACCCCTTCTCTCATTTTTTTGCTCACCCAAGGCGTGTTGGTTTGCTCGCTTTGCTTGCTCGATTTCCCCGCACGGAAAATAGGATGGGAACGTCTGTAATGCAGGCTAGAGGGGGCGTTTTCGCCGACTCCCCCAGCCCTTCCTCGTAAGTCTAACAGTTGGAACGCATTATTTCTGCGGCGAATATAGAATCTTATGAAACAGACGTACTCGGAGAAATGAGATAGAAAAATCCTTGTTATGGATCTTCCATTTAATAGTGATTTAACTTCGCATTTTACCACTACAATTTACAAGGCTACTTCGGTCATCACTATAATTTATAGGCCTACTTCGTTTTTTTTTTTTTTTTTTTTTTTTTTAAAAAAAACAAAAACAACAACAACAACAAAAACAATGCAAACTGTAGAAACAATGAACCGAAACATACATATATATTATATTCCCAATAAATTAGCTTATTAAAAAGAAGACCGTGCATGGGAAAGTGATATGGTAGGGGGGGGGGGCATCCACTACCCTCCTATCTTCTTGTACATTCGAGTGTTAATTCCAGAAACTTTATATATTGTGTTATAACGAGTTTATCAATAAAATACATTTTCCTGAAAAATTGTTATTGTCATGTTACATCACTTGTAGTTTCAGAACTGTGGAATCATTCCTTTTATTCAAAACTTGATCACTGGAAAACGCAATTCAAGAGTTTTCATTGGGTTAGCCATCATTACATATGAGCAATTAAACCATGTTCTAGCTACGAGTATGGTAAGCTTTACGCGTAATTCTTGGGGGCGTTTTTATCATTATTTTACTTTAGTTTTCTATGTGGGCGCGTTTTTACTGAAACTATAGGGACCTTAAGCAAACCACGACGGCAACGGCAACGAGAACGCCACCAAACAACAGGCTTAATGAGTAGAACAACGGCTGCGCACGTGCGTTATAAATCTTTGTACATTTCTTAGTCGTCCTCTGCAAAGCTACAACGTGAAATGACCAGATTCTGCATATTTTGGAGAACGCGAACGGCAGCGGCTAATTTTTCGTATTTTAATTTGGAATTGAACGCTGACATTACACATTTAGCTTCAGTAAGTTAAGATAGTAAGACAGATAGGTGCACTGATCAAATCTGTACAGCTGCGAAATTCGAAGGTAAAAAATAAAACTGTTACTGGACGTCGTCCCTGGCGTCGCCGTCGTCATAGCTTATTCAGCTTCCGCTTGCTAGATATGAAATGATTAAAGTCAACTCGGCGCTACGCGCCTCGTTGGCTATCTACCATCTCATATCCAACGCGCGCTTGTGGAATAATTGTTAACTAGGTGGTGTTAAATGGCGGTTTTATGATTCACGTCTTCAGTCCTACGCCTGCTGGTCTTACGGTTAAATGGAGTTACAAAGCCTCGAAGCATTCTTAGCAGAGCACCCTTAAATTCTGAAATTCTGAAAGGATAAATGATTACATTTACGAGCGAATTGCTGAATTGTAAGAGCTTGATAATATACATCATCCCAAATGGATTAATTCTACTGAACAGAGAAGACCCCGATATAGTTATTATTTGGAATGGAAGCCAAGTTAACAAAGAAGCTCCCATAATCAAAAACAAAGTCTTTGCCAGTTTTGTTTCTCTTTGTATCTGCTGATTATGGCTGTTCATCCGTTTCTTTCCCTTCCACCAAATAACACAATACGCGGAACAAATCACTAATGAAGGGACGGCAGGTGACGCAGAAATGACGACGTGGAAGCCCGTGAGTCCTATTAAGCGGTTGTCACGCAATACCCGCATTGACGTGACGGTTGCCGCCAAGATCCACGGTGTGACAATGGCAAACTTGTAAGTACGCAGGCGGAGAGTTCTGTGGCGAAGAGGCCAGCCGACAGCGTACATCCTCTCCAAGGAAACAACAGCAAGCGTAAAGATGGAAGTGAGACCGGTGCAAATGTCAACATAGACGCTGGTATGGAAACGCTCCCGTGCAGATGTATCTAAGTTGACTACCATGTAAAGAGGAACAGTTAGCAGTCCAACCAACAGATCAGCAACAGCCAAACTTATCAACAGAAAATGAGCGCGTCTGCGAATTTTCTGTTTGAGAAATATCCAGATAGTGAGAGAATTACCGACGACAATCAGTACAGCTAATAATCCAAAACAGAACTCCCACAAGATATTCCAGCTGTTAAAATCCATAACGAAAGACGATAAAGAGTTGGTGAAGGTCTTCTGACCCTGAAGGCAAAAAATGCGAATAAAAATTTATGACCGGTTTTAACTAAGTTTAATGAATTTTAAACTTGTAAACTAAAAAATAAAAATAAACCAAAACAAAACAAAATTAATAAAGCTGACAACTTGTTACATAGTTGAAGACATTTGCAAGTTTAAAATATGTTGATCTGCCACTGTCATGTCGCTTCCTTGAGCGTGTGTATTCAATAGACTCACTCGATATTGGGGAGAAGGAAGGTTCCAGGTTCGCCAAGCTTCCTAAGCCTGTCCCAACGTAGTCCGGACACTGTGCAATTTCAATCTCAATCCGTCTTCTCAAGAGCGTTTTCTATATTCAGTACGCGTTCATCAGTGTGAAATTTTAGGCTAAACCGAGAAATCAGAGCTGTGTCCTTCCAAAATTAATGCGTTTTTTCCTCTAAGTCTTATGAACTCGCTGTAGCGGGAAGAGAAAGAATCTCAATCTGTCTCGTGGGATATTTTGGCGTTATGTCATTTAGCTTCTTACAACAGACCCTAACTTACATGAGCTTTGATTTGACTGACTCGGTGATCTCCACAGACCTCTATATACTTGGTTTAAATAAAATCGGCAAATATCGGAGCTAAACGTGCCTACATCCTAACTTGACTGCTTGATTTAAACAAGCAAAGTCTATAAATAGACGGACTTTATTGTTAATCATGTTCAGAGGAAGTCGAATTTAGTCGTTTAAGCGAGAAAAAAAAAAACGCAAAGGTGTAAGGTCTCTGAGAAGTATGACGTGTGTTATGAACAATACCAGGATTTCTAACATGATAATTGATCCATGTCCCCCTGAATACACCCAGACTGAGTCAATTCGTCTTAGGTACTTAGCGATTCGAGTCGATCCGAACCACCGGAAGTCAAGCCCTGTGAACAATAATGATACAGGAATCTTACTAGTTCTTAAAACGTGACAACAAACTCGAGACGATTAGTCTGAGGTACTTGACGATTCGACTCGATTCGCGCGGAGTAGATACGCACCACGTGACACTAAGACCCGTGAAATAATGATACACGAACCAATAAATTCAATTAAACTAACCGAAGGATGTTGTGTTATGTTTGGAGGCCTACCAGAATCTTCGTTTTTATATTTCAATGTTTTGTTTGCTACATGTAGCTACATGTAGTTTATTAGGTTTTTTTTTTTTTGGGGGGGGGGGGGGTTGAGCGAAATACGGCCCCGTCCACACTACACCAAAGAAATTTGAAAACGGAAGTTTCGCTCCGAAAACGCATCAAATGCTTTCCGTCCACAGTACTCGGGAGGAATTTAAAAACGCAACAATATATAACCGGTCATTTCGAATTTGTGTTTGAGGAAAACTCGATCAGAGAATTCCCATGATTATCTAAACGCCACCGTTTTCGAAAAGCTCCGTTTTCAAAACATTTTCAGTCCACACGAAGACGAATAGCCGACAGTTTTAAGAGCCAATTCCTGTAAATACCGAGAATGAGATGACAGTCGCGAAATTTCGGATTTCTTCATATTTTGCCCAAATAACCTCTATTGTGAGTTGTTTTCGAAAATACCATTCAAAGCTCCTGAAGCGCTTTAGTTTTTTCGAAATCGAGGAAAGTTTGAAAATCGCCATTTTAGCTGCCTGACGCCGCCGAAAATGGCCGAAAATTGTGCGTTTTCTTTTCGCTCGTACAGATCAACGCGACGATATCTATCAATATACTTAAGGTAGCTCATAGTGCATGTCTTGCTGTTTCTAAAGCATTAATTTGATTAGCAAAAGCTCCAAGTGTAGTAATATTTTAGGCCGATACAAGTACCTTCATCGAAGTTCGTGAGCGAAAGGGCTAATTTTAGCTAATTTCAATACCATCAAAAGCCCACTGGTACATTGAGTTTGAAGTCGAAACTAAAATTTTCTGAAAGCCCATACTCTATATTATGTTGTGTAAAAGTCTCTCCCGGGGCCCGAAAAAACTAACCCGTCGAGAGACATAAACGTCTGGTACATTTTTGTAAATTCATCATTCGTGAAACCAACATGGAACTTGGCCAGCTATCTTCATCAAGAACAAAAATAAGCGAATGGAAACCTTTTTCGTCAATAAGGATACTTGCAATCTGTGTTTTGTTTCCTTTTACATTGACCACATGATTAACTTTACCAAACATTTGCAGTTAAATCAAAATAGACGCTGCTTTTGGTACATTGTAATGTTAAGCAAATTTATTTCGATCACCGGCACGTGCATATCGCCCGAAATTGATTTTCCTTCCGCCTACTGTATGTTTCTTTTTTAAGGTTACAATTGCAACTGTAGCACACATTATTCGTTCAATATCGGCAGTCTTAATTTTTGTGGAACACCCATGGCCACAGCCGAACTTGACTTCAAGTAAAAAAAAAACGTTTTGAAACGTGAAGTTTGAGTAAACAATCGATTACAGTTGCATCCATCATGTTTGGCGTAAATATTCGAACACAACCATTTCATGTAAACAGGTACACTTTACTTTAAAAACAACCGTCTCATCGCAGCATTTCTTGAAATCCTGGTCTGAGACCAGTTAATGCCGATAACAAAGCGAGAGCAGTTGACGAAACTTCATGATTAACTGACAGTTTTGCGTGCGCGCGCCGACCTGTGAGGGAAACAGGTTTTCTACTGTACAAATATGGCAAACAGGTTTCCTACTGTACAATATCGCTGTACATTTGTACTGTTATTTGGACGGTATTCGCTGCAGTTGGATAATAATTCATCATATTGTAATTTAATTAACGTTGGTATATTGCAAAATAGGCACAATATGGCTGTTTTATGACGTTTTCTTCATATCGTAGGTGTCGACATTTTCCAGATTTAGTTGAATTTCTCGAATTTTCCGCCACAATTCCAGTAGCTTTACTTCTTAGAGCGCCCTTTTAAAAATAAGAAAATTTGTATTTCGACATACCGCGGCATTTCAAGAGCTGGTTTCCATGAAAATATCGATAGCATTTGTATTTTAGCTTCATAATATTCAAGCGAAAGTGGAGGAATAATTGCACAACTGTCGTCACACATGAAGCGTCGTTTTTGAAAAGAAAAATATACAGCGTCACTGACAACGAAACGCATCCATTCGAATCAAGGACTGCCCGGCACAGAAATGGAAAAGGTACGAGTCAGATGCTCTTGCCTCTTATCCTTATTTAGCCTCACACACAATACTTTGAATTTCTGAAAAATTTGGCGGGGCTGTGCGGTCCGCTTCCCAAACATTTACCCTATATAACACCAAAGTCTGCGATTTTTCTAACCTATTTATGGCCTGACCCTTAAATTAATACCCTGTTTCAGACCTGCCTTAGTTCTCTAGTTCAGAATGATGTTAAAGGTATTGTGAATGGCTTTAGTAGCTGGTCTTAGCGATAATGATGAAAAAAGTAGTTTCTTCTAAAAAACATACCTAATTCAAGACTAGAGTGCAAAAACCATACCCAGTTTGAGACCAAAATGACCGAAATCGATACTCTACAACTGAATAAAATGTCTTAAAAAAACATGTCCCTCTGACGCTGGACATACCTATATAGCCGATATAAGGGAGCACCCCCTCCCCTAGGGCAGAGTCAAAGTGAAGTATCAAAAGTAAATACATTTCGAAGCGCGTGGACTGTAATAACTGATACATGTGTAGACAACTTAAATTAATCAGCCCTTGCTCTTTTACAATAGTTTAAGTACTAAACCTCACCTGGACGAAAAACCCCAGGCTCTAGCAACTGAACAGATCAGTGCGGTGCAAAGCGGCGCATTAGCACATATCCCCCTCACCCCGGGACTTCTCATGCACAAGATATCAAAACCCCGGCCTTTCTCAGGCTTTGAATATCTTTGCGGAAACGAAACAATATTTGTTTCTGAAAAAAAGCTTCTTGTTGTTCTTGATGAACGTAGCTGGCCAAGTTCCATGCTGGTTTCAAGAACGACGAATTTACAACAATGTATCTCACGTTTTTGTCTTTCGACGGGTTAGTTTTTTCGGGCCCCGGAAGAGACTTTCACACAACATAATATAGAGTATGGGCTTTCAGAAAATTTTAGTTTCGACTTCAGACTGAATGTACCAGTGGGCTTTTGATGGTATTGAAATTAGCTAAAATTAGCCCTTTCGCTCACGAACTTCGATGAAGGTACTTGTATTGGCCTGAAATATTATTACACTTGGAGCTTTTGCTAATCAAATTAATGCTTTAGAAACAGCAAGACATGCACTATGAGCTACCCAAAGTATATTGATAGATATCATCGCGTTGATCTGTACGAGTGAAAAGAAAATGCACAATTTTCGGTCATTTTCGGCGGCGTCAGGCAGCTAGAATGACGATTTTCAAATTTCTTCGATTTCGAAAAAAGTAAAGCGCTTCAGGACCTTTGAATGGTATTTTCGAAAACAACTCACTATAGAGGTTATTTGGGCAAAATATGAAGAAATCGAAAATTTCGCGACTGTCATCTCCTTCTCGGTATTTACAGGAATTGGCTCTTAAATTGCTCGGTGTGAACAGCTCCATTTTTGTGACGTATTAGTGTGGACGGTCGGCCTTACCGTAGAAATAAAGCTGCGTTTTCAAATTTCTCCGGCGTAGTGTACTGTATACACCTTTGATGCGTCAGGCAGTTAGAACTGCACCCTTGCAAAGTTAGATGCATTTCTTTTCTTCTGATCTGCCCACGGTAGAAGAGAAGAGAATCTCCATCTTTCTCGCAGGACATTTTGACATTACGTCGTAAAATAACAGTCAAGATCCTAACTCACATGAGCCTTGATTCGATTAGAGCAGCGATCTCCATATACTTAGTTAAAATGAAATCGGCAAATATCGTAGCTTGCTTACCTTACCTACATCCTAACTTGACCGCATGATTGAAACAAGCAAAGTCTACAAATTGACAGACTTCCATTAATTATCAAGAGAAAGTCGAATTTAATCATTGGACCGAGGCCAGGCAAACGTACATATGACGTGAGCTAAAGGGTGAGATAACAAAGCGCAAGTTTGTAAGGTCAGAAGTATGACGTGTGTTATGACCAATGCAAGGATTTCTAACGTCTAAATAAAGAACTGGGTAATTTATTTTGAGAAGTCTGACTGAATATTGTTGTGTTGTGCTTGGAAACCTATAGGAATCTTTCTTAGCTTTTCTTCTTGTTTTGGTTTCATTAGAGTGAACTCGTGTATAAAACAGTTGCTTATGTACTAATGAGACGTACAATATTATTCCCATGGAGTGGGGGGCGGGGGTGGACTCCCATATAAAAGGACGGGGGTGTTCGGGTGCTCGTCGTACCTATTAGGGTAAAAAAAGCGTTGTTACCTGTTAGGGTGTTCAGCCTCAAAAGGTCCATAGCGGGAACTTTTGCGGTAACTTTTAGGGTAATATTGGAGACCTTAAGATCGAGGTTTGGCGATCATACCACAAACGGCAAGCCGCGGTTTGCGGTTAGCGGTTTCACGTTAGCCGTCTGCCCACATTTGGGACTTAAGATTCGCGGGTTAATTCACCGGCTGCCATGTTTGTTTTCATTCGTTCGTTCACTTCTGTTTTAGCTGAGAAATCGTCATCAAAATTTCGTTCCTATGAAAAAGAATTCAATAGTTAATAAGCGATATAGTTTTTAAAAGCAGTATTTTCCCTCAAACGTGGGATTGTTGTTTTAGGCTGCAAAAAACCTTGCGGTAAATCACCTATCTCTAGAACGTGGTCTAGCCGTACAAACGTGAACCTCAAACTGCAAACCTGACGCCAACGCACTGGTCACGTGACTTCTTGACGTTCACGGTTTGCGGGAAATGCTGAAAACCTCGATCTTAAGGTCATTATTGAGCCGAAAAAAATCTGACAGAAGATAACGTCTTGCTTTAGGATTGGTACCTCTTAGGGGTAAATAAAAAAAAATCAAGGCCACAAAACAGGATCTTGGTACCCCTTCCGACGAGCCCCCCCTCCCCCACCCCCGTCTTTTTTTATATGAGAGTGCCCCTTTCCTCCCGGGATTCTACCAATCTTGGTACGCACGGGCAATGTACTTTAGAATGAACTGGGAGATTTGAAATAGTGTAGCAGCTTCCCTGTGCTGCTATTGTGTGCAGAAGCTGTTATTGGTTTGGGGCTAGGGGCATTTTTTTTGTTGTTTGCAATTGTTTTATATTGTTCCCTTACAGGTATCAAGCTATTCATGTGAGACCTTGCGAGACCTCCGGATGACCCCGTTTAAAATTAAATTTGAACAAATTTATCCAGCGCGTTCAATATTCTCGTTCCCTGATCTCTGAAGACCTAGGAAGGAGATAAATCGAATAGCCCACGTGATTACCTAATACCCCACTGTAAGAGCGATTACTTTAGTTCTGATGTATTGTATTTTATAGTTTCAACAACAGCATAAATTAATTTTTCCGTTGCACGTTACATCTCGCATAACATCGTGCAAGACTGACAACCGAAACGTTATTCTCTTTTTTGCTTGCTTTTCTTTTCTCATCAGCCGTGTAACTTTTCAAAAATTAACATTATTACAACTAAGTCTTGTACGGTTGTGCCTTGATAGCATCGTGGATTCTCCCACTGAGGAACCCCAGAAAAGAATTCAAGTTCTGTTTATATTCAGTTCAGCTTACAGCAATCATGGCAGTGCTGTAAGCATGAACCAAGGAGTTGTCCACCCCAACCCCCTCCTAGCGATTGGTTGTTTTTAGGAGGAAGTTACGTCGATCGCTTGACATGGCAGCGCCAGTGTTCTATTTTCGACGACAAGATTCCAAGTGTAAAAAGCGGAGTCAGGAAACGCTCGTGAAAGAAACAGATAAACTAAAATCGCGGGCTGCAAATTTGAATTTCTAAAAGTCCTTTCCAATAATTCTTCCCTGGCTATTGGTTTCGCCGCTTCACGCTTGCGACTTCGTTGCTGATTCGCTCGAGGGAGCTAAATAAACGAAGGACTTTATAAGCAAAGGTTGACTTGTGGCGACAGTAGCTGCAAATTTGCCGAAGGATTTGGCCACGGAATGCCCATAAATGCCAACTTCAAAATAGTATGTCTTTTGTGTCACGTTGCAGACTGGAAGAGACAGTTCAGTAACTCAGACACAACGTGAACATTCAGGCTGTTTCCCAGAAGGCGATACTGTTGTTTGACGGACACGGAAGTGGGAAAGCCTGGAAAGATAGAATAACAATAAAAAGAAATGAGACTAGCACAGAGGAGTAAACGCACTTCTTACGCCAGAAGTTTCGGCCATTGAAACAAGCGTAATTAAGAATCTGTGGTTCAACCTTAGCCACTCGTGAGCCTAAAAATTAAACGAAGCTGTTATTTAAGAAATCAGAAAGTCAAATTATTCTCGCATTTTGATTGGTTCTTGATTATGATCAATTGGAAACACACGTATGGATGACGTAATGACCATTTGTTTTGATTCCGTATGAAATATAACAGATAGATTCTGTGTTGCCATGCGTTTGTTAAGTGAGAGATCACAGAAGTTACAAATTAAAAAAAAAAATCACAGAAGACGTCAAAATATGTTAAGAACATCAGTGAACCCCTCAGTTATCCCCTCGTGGCATTTTGACGTCATCTGTGATCATTTTCTGAACAGACGCACGGCAACATGGAATCTATTTGTTGAATAGAAATCAGATTTTTATCTCTTGTCGACGCAGCAAATGAAAAGTTGCATTGCGAGAAAAAACTTTGATAAACACTCACATGCATCGTTAAGAAAAAAAAAACTTACAAAAGTCAGACGGAAAACCATGCAGATTGGCCACCTCGCGCGGAGTAAAGTATCTTAACTTCAACACAGACAACAGCTCCAATTTGCTTTGGTCATCCGTGAGATCTCTGTATCTCTCGAAGATCTCTGTGTCCTGTGAAGAAGACGGCGTAAAAAATGAACTTCATGTACTGTAATCAAAAGAAACGAGAAAGGGAGATGGGCTTACAAAAACTCGTGAAAATGACTCGCGTTTTTTTTTTTTTTTTTGTCTTTTTTTTTTTTTTGACCCGAAAAAGGCAGCCATTTTTCAGGTTATAATCAAGATTAGATACTCAAAAAGGGGAAATTACTTGGCAAGTAATATTGCCTACATTCTGACATGTTCCTCACATGGTCTGGATGACAGTTATGCTAACCGTTAGCTTAGAAATGGCGAGTTTTTTTAACTAATAGGTGATAGGTAAAATTTCCCGATAGCTGATAAGTAAGCTGAAATTTTACCCCAGTAGCTCAGATATCGTCGAAAGTTAAACTGTTAAGTGAGTTTCCCAACCCCATATAGACCCTCTAATTACTTGCCCTAAACTGTCTTAGAAGGAATTGATATAAGATTAAATTTGGAAATACAGTTAACGATAAAGATTAGCGAAAAAACTGAGCAACGACGTTTCGGTGTCATCCTGGCACCATTTTCAAGTTAAAAAATATTTGTGCGAAAAGTAAATTAATTTATACCAATGGTAGAGGTGCGAAATTGAATAAATTAACATTAAGATAGCTGTTCAATGTTCATGTTCATTCCAATGAGGTGTCAAATATTTTTTAACTTGAAAATGGTGCCAGGATGACACCGAAACGTCGTTGCTCAGAAGGAATTGAACAAAAAAAAAAGCCAAACGAACAACAAAACAAAGGAAAAACGAACAAAACAATAGGTAAACAAACACATACAGAAATCGAAAAAAAAGAGATTCAATGGGAAGTATTCTACAGCAAATGATATCACTAAGACTGGGAACATCAAATAACAAATAAAAACTATAGGGTTTCGAGAACGATCGACCTAAAGGGCATCTTACATCAATATCCGCCATCTTCAGCACTGAGCCAGTGCCTTCAGCATAGTGTCCATAGCTGTTCAGATGAGAAGAAAAAGACGAATCCAGGTAAAAAAAATAGCAGTTGTCTCTACCCTCAATTACCCTTCAACTGGGAACATTCAGAATTTATGTTCAATGTTTGTCCAGCCCTACAAGTATAAAACTTATTCACACGACACGGGTAACACAGCTAACCGCGAAAATGAAACGTGTGAATTGGTGTTCGCTACTTTCCCGCGCATTTTCTCGATTCTGATTGGTTCACTATAGTGATTTTACGCTGCAGTGATTGGCTATTTGCTAGAAATGGACGTTGAAATAACTGATGACTGAGTTTCCAGCAACCCCTTACAGACCCGTACTAACACTACTACCCTCCCTATAAGACAGTCACAGAAACAATTAATAACGGTAATAGGACTGAGTGGAGTCCAATTCGGTCTGTAATCACACGAGTGATTAACAAAATCGGATGACCGCGAGGCGGGAGTCCGATTTGTTAATCACGAGTATGATTACAGACTGAATTGGACGACACAATGTCCTGTTTCTAATTAATCATAATAACAATTTCCCCCACAAGTAAAAGTTTCATTATTTTGAAAAAAGAGCTTTTAATAGTCTTTCTAAATATCATAATCAAAAATATGGAGAATAGCTTGCAAAATGGTTGTTAAGTTTCTTTCAAAACAGTCACCGGAGACTAAACCTCCAAAGTTTTACAAAGTCAGTCTCTTGCATTGGTTACTATAGTGATTGTAATCAATGTTGTGATTGGTGGATTTAGCGGAGAGGACTTAAAATGATTGGCTTATGTAACTGTCCGCCTACAGCCAATTGTCCGATTACACTGTCCGATTACAACTTTGCAGATTAATTACAGCAAAATAGAGCAGTTTATGAACCAATCACATTTGAGGAAATTGTAATTGTTGTGATTAAAAACAAAAACAAAACAAAACCACAAAAACAACACAAACAACACAAACGAAGTAAGCGGATTGCTTGAGTTAAACTGGTTAATCGAAGTAAATTGAACAAGCAATTTCTAGTATTTACCGTTAGCTGTCGAAATACTCACGCTTTGGTGAAGCAGCAAGAACGTGCGGACTGACGATTGACAATGTCTATTAAGGAAAAAAAAGTAAATATAATTTAAATAAATGTCAAAAGAAAAAGGAGCATAGAACATATCTTCAGAATATTTATTTCAAAGCTCGGTTAACAAAACCGTGTTATGCGTTGCTTGGAAAACGATTTAAACAATAACACACAAAACAGCATCATGAACAAGTCAACAACAACAGCAAACAAAATAACGCAAAAAAAGCACTAAGAGTCTTGAGAGTTGGCATTCTATTCTATTCTATTCTATTCTATTCTATTCTATTCTATTCTATTCTATTCTATTCTATTCTATTCTAGCCTAGCCTAGCCTAGCCTATCCTATCCTATCCTATTCTGTTCTATTCTATGTCCTCTGCAGCTTGAGAACACACAGACAAGGGCAAGAATAGGGTTGCTGGAATCTCATTTGCCACTTAATTTCGTCCATTCAACAGCTACATGTATCAGTTTAAATTGCAGCTCATTTATCAACTATCAGTCAATTCTGCAGACCTAAGACTTCAGTTATCATTTATAAAATGCGTCACTTTTCAGCTTGCAGTTAAACAGTTAAACCCACCCAGACCCTCTACATCACGGCAGCCATATTGATGTCCTAAAACAACGAAACGGCCACCACGTTGGTGTCCCAAACTAATCCTGTGGAAACTGAACTCATTTCTTATGTAAACAGTTTCTTTTGTTCCCATAAATTTGCATGACTGCTGGTCACGTGATAAATGCCCGGGGGACCCCCACAAAAGGACGGGGGTGCTCCTTAGAAATTTTGAAAAAAAATCGCTAAGGGGTACCAAGACCCCGTTTTGTGGGCGTGGCTTGAAATTTTGTTCACCCCTAAGAGGTACCAATTCTAAAGCAACACATGTTTTTCGGTCTCTTGTTTCGGTTCAATACCATAAAAGAAGAAGCTCCCACTGTGGACCTTTAGGGGCTGAACACCCTAAGAGTACCAAAACCGCGTTTTTTTCCCTAAAAGCTATGACGAACACCCCCGTGCTTTTTAAATGGGAGTCCTTCCTGGGGAGAAATAACACTACATACTGCTTAAATAACTAATCTTTAAATTTACACTACAAGCTCACCAAGAAAAAAACAATGACATCCTTACCTAAAAGAAGAACAAATTTGCTTAAAACTTTCGCCGGCAGTAGGTACTTCTCGAAGTAATTGTCATTGTTACCTTTCTCTAAGTAGTCCCCAATTTTTCTACAGTTTGTGGGATTATATTTATCAAGTACAGGCTTCAGTTCTACATTGACTTTAGCTTGAAGGCATTTGAGGCACCCTGTGTTATGTCGATCTCTGTGAGTACTATCCACAGTGCAATCCGAAGCAGGTAATAGCCCAGTTGGCTTAACTTCATTGGTTGTACATCCTGGTTCGGCTACACAATCTCTTCCACAGTCGCTGCATTGATTGTCACATTTATCGCGTGTTATCATGTATGGAAAACTCTCCATGATCTGTCAAATTAAGGGCTGGAGTTAATTATATTGACTGTACCGAACCTTTGTTTTTCTTATACATGTAAGAGTGTTAGTTATGGTCAGTCCAATTACCTCTGTCCAATTAATTACATGTATGTCCAACAGACACTAATTGCAAGCGGAACGTCCCCTAATTAGGCATTCAGTCGAGGTCCTAACAGAATGTATTTTTGCAACGTGTCATAAGCAAACTTCTCTTATAAACAAACACAATTCTGTTATAAACAGACACCTCCCGAGAAAGTGCGTGACCAAACATCAACACACATATATTGTAATTACCTCATCACGTGTGGCAAAGTGAAACTGAAGCGGTTTCTTTTTAGCCAGAAGGTAGTACCTCAGACGAGAATTTGGGATTCCAAGCTACGAGAAACAAACTATATTATTACAGTTACGCTTATATGTGTTCACAAAGCAAATCAACTGAAATTTAATGTCTATTTCTGTCAATAGCTGACGCTTAACAACCGATCTAGAGAAAATGGCTAACTTAGCCAATTCTTCGAGACCAATGCTGAAGAGAATCTTCCACAGATCTTAACCATGCTGTCTTTTCTAGGAGGAGGAAGACTGAATCAGCACCAATTATGACTCGAAAACACTCAAAGTTCTGTCGAGCGATTAAATGGTAATAAACATCTTTCTTGATTAAACGGACAATATTTGAGGATCGTTAAAAATTCTTGCCAATATTAAAACTTATGGTACAAAAAAATTATTCAGTGGTTGTTTTTGCTACTGTCGGATCTTCAAAGCGTTATCGTCAAAGGGACCTTAAAGAATATTGCAAAGTTCTTCAAAGATTCTTTAGTCTTTCATCGGGGATTGCTTACGCTCCTATCCTTTACTCCTATTAAATGCTTGCTCTTTTTTCTTTGTACATTCACATACCCACAGACAAGGATTAGTGATATTTCTACGAGGCAAGTCCAGGCATGGAAGCGTAACTCTGAGATGCCCGAAATACTCGCGTGAAACAGAGGGAGGAAAGACATTTGCAGCCACGGCAGTGAAAGAGTGGAACAAGCTCCCTATCAATATTAGATCAAGTAAGAATGCATTTTAAGCAAAATTATGTAAATTATCTTAAGGATTCATTCATAGAGCTCGACCATTTCTCTATTTCTTAAGTCAACTTTACTAAGTATTTAGTCATTAGTCATTTTATTTATTAGATTTTATGTACAGTATAATGAAGGCCACTAGTTTGTCAGTGCTAACTGTAAAGTGTTTCTGCCCTCGTTAAATAAAGTTATTTTTCTTCTTCTATAATGACCACCATACCTGAGTCGGAGATAACAAGAATTCCTGTTAAACAAGCAAAGGCGGGAATTAATAAACTAACAAAATTTGAGGAAGCTAACTAAGAAATGAATACAAGTGAATAAAAACAGTACGATTATCACCGCCACAACCCAGATACTCCCTCCTCTGCAGAGGTTCAAAGGTTCTTTGGGGGGAGGGTTGGGGAGAATCCGCTGAACGATATGAGTACATGCGCAGGGTTATGTGAAGGGCGATCCATTCGACTTTGTGCCTGAACTCACGTCACACAATGGCTTTCTTTAAGGGAAGTTTCGAACCTTCTGCGGAGGGAGACCCAGATACAGAAACAGAAACAATAGCCGAAACAATATGAAATGCTTATGGAAGGAAGACTAAATCCAGGAGTCCCTCCTGACTAAATCAACACCACTTATGATCGAAATATACTTTCAGTACCCTCGAAATGATTATATGTTCCTAAGAATTGCCCTTTTTCAGCAATTCAAGACACGTTTTTATCATCTGGGCGGATTTTTTTGGAGGGGCTGCATAAATTTCACAAACTAAATTAAAACAAGTAGTTCTTTAAACTAACAGTTGATTAGCAACTTCAAATGATAAAGGAAAGTTAACTACATGTACAGTGAAGGAGGCGAGTTTGTCAATTTGCAAATCGCCATGGGCCAATGAACAGACAAAGCAATCAAACTTCGACGCACCATCAACAAGCAAGGGACCTAACATGTAGTATGAAATAATGATGTTAAGGTAAAATCACCATTAGCCGCATAAGTTCATGTAAATATAAGCAGTGTATTTACATGTACTGTACATGTACTAGTGTAGCACTCAAAGATATTACATTTAACCCTCTGTAACTTACGTTATACAATGTAATAAAGCGAGCAGGAAGGGCAAGAGTCAGTTAACGTATAGGCCTTACTCCCTGGGCAATTCCTCTCGAGTTATTTTTAAACTTGGTAGCCAGATCTTACTGTTGATAATGTTAACGTACGCATTACGTGGATGTAAATGCAGATCAGGTGTGGATGTTTTTGCGGAGGATGAAACTTTGGTAATGCCGCGTAGGCCGTCCATGAGGGCAGAATCTACATCACGTGATTGGCTATTTCTGAATCCTCCTGGGATCTCCAAAAGCAGAAGTTATTTAAAAATACCTTGGGATGGATTACCTTAGAAACTCTCTTAACCTTCAGCCTCTATTAATTACAGTGAAATCTGTATTAAGCGGACACACTTGCGACCCTCATTAGTGTCCGCTTAGTAAAGGGTGTCTGCTCAAAACAGGTTCTAACATGTTGTGCAATAATAGTAAATTATTAAACCCTTTTGCAACACAGTGTACCACAGTTTGAGATCAAAGACTGCTCATAGCACAATGTCCAGTCAGTCAATGCGTCAATCTGAAATAATCACTTAGCTTTGAAACGACATCGCTGAACAATATTATTGGAGACTCAGCTAGCTAAACCTTTAGAGGTGAAATGCTCTTGAAGTCTCTGCTTATTGCAGGTTTTGTGCAACAAAATGGCTTAATATTGGTATCCTCTGCTTAACAGAGGTGTTCGCTGAATGCAGGCATATTTTACAGTAAATGCGGGAACAAAATTTAGGGACTCAAGCTGGTGTCCGCTTAATAAAGGGCGTCCACTTAATATGGGGTCCGCTTAACACAGGTTTCACTGTGTAATCATTATGTAATGTACCTGATAACTGTAGCCGCAAGCCTTCAGCGTATGTAAAAATTGTTCTCTAGAATGGGACAAGACATCTGCAGTGTGAGTTACAAGCGAATTAATTTTGATCTATACAGTAGTCGTATTAAAGTGTATGATAAGCTCTGTTGTTACAACCACAGTGGAGGGTCTAACATAGGCTTTTTCAATCCCCCATCCCGCCACTATTTTTGGCTCAATCCAGCCATCCCACACCACTCAGAATAATTGTCCTGATCTCGCCAGGTTAGAGTGGCAGTTCCTCGCATAATGTCTATAACGTGTGATTTTCAAATGTTTATGCTGCATCCCCCGCACAAAATATTTGAGCAAATCCCACTGATAACTGACTGTTTTTATCCCGCATCCTGCCTTTAAAATTTCTGTCATCCCACCCCTATTTTTTATTCTCATCCTGCATCCTGCCAAACTTATGTTAGACCCTCATAGTGTACACAGGTCTTTTGATGACAGATAAACATTTCCCAAACAAAATATATGCCCTTTGTCGGAATTCAAATTAAATTGACACCCCTGGCTACCACCATTACCAAACATTACTAAAATAAAAGTTCTCCAAATGAACAAAGTAAATGGCAGGGAAATAATGGTCCTGTGACCATCTCTGCCTTTTCTCATTTTCTGTATTAAAGTGCAATGCTTAACCCCTCTATCAAACACAGTCAGCTATAGCTTCTGTCTCAATTGTAATGTCCATATCATTTTAATTTATTACCTTGTATCTGAAGTTTCAAATCCTTTCACATTTTCCATTAGAATGTAGTTGGGTGATCTCGACAACCTGTCACACAAATATACAATTTTACTCTGATGGGTAAATTATCAGCAAATTTCAGAAAAGCAATGATAGCCAAACTAGATTAAATAAAGTTGTAACCACTCAGAGTTCATGTGTGAATGAGAACCTAACGGACCATGAATATCATATTAAACCAGGCTTCAGTTGTTTTCCTGTAAATTTCAAAGACTACATGTATCTTATCATTTCACAATTACAATGCTCGTGATCGGTGGAAACACCTTACACTGGACACACACGGACACCTTTAGTACAGCCTTCATGTGGGAGTGTTGGCTTACAAGAGTTTGCACGTACAAAGTAACCCTTGGGTGTACAGGGGGAGGGGAGAGGGGGTGTGGATGCCACCTACATGTACCACATGGTTGTTTGGCAAATTGTTTGTTCATTCACTCTCCAAGGACTGCAGCATTGCAGAATATAGTCAAGCAGCTACTTTTTATATACTTTCATCCATTTTCTAACTTCCTGAGAAACTCGGCAGATCCGAGATGGCAGATGCTATCACGTCATGTGGCGTCATAAGGTATGATTTATAGCCAACAAACACATGTTGGGAGATAACTGGCCCAAGGTTTTTATAGAATGGACCAAGTATAGCGCGGACCATACAGAGAAGACCAAGAGCTGATATTCTCCCAATATGGTCCTAAGCAAGCTTCATCAAAAAGAGATTTCCCATACAACATGAAAGTGTTTAGACAAATATCTAACAATCACTGACTGGAAAGACCGTTAAACGTGAAGCATGGTCAACGTAATTGTGATTGAGAACTACATGTAATTTAGTTGTGTAATAATGGTGATATTTAATGGTTCCTAGGTCAACCAAATCTCTGGAAATACTCATTGGTCTGTTGCTCCTATTTTCAACAATTACACTCGTCAAACATTATTTACGTACTGTGGAAGGAGTTCCAAAATGTGAAGAAAACTTCTTGTTCTTGGGTCTTTGGAAGCTCCCTGAAGACCAACCCTTTTTGAAACAAAAATTAATGGAAATACTTCACGATTATAGAGTCTGAAATATTATTTCATGCATGTGCACTATACCACAAAATTTTCATATTAATTACTAAGTTCTTAAGGACCTAGCTACTAAAAGTTCCTGAAAGCTAAGATAAAGAACTTCTTCAAAATATCTTTGAAAGATCTTGTAAAGATCTTTGGAACTGAATCCTCAAAGATCTTCAAAGGCACTGGCGAGAATTGAAAATTGAAGATCCTTCCACATCCATGAGAATCTTGCTCAAGATCTTTGAAGACCCTTGGAGAGCATTTTAGAGATCCTAAATATCCAGAAGGTTACTAAATTAATCTTCAGGATATTTAGGATCTCTAAAACCAGGATCTTGAATGATCTTGATTACGATCCTTGTTAAGATTTTCATGAAGATCCTCAAGGATCCTTGAAAGACTTTCACTGGAGAGCAAACCTAGGCTTCATAAAGGCCTCGACTGACTGGAGAGCTTTTTTGACCATAAAGAAAGTGCAACTTTGGGCCTAGACCTAATTATTAATTAACTACCATGATCAAAGGCTGTTTTTAAGTGGCATTATCATGCCTGACTCTTCAAATGTAAATGCATGTGGCACTTGTGCACCTCGCTTCCAGTTCTATGGTGGTGATGTTCACGCATTCAAGGGGTGAATGGTCCTCAATGTACATTGTACAGAGGACTCAAATCATTTGTACAGTGTACCTTGTGAATGGCTGACAAGGTGGTGACATTAAAAACACATCAGGAGAAAGACCATCAAGGTCTTGGACTGTAAGACCCTAAAAAAAAAAAAAAACAACAAAATCAACAAGTCAGAGGAGTCCATGCAATCCCGGGGAGGGGGGTGGGTGGGTGGAGGTACTCCTTCATATGGGTTATATAGGTATGTGCAGCCCCAAAGGGTATGGTTTCTCAGCTGTCTTGGTCATAAATTAGGTATCAATTTTGCATTTTTGGTCATAAATAGGGTATGCTTTTTGCACTCTAGCCTTGAATTGGGTATGTTCTTAAGAAGAAGCTACTGTTTCATCCTTATTGATAAGACCTTGACAAAAGCCCTTCACAGTGCCTTTAATTAACATCGGCCTGAACTAGGTAACTAATTGAGGCAGGTCTGAAACAGGGTCAGGTCAAAAATAGGGTAGCGAAAATTGTAGATTTTGGTCACAAATAGGGTAAGGGTTTTGGGAAGCTGGCCGTACACCCTCACCCAATTTTCCTAGGAGTCTCCCCCCCACCCCCCCCCCCCCCTCCAGGCATACAATCCATCTTAAATCACAAGTGACTTTGGTTTAGTAGTTCCAAAACACCCCAAAGCAAGATATCTCAAGCACGCTGGTATAGACCTTAAGTCTCTAGTTCAATTTTATTGTGCATGCATACGTTCCGTTTTAGAATATGCATGCCAGGCTTTCCACTCTAGCTTGCCGGCCTATTTGTCCAACCAAATAGAGAGCGTTCAGAAAAAAGTCTTAAGGATCCTGTTCCCAGAGGTTTCGTATTGCAAGGCCCTGGAAGATGCGGGCTTAAAAACACTCTTTCATAGACGTGACGAATTATGTAGCATTCTGTTTAAACAAATTGTAGAGAGTAATGACCAGCACAAACTAGCTGGCCTGCTGCCTGCGCACAATGACAGCGAGAGATATAATTTCAGGACTAGGCATATGTTCTCAATCCCGAATGTAAAAACAAAGAGGTTTAGAAATACTTTGAATTCATAATGCACTATGCAAATAAACAACAATTGTAAATAGGATTTTATACTAGTTTGATGTATTTTATGATTATATAGTAAGTAAGTAAGTAAGTAAAGACTTTATTTAAAGAGGGTAGCACTAAAATAGCATAAAAAAAAAACTAACAAACCAGTGGCCCTCTAAAAATTATGTACAATACGGATGTTAAAACTATGACATAATTATGAGATAATATAACGAATAAAAATACAATAGATAAGAGATAAAATCAATTTAAAATACAAAAAGTATAACTAAATCACAGAATAAAATGATTTAAAAGCTGCTGTTCTTCAAAAAATTTTTTCCAAAGAGAGTTCCTAAAAGAATTAAGCGACGCTATTTTCTGCATTGATAGCGGTAAGCTGTTCCAGGCTTGACAGGCAGTCACAGTAAATGTTCTTCCTCCTTCAGTTTTACGTTTGATAACAGGGCGAGCAATATTGAAGTTGGCATACCTAGTCTGCCGTGAATGAGTGTCGCTATTAAGCTTAAGTAAACTTTTAAGATAGGTTGGTACATGCCCCTGTAAACGCTTGTATATAATACAGCATTTAGTTAGTTTAGCCTGTTCGAAAAATGGTATCCAGTAGTGGTAGTATTAGACACTGTAGTGGTTATGTACAGTTACAAATTTTTATAGTTTAAATTTTTTAAACATGTTGTATATAACACAAGTACTTCAGCTTATAGCTGCAAGTTGTGAGTTTAATAAACGATTTATCTATCTATCTATTTATCTATCTTGTCACCTACATAGCCTATTGCCAAGTTTAAGATGCAGTCAGTTTAACTAGAAAAGTTGGAGGTGAATTATTTGTTCATGCTTTAAGAAACCATGTATTTAAGACAAATTTACTGCATGAATTGAGACAAACCATAAGATTTATATTGTTATTCATTTCATGTAAGTCAATTGGTGATTTGACAGAATGATTCTTTCAATATGTCATGCTCACTGGAAAACACTACTCATGCTAAGCTTGCCCTATCACTATGAACAATGAAAGTTGCCTCATAGTGGAAGCAGATGCTTGCTAAAAATAAACTCTGTAAAGTAAATGACAGCCTTTGCTGGATTGACTTCCAAATTTTTTTGTTTGCTTGTCATTGTTAGTACCATTATGCTCTTTAAAGGAACAATTATTCAGAACATACATGTCAATCTAAAATTTAATTTTTTATTGTAATCTAAGAGTAGGGGTGGCGAATGGTAAATGCAAAACTTTGCAAGACAGCAAGACTAGTGTTTTTCTCTGCAAGCCCGAGACATTTTGTCTTTTCAGATTGCAAGACTGAGACTTCAAAGTGTTTTGAGTGCGAGTGTGAGATGTTCAGACTTTTAAAATACGAGCCCCAGATTTAGTTGAGAGCTAGAATGAGCTTGCACAGCCTTTTAGCCAGCTTCTAACAGGCTGGAAATTTGGTTATAACACACTTCATAATCATATCCTAGAACAAAATAACTGTTTTTTTGGTGCCAAAATGGACGTTGCAGTAGGTTTCGTAGCTTTTTGTGGAAATCACACAATTTAGGAGAAGTTAGGATGATGGTTTTCTCGGAAATTTGAGAGTTGCTTCAGTCATTGTAATTCAATATTAAGTGACGAGAAGACATCATTTACAAAAACAGATAATGAGTCGGGACTTTGAGCCCCCTAGCCTTGCAAAAAATTGAGATTGTGTGACGCACATAACCACTAAAAAACGAGACTGTAAGACCTGTGAAACTGAACTAAAATTTTGCAAGATTCAGAGTTTTTGAAAAACCATTCGCCACCCCTAAGAATGTTAATCTAATGCACTCAAATATACCTACATGTACTAACATTTACCATCATAACTGTGAAGTAATTAATGTAATACAACCGATCCTCCAGTTGTGGCCACCTCTCATAAGCGACCAGCTCTCCTCACCAACCAGTTAATTCCAAAATACCAAAATTTTCTGGGTCAAATCACTGTGTTTGGAACTTCCTGTAGGCAACCAACTCTTGCAAGCGATCGCAACCACTTTTAGAGCTAAAACTTTGAAATTTTGTTTTGTTTTTAACCTCCCATAAGCGTCTACTTGATAGATAATAGAGCGGAAATTGGATAATAAGGTGTTGTTGATTTGACTCATTATGTAGTTTATCAGAAGTGAACCATAATACTCTGAATAAATACTTTGAAAAGCTTAAACATTTTGGTGGCTACTAAAAGTTATTACATGGATTTAGATGGGCATTGGCTTATGAGGTAAGTCTCTGCAGTTAACATATGTTAATGAGGCAAAATTTTGACCCAATGTGGTCTGAGCTATCGTAAATAATAATAATAATAATAATAATAATAATAATAATAATAATAATAATAATAATTGTCGTGGCTAATCGCCGTCGCAAAGTACAGCAATGACGCAGCTCAACAAGGTTGAACCGAAAGCATACATTGGCGCCTCTGGCAGCCGCTATACGGTCCATGTGTGACCTTGGAGCACAGCTTACAGCCAGCTGGAATCACTGTATGTTGGTTTTTGCTGAGGGAGGAAAACCGGAGAACCCGGAGAAAAACCCTCGAAGCAGAGAAGAGAACCAACACAAACTCAACCCACTTATGGCATCGGGTCCGGGAATCGAACCCGGGCCACATTGGTGGGAGGCGAGTGCTCTCACCACTGCGCCATCCCTGCTCCCAGTCCACCTGCCACCTCCCATAAGCAACAACCTAGGCTTGACATTTTAGGTGGTCACTTATGGGAGGTTTGACAATATTTAAACTCACTTCTATATTTTTTTGAAGTAATTTTGTATCACCAAAATTTAACTGGTACACTTGGTTTGCTGTAGTGTTGATCTCCAGGGCTGCAAATACCTTCCCAGAAAATCGACATCCTAAAAGCAAGTATGAGATAAAAATATGAATATTTATTTCATGTAAATCTCTATGACCCCTTGGTGAAACATGCATATATGCACCATGCAAAAACTGGTGGCAGATATTAAAGAAAGTAACAAAACTCTTGACTGCTTCTCTCCTTTTCATGAAACATTTACACAAAAACTCTCACTAACATTTGATATATTTTTTTGCAAACCATCTTCAGATTACGTAGCAAACCCTACAAGATCATGACATGTGAACCATGTTTAAATAGAGGACATCCAGATGATTTCAGAGTAAATTTGAAGACAAAGAGATCCTCACTTCAGTAATACTCAATATAAGTTTGCTTTCATGAAGCAAATTCTTTCAATGGATCTTGAATTTACATGTACAATTTAATGGCAAGGGATACAAACATTTCACATTTGCTCTGCAATCAAGATAAGCACAATGTTATGTTGTACATTGTGAATAGTATACATACACAACCGGTGTCAAATTATAATAATGTAGAACAAGTCCCTTACCTTTCAAGGCAAAGTGCATTCCTCCAATGCCGCTGTAGAATTCAACCACACGAAGCATTTCGTCCGCCATATTGCTTTTTGATCAAATACATTGTAACCCGGCCTTTTCTAAGGGAAGAACTGTGGTATAAATTATCACAAGGTGTCTCCGGATTAATGTGTTTCTTCAGCGGTGAGCTTATCTGGGGGCTCAATTTCGTTGCTCTCTCTCTCTCTCTTTCTTAGAGCAAGTACCAGTTTAACCCCCCTGTTTACCTAATCAGCCCAGTGCCAGGAGGGTTTGACTCCAAATAGCTTTGTAAATGTCGCGTGGAAGCTTCCGTTCGATTTAGTCCCAGTTCTAATTTGTCGTGTTCTTACAACGTTACAATTTTCAGGCAAGGAGGGGTTTAACCTACACTGTAATGTTTCGCATGATAGCATGAAATAACAGGTATGTTCATGATTTTTTTTTTCTGAAGCTGTACTTAGAATGATCGATCTTCTCTAAGGTGATGTACCGAACTTTACTGCTTTCTTTTCTTTTCTCTTTTTTTTTTTTAAACAGGCCAACAAATTGAAATCTAGAAGATCCACTTGTCCGTGTCTGATCTGTGGCTCCGGCTACATACATGTAAGCTTAGCACTTTATTCTTTATATGTCAATATCTCAGATCATGCATACTGCACTCCAGTTAACTGGGATCTTTCACTGTAATTTTTACTATCCAATCAAAAGTAGATTTGTGTCTGTTGAGCCTTTCACGAATGAACGTTTTGCTACTTCCGGTTTTGTTAGCCTTCGATATTCAATTTGTATTTCACAGCTGTCGTCGGCAGCATATTGCAGACCTGATTTTCGCCATTGTTTTCTTGTTTTTCTTCAATTTCTGCACACCACAGCGACACCTGAAAAATGCTTTAATTTTTAGAGGGTTCCCCTCTGAAAGAGGTTCAACCCAGAATGTACTAGTCAAATTGGTGGCCTCATGGTTAGTGCTCAACTCCAGATTGAGCAGTCTGGGTTCGAGCACTGGCTGGGGACATTTTGTTATGGTCTTTGCAAGACACTATCCTCTTACTGTGCCTCAGAAAATGGGTACTGGCTAATTTAATGCTGGGGGAGGGGGAGGGGGGGAGGGGTAATCACTGATAAGCACCTGCCTGATAGGCCACTCGACTCATATACAGACTTTACCTTACTAGTCAATTGAAAGGATAAGATGTTATCTACCCTCTGAGGACTGCCTTACTCCACACCCTCCTCTCCTCTTCTGGCTTTCTGTCAGATTGCCTTGACAATATCGAGGTACATAAAAGGCAATATATGAGCATTTGAGAGGTGGGATGGCCTATGTTTACCACTGTGACTCTAACGATGGATCAACTTTGTGTACATTGTGAGCATTGTGTACTTAATTCTCACATTGTCTCAGATTTTTTTCTTATCTTTTGTACTTTGTTACTTAAAGGAGAAGGTCACTCCTGTCATTGCTAATTAAAACCTTGCACTCACTCACCAAAGTTTCAGCCTCTAAAGTGCAGGTTTTCCTTAAAAATTAAAAATATTAAGCTTTTTGGAGTGACCTTCTCCTTTCAGAAAAATTTACATGGTCACTTAAGTAAAGTACACTAACCCAGAATGTACTAGTCAATTGGTGGGAGGCACTGTGGCCTCATGGTTAGTGCTCAACTCCAGATTGAGCAGTTTGGGTTCAAGCCCTGGCTGGGGACATTGTGTTATGGTCTTTGCAAGACACTATTCTCTTACTGTGCCTTACTGTGACATATGCTGAGAGGCTGATTAAAAGCCATTATAGTCAGGCCTGACGAGTAAAATTCCTGTGTGATCATAATTACAAATGGAGTGCTTTTCATTTGTGCCGTAAAATTCTCTGGTAAAAACAAAACCAAAGTCATTACTATGGCCTATAACAAAGGAGACAAAAAATCCACTGAACCAATCAAAAAGGAGCTCCACAGGTGTCTGTTCCCAGCCAACTTTTGGATGGAGCTCCTCATCTCTGTCTCTATAGTGCATCACCATTTGTTTTTGTGTCTTCCGTGCTGCTGGCTAAACAGGTTTTTTAAGAAACAGATGGGTCTAACTTTTTTAAAGTTTTGATAATCAGTTTAGGTAGCCAGTTAACCTTGTTTATACCCTAATAACCAAATGATTATTTCTTGTTTTTAATTTGTTTTATATCCTCAGGGCCAATCGGAGCAAGCGTAGACAAGAGCTTTAAACAATGGCAACGGAAAGCATTTCCACACTGGTCATTGATGACAATCCACCACCACTCAACATAACTATTCCAAAGAAGAAAGATCTTCCAAGAAGGTCAACACCTTGGAGAGATGTAGAACTCCCCGTAGACTTTCTCTTAATTACAGTAAAAGATTGCGAGTTTTTAAGTTGCTATCATTTTTTAAAGAACTCTTTCAAAAGTTGTTCCACAACACTCGGCTTTGTATACTTTGGGAAGATGGGTGGAGATCAATCTCTGAAGCTCAGAGTCGCACTCATGAAGTGCTCCGAGGGTTCATCCGTTCCGGGTGGATCTTTAGTTGTTGTAAAAAATGCAGTTACCATTCTCCGACCCAAGGCTGTCTTCTGTGTGGGAGCCTGCTTAGGGCTGCAGCGCGGTAAAGCCAAGTTGGGAGATGTGGTTGTGTCTTCTAAATTAACTCAATATGCTGGAAAAAATGTCACTGATGGTGAAGTTCAGCCAATGGGTGGGGCGCGAGTTCCTGTTTCCAGAGATGTTTCCAGACTTATAAGGCATGCAGGAGATGGTTGGGAGGCACCTTTGTTAAACCCGAGTGGGCGAGAAGTTGAAGTGCATTGTGATGCCGAGTATTTGAGTGGTCCAGAATTTGTCCGTGCAAAGTGGCGTTGTGATGAACTGGTAGCGATGCACCCTGAAGCGATGGCCATTGATATGGAGGGTGAGGGTGAGTCACTGGTGCTAACCTTATTGTCACATACTTGTTCAGCCTCACAGAATTATTTATTTCATGGCTTGGTAAGAATTAAGCAGGTAGCATGCCTGTAGCAGATAAAGCTTAATCAAAATAACAGGGAGCGTTTTGACTTGAATATCAAAGTCTCGATCCTTTTTGCAACATAAATTGCTCATGGTACTGGAGGTAACTAGAGGATTACACGATTTTACTACAATGATAAACTGATATTTATAAAATAACTGAGACACTATGTGCACTCTTATTGGTCGATAGGTGTGTCTAGATAAGAGTGCATAAACACGGTTGTGACTTTTTAAGTTTGCGCATATTTTTGAAAAATATTTTATAAAAGCATTGCAATAGAATATATTTTCCGTGTTTACATTGCCACATCTAAACACTTGGGGGATGGGAGAATTCCCCGAGACTGCATCTCGGGTATGCATTAAACTGTCTCAAATTCTCCAAGGCCGACCTTGGGTGTAGATGAGGCTGTTTACACATGGAAAGAGTGCTCTATTGCTTTAATGCTAATGGTGTAAAAGAGTTTAAAATTTAGCTCGAACTATAAAACACCTCTGCACACTGCAAGGGTAGACAAAAGTAAGAGGCAGGTGATTATATCAATTGTTAAATTTGATGCTGTTTGGTTTCAGGGGTCTATGTAGCGGCATATGACATGAAGATGGAGTGGTTAGTTGTTAAGGGGATGGCTGGCTATGCAGATGGTACTGAATGTGACCTGGACAAGTGGGCGCACTTTGCAAGTGTTATGGCAGCTTCTGTCGTGAACAATATCTTGCTTGATTCTGTCATTTTCCAGTCCTGGCCGTACTTTAGAGGTAACAGCACTCTTTGACAACTAATCGAACTAATCTAACAATTTATTGGGTGTTGGTAATGGTTTAAGGTCTATAGTGGGCCTTTACAACAATCGGTGTCAGAATAGAAAATGCACCCTGCAACAAAGAAAAGTCTCATCTGACTTGTCAAAGTCAACTGTAGCTAATGTTTCTTTGCCATTGACGAAGTGCATTTATTGTTGTTCTTCATGTCTCCTGTGTCCCTATTTTTTCTGCTCCTGTTAAACTATGATGAAGACGGTTCAAATAAAAAGCTATGAGCTACTGATATGGCAAGGAATTATGAGACAGCGATATCCGACCATGTCTCTTTGGCAAGCGTGATCATATTTTCTTCTGATTTCATATTTTGAAATATTACGTCACAATGCTGAAGCAGGAAATCATACGGGATTTGAACGTGGTTGTGATAACCACATGCAAGTGATTGTGCTGGCAATTACATAACAGTCAGAAAAAAGCTTAAAAGTAATGGGGATCGAGGTCTTTTGGGATCTTCGTTGCCATTTCCAGTTCACAAACCTTCTTATAGCCTGCAAAAACAACCATTTTACTTCGCTAAAATTTTTACTCTAACCCCGAGAGGCATTTCTTGGGGCGGGAGCGAAGAAGGACGGCATTTTTCACAGGCTAAAACCTTCTATTTTTCTCTGAAAACGCCGTGGAGGAGGTGAGCAGATAAAATAGAATCCTTGTCACTTCTGATAATATTAAAATAAATATAACAATAGTTTTACTGGCCACGACTGATCCTGTTGATGTACATGTATTTATGTGCAAGTGTCCTCTTTCCAGGTGAACCTGCAGATGAGCAAATGCCGTTGACAGAACCCTGTGCAGAGTTCTCACGTTCAACAGCTATGGCCATTACAGGTACAATATTTCATCCCTATTTTTCATATTTTTTCCCGACTATCAAACCAGTATATTTACGTGTAGTGACCTTCCTTGTCATAGAAAAAAGACGGGACTGCTCGTCGAGAATTTTGAAAGGTACCCCTAAGAGTTACCACGATCGTGTTTTGTGGCCGTGGCTTGAAATGTTTTCACCCCTTAGAAGTACCAATTCCAAACCAACACATCAACTGACACTTTCATCATTTTAATTGCAATAACGACGATTGTAAATGAGACAAAAATTAAAAATCAGCTGATTGTTCGATGTCTCCTAACATTGTTTTTGGGTCAGTACCCTAAAAGATACCACGAAAGCTCCCGTGGTGGACTAGGTGAAACACCTTAAGAGCTACCAAAACTGCTTTTTAACCCCTGAAAGATACGACGAGCACTCCCGTTCTTTTTATATGGGGTCCCTCCCCCCCCTCCCTCACCCTCCCCTGGAGTAGTCATAGTAGTAGTACAGTGTAGTTTTAGTTGTTTAGTCTTTTTCTGACCACAGCTATTTTAGTTGATTACCTTTTTCTGCTCTGCTGCCTCGCTTTGAAATCAATTCTATACGTGAGACTGCTTTCTTCTTGATGATGACGAGGATCTGTTTTGCGTGGTATTATAATTTTTGACTAAGAAAATTACTTCACTGTGATCGGGTGAGAGCAGGCCAATTTATCGTTAATCGGGCAATTAAGGATTTGCACTACTCGTGATATTTGAAAGTTCTTTCAAATTACACTGGCCTAAAGGCTCGCACAATTTTGAGAGAATTTTCAAATATCACTCGCTGGATAAATCTTTGATTGCATTCGCATTTACACGGTTACCTGTTCAATTACTGAGTGCGTTTTTCCTAAGAACGAATTAATAAATCCATCATTGCTAATTTAATTTCACTACCTGTTTTAATAGCAAGCAATCGATCCAAATAATCGAATTTCAATTGAACCAATGAACGCCGCGCTTCTGCAACTTCCATATGTCAACAGAACGTGAAAAATCATCTTCAATACACTCTTTTTTATAACGATATGCTGTATTTTATCAGAGTATCGAAGCTGAAATTTGGGAAATTTTAAAATCATTTTGAGAATAAGCACGAAGCTGAGATTTTGAGAAGAATGTAATTTGGTGGGTTGAAAAACTAGCCAAAAAGAAACAACAACAACAAAAAACAGCACTAGCCGTTATGTTCGATGCTAATGTACCTTATATTCGGCTTTAATGCCTGCAGGCTGGCTCTAAAATTACTTCAACACCATCCAGACACCAAATATATTTATTATATAATATAATAAATGTCATGCGCTACCCTCTTTTTTTTCCTCGTCGGACATTTTGAAAGGTACCAAGTTCCTGTTTTGTGGGCGTGACCTTAACATGCCAAACAAATATGGTACAAGCCTTTTGTTCATTGAATTGATCCAATCAAAAGTCGAGTATCGATCGGATCGAGTCTTATTTTGAGTTTTTAACTCTGCATTGTAAAAGCTGACCATTGAAACAGGTAATGAAATCAAATTTGCAATACTGAATATATAGATATTTTTTCATTTACTCCTGGAAGGTTCCCGTCGTTAATATTTCGAACGTAAGAACAGTACTATTTAGAACTTAGTAAGAAGTGCTGCGAACCAGCGCAGATCCCTAACCCGGGAACCTAAGCAGAGATCATAGTCAATTGAGGGAAATGGATATGAAACTTGGCAAAGTTCTTTGTTGTTGTTTTTGTTTGCTATTTTGGGAGTTGACCCTGCACACGACCTGGCAAAATACATGGAAGATAATGCGTGGGCGCGCATACCTAATTACATGAAATGTTCGCGACACGTTTATTTCGCGATTTTTTTGAGGTGCGCATATTTCGCGACACATTAATTCCGCGATTTGGCGGAGATTTTGTATTTTGAATCACTTTAACTTCGCGTTTTCGAGTAACACACAATTTATTTCCTTGGCAATGTTACTAAAACATGTCTTTGAATTAAACCGACTTTGTGAAAGGTTCAATAACGTCAAAAGTGACAAAAACGCAATGGCTGGACTATATCTTAACAGTTAAATAATGTGTCACTTAATTTTCGCGTCATTTTATATATGTTCGCGACACTTATTGCTCGCGTCACTTTGATTTCGCGATTTTTTTTAAATCGCGAAATTCGCGAAATCAACCGGTCGCGAAGATATTTACATGTAATAAGGTAGATATGGAATATACCTTCGAGAGTTCAACTCGATATCTCATGAGTAAGCGCAGCGAACGAGTGAGATATGAAGTTGAGCACGAGAAGAGATATTCCATATCTACAAGGAACCATGTATTATTCTGTTTATTATATAGACATGCTGATAACGACGTTTTTGACCATTTTCCGAAGATTTCCGAAGATTCTCCAAAAATTGTCCGAAGGCCACACAAACGTTTCCGAACAATTTTCGAACATTTCCGAAGATTTCTGAAGATTTCCGTAGATAACCGAAAATTGCCGAAGACTTTCGAGAAAGATCCGAAGATGTTTCAATCATACACCAACAAATTTAAGGAGGCTCAAAGCAGTTTCCAACACTTAGATTTTGATGGGTCGTTATAACCAATCTTTATCACTTGATGCTACAATCATGGTATCAAAAAACTGCCCCAACATTGGTGAACGCTTTGTTATTATTTTCTTGACACACTAGGTTACCATAGCAACAGTAAGACCTAAAAACACTCTTAATTACGGCTTTAGGGGCTTATAATTCAAAAACCGAACGGTAAAATTTTTTATATTTTCAACTTTTGATAAGCATGATTAGACACAACGTTTGGCAAAGTTTAAGAAAATTCTGTAGGCAGGGTTCAGAGCCACCTTAAATTGTCGAAAATTTAAGGTGGCTCTGAACCCTACCTACAGAATTTTTTAAGTACTCGATATCTTCACTAGTGAGGATATATATATGTTATTGGCCGGCTGGGAGGTCTGAAAAGTGAAAAACTGTGACCGAGGTCACAGTTTTTCACTATACGGACCGACCCTAAGCCGGCCAATAACATGTTCATCTTTTTTTCCTGCGGTAAATTGGCTCACAAGTGGGTTTGTTTACGCAACTGTGTCATTGAATCGGCTTACGTGCCGTCTACGAACCAATCGTAAAAAAATTTAACGAGCGAACGAGCGAGTAACTCAGATACTAGACAAAGAAAGATGGATTAAAGAACAGATTTATTTCGAACTACTTTACGTTAGTTGCATTTAGTTCATCAGTGAAGTTCTCCAAGACTGTTTTTCCGGTGTGAAATTTCGTGCAAAGTTTGAAGTTGTACCACAAAAGCAATTTCTGGCAGTCGTTCCGAATAACTCGAAATCAGACTTTTCTACCGTAAATTAAGTAGCAGATAGCGAGGAAATTTGTTAACTGCATACCACAGAAATTCTCTCAAATACAGCAACGATCAGAGAGGTAAACTCGACTACAATTGACTCATTTTTTACTTAAAATTGTACAGAGAGAGACAGAGGATTGCGCGCCATTACAGCGCCGAGCTACAAACTGACAAAAAAACTCTCACAACTTCAAAAAACTCAATTGAATTTACTTACAGTGACTTTCCTTGCCAATTAAAAAGGTGAATAGAGATAAACTTGCGTTGATTAATCGTCTATGGAAGTGTAAAAAGGGCGAAAAATTGACGATTACCGCTAATTCGTTCACGAAAATAGATCAACACGACGGATTCCGCCCGCTGTGGCGGTCCGGATGAGAAAATACTGCCTACTCCTGGAACCAATCAGATTGCAGGATTTGTTGAATTCCGCCCGCTCACGAGCTGAGAGAAAGATAAATGGAAAATACGCCACCCGAGTCCCGGATGTAGTTTCGTATGAATTTTACGAGTGGTGTATTTTCTAGTAAAACACTCTGTCTGTATAATAAAAAAGGCTCTTACGTGTGCTCATACAACTAACCAATAGATGTATTGCGATTATTTAATCATGCATAGTCATTGAGCATAACACAAAAGATGTGCAGGGTCAAGGACCTTCCAACATAAATCTTAGTCTGTTTGTTTGCTTCTTTGATGTTTACCGGCCTTCCTAACCATTTCCCTCTGTTAACTATGCAGAGCTGAGTTTGTGAACTCTGAACTGATCATTTCGACTTCCTCTGTATCAGTTGAGGTTGACTTTCGCAAATTTGACTTAATATCTGTTACTTTCTGTTATATTACAGTCAAAGAAGGAACACCCAGTAATGAAGAATTAGAGACACTTTCACAGAAGATTGCAGAAGGCTGGAAACCGCTTGGACGTCGGTTGAAAATGGATGAATCAAAGTTAACAGCTTTTGACAAAGAAAACGAGGAATATTCAGAAAAGCCATATAAAATGTTACTATTTTGGAAGCAAAGGGAAGGTTCAGCTGCAACCTACCAGGTCTTGCATGACGCACTTTGTCATCCGCTAGTAAATCGCAGAGATTTGGCCGAGGAAATTTGCGGATACAAGTGATTACGAATGCCGTTTACACTTCTCAAACTTATTAATAATTCATCAAGTTTAAACAAAGGAAATCATGACCGTGACGGTGTTTGGACATCTGATCTTAATTAGCATAGATTTTAACGATCTTATTTCTCCGTTTTCTCCTTAGTTTTAGTCTCGATTGAGGAGACATATCAAACATTCAAGACAGTGTTTGACCACACTTCCAAACACCTCGAAATTCGTCAAAAATACTCCGCTGCGCGTCGTATTTTCAACTCTCCTCTCGGTGTTTGGAAATGTGGTCAAACACGGTCTTTCGTGTTTGATATATTACTTGACAATCTTGCATGCCGATGCTTGTCTGACTCGTCATTGTGTTGCGACCCAAGTTGTTCGAGTAACTGCGTGGTGTAACACACCCTGAGAGGAACGTGTGTCAGAAGGTGTTCATTGAAGCCATGCAATCCTATCAAAGTCTACAGCACTAACGAAATCTATAATCCTTATATTAACCAACAGTTAGCAAAACTGTGGCGCTTTCCATTCAACCCAAAATTTTGGAACCAACCATTTTTATTTTTATTTCTTACTTTTTTTTTTACCAGATTTAGAAAAAGAAAGTAAAACAGCATAAAAATGAAGTTAATTAGGCAAAGAAAACTACTCAGAATAGTAAGACAACTAAATAAGCTGAGTAGATAAAAAAAAAAATGATATGGTTTGCTTTGTTTGCCAAATGGGTAATCAGTGAGGAAAAAAAAAAATAAAACACATACAAAAAATAAAAAAACAAGATACAAACAAATAGTTAAGTGAATGATAGGAAAATGAAGAGTAGTTTAACCGCACTTACCAGTTAATGATAAGACCAAATGGAACTTTCGAAAAGGTGCCAACGAGTGCAGAAATTCCCCGGAAAAGTTTCCCGAAAATCCGAAAGTTTTTAAATTTTCATTTGCGAATTCTTCATCCAGAAATTAAGAGAGGAAAATAAAATGGAGCAAAAATTGCCGGAAAGAAATCTGTTCCATTTGCCTCTAAATGTCTGGAATACAAACCGAAAGTTTTGGTCGAGTATGGAAATCGTCTTTGTCTCGCAATGAAGTGACGAAACTAGTGTAACACATCTATAGTTCACTTCTTCTATTTTGCAAATCATATGCTAATTCAAAAATAGACATAACGGTTGTATAACGTTCTTTTAGACTTAGGTTAACACAAATGAATGGTTGGGAGAACCAAATTACGTAAACAAGACAGATTTTGTATTGGTTTACATTGGTAAGATTGTTTACGAGTATTTCCACCACATCTATCAGTGCGAAACTAGAAGTAGTTGTTTTATATTATTAATTATTCCATTTTTTTATGACAGTTTGTATAGTTGTAATAAATGGCTTCGACTTTCGGCCATATCTATATAAAAGTATAGAAGTGGAAGTTTTGATGTCTATTTCTTATGACAGTTTGCACAGTTGTAGTCAATAACGTTTATTAGAGAAATTACCTAGGTAAATTATAAGTTATCATCGTAATCCCCATCGTCGAACATGCGGCAATCATATTGGTGCCCCAAAACAATGAAACGGCCGCCATGTTGGTGTCCCAAACTAATCCGATGTTAGTTGAACTCTCTTTCTTATGTAAACACTTTCGTTCAATAAATTTGCATTGCTACTAACCACATGAGTGAAAACACTGTTGACTTGGTTACCAGAGAGGACAATGCTGGCTCTTGGTCACACAGCCGGGACCTATAGTACCCAGGTTCCCTCATACGCCACTCCTTTTCATTTCAATGACTATTGCTTCTCGAAGAGGCTGGTATTTTTGCGTCGTGATTTTATTTCCATACAAGAAACTTCAGTGCGAAGACACATTTTTTCGACAGGCCGTAAGATTCATGCTTGCCCAAGTATAAATAAATCAACCGAACGACATCCTCTTGTACCGTATTAGCAGTCCGCCGTTCTTTCCACCATTGCAATTCCATTGCAGCCTCCATTATTACCTGAGCCCGCAAGTAGGCTTGGGGATGCGCAGAAAGATGCGCAGTATGTTTTTCCGCTCTGATTCAAGAGAGCTGATATTTCTGGAGACTAGAAATTTAGCATGAACCACGAAAATGAAATCTTTTAGTTTTTTGCTTGATTTTTTCCCAGATTTATTCATTCAGTGGAACACACCTCATAGTAATTTTCATCACATGGTTAAACCCTCGAACGTAAGCAAGCAAACTCACAACCCCTCCGTAGTACAGAGAGGGGGGGGGGGGAGATAAATGCTAACCCTTGGCATCCCTTAGGGGATGTTTTTTTGTTAATCATGACCCTAAATGAAAACACATTACGTGAACAACGCATGAAAAAATCGAACCGGGGTATCGGTTTTGAAACTGCTTCCTTTGCATACCTTATCTAAACAAGCCAGTTAGCTTATTCCTCACTCCCAGGTCAGTTAAGTCTCCGAGCTTACCGGCATTCGTAAGTTTGTAACGGTAGTTTGAATCTACTGCATTGCTCATGTCAAGAAATTGCTGTAAACGTAAAAGGCGTTTATGCGATCTGGAAAAGAATTGATGGAGGACAACAAATATAGTAATACAGTTAGCAGCAATACTTTTTTCCATTAACCCTTTAATTACCAACTACGCATATATGCGTAATTAATGGTCCTGCTCTTTGTACCGCTTGTGACGTCATCAATTTAAATGTCATCAGATATTCTTGACAAGCAGATAGTAGCGCTAGGCTAGCCCTTTCCGCACAATGGTCAGGACATTCCGACGTCGCAAATCGAAAAACAACGTTATCAGTTTTGGTGCAAAAACGGTGGTAATTGGTCCACAACGCCTATGATTGATCAAGGTCCATTTCCGTGATTAACATCCAACTTTTCACTGCAGCCAGAAAGAACATACAATGCAAAAGGTAGCCAGTGTAAAAGGGCCGAGAAAAACAGAAAGGAAAGGGCCAACAAACGAAACTGAGAGCGGTTAATGGCAAAAAGAAAAAGTCCAAATTTTGGCTTATGCACATGCCCGGACTTGAAGTTTTGCTCAATTTTGTACCTAATCCTCGAAAAATCTCTCCTTTTAGTAAAAAAAGGCTTTTTAAGCAAAAATTAGGCTTATTTAGCGTCATGGAAGTTAAAAAAACCTGACTAAACGGTTAAAAACGGTATTTTTTGGTGAAAGTTTGGTATTCAAAGGGTTAAACACCCGGTTTCGGATAAAGGTTTTGCTTAATAGGAATCTTCATCCACCTAGCTCTTGAAAAATCACCGAACTCCGATGACCATGGGTTATTACCATTTTGGAAAAAAATCCAGAAATTTCGGTTGAAAGTCAAATGGAACAGCTGTAATTTTTAGAAATTGTACACTACACAGACTAGCTACCTCCAGAGGTATTCCTCTTTTTCCTTTCGGAACAGAACGGCGGAAATTTCCTTACCGTTTCCCGAATTTTCCTGTTGTCAGTCTTTCATCAGCAGAACACAACGACGGGAAATCGAATTGCAAATGGTAAGTGCCACTTCTTTCGGTTGGTTTGCTGATTTTGGGGGAAAAAAATAAAATAATAAAATAATGTTAGGCCCAGTTCAGACGCCGAACTTTTCATGAGCTGAACCAAATACATTGAATTAAGTACATGAAAAGTTCGGCGTCTGAATCAGTTAAGAACGGCTATTTGAATTTGGAACGGCCCAGCCGTTCTTCCCGCCTAGCTCAGCCGCGAATTTCGGCTTTGGAACAGCTTTGATTCAGACGTCGAACTTTTCATGAGCCGAACCTAATGTATAAATTATTATGACGTATTTTACAAGCAGTTTTTACTTTGCCTGAAAATCGCTGACATTTCGATGTGTTTTGGTCTAAACTAAATAAATTTCGGCGAATTAAGTTCGACGTCGGAATCAACAGGTGTACTTTTGATAATTTGGGTCGGTCCAAATTCGAATTAAGTTCGGCTCATGAAAAGTTCGGCGTCTGAACTGGGCCTTAGGCCCGGTCCAAACGCCGCTCCACTCATGTGCCGAACCAAACTTGATAAAGTTCGACTTTAGAGCGACTTTGGAGCGACGGCTGGTTCAGATGGCGTATTTGCATCGAACTTAATTCGGGAAGCCGGTGGTAACAATTTTCGACGAGAAAATATGCGCTCTGAATTCACGAACTCTGTCCAAATAGAAAAGCTGTGACAAACATTTCGCTGTTAGCATGTTGTTATAGCAATATTTAGGGAAGCAAATTCAAACTCAAGGTTCAGTGTTTGTATTTAGACAGGTTTTCTCCCGGTTAAATCGACTTGTTAAGGGGAAATCTAATAAGCTGGGCTATTGTCACGAAGAAAAAGCAAAAAATGAATTTGCACTAAAGAAACTCGCTTATACAGTCCCGTTTCTCATAAATCAAAGGCACACCGGTATTTTGTTGTCTATATTTTCAGCGACGTCTTTGAGCTTCATGCATGACTGGTCACGCCACTCAATTTTGAGCCAATCACGAGTCCCGTTATATGAAAAATAAATAACAGTAATTTATGCTTTCGGTTCGACACATGAGGAGAACGCCGTATAAATCAGGCCCGGTCCAAACGCCGCTCCACTCATGTGCCGAACCAAACTTGATTAAGTTCGAATTTAGAGCGACTTTGGAGCGACGGCTGGTTCAGACGGCGTACTTACGTCGAACTTAATTCGGGAAGCCGGTGGTAACAATTTTCGACGAGAAAATATGCGTTCTTGAATTCACGAACTCAGTCCAAACAGAAAAGCTGTGACTAACATTTCACTGTTTTCATGCTGTTATAGCAATATTTAGGGAAGCAAATTCAAACTCAAAGTTCAGTGTTTATATTTAGACAGGTTTTCACCCGGTTAAATCGACTTCTTAAAGGGAAATCTAATAAGCTGGGCTATTATCACGAAGAAAAAGCAAAAAATAAATTTGCGCCAAAGAAACTCGCTTACACAGTCTCGTTTCTCATAAATCGGAGGCATACTGGTATTTTGTTGTCTTTATTTTTAGCGACGACTTTGAGCTTCATGCATGACTGGTCACGCCACTCAATTTTGAGCCAATCACGAGTCCCGTTATATCAAAAATAAATTACAGTAATTTATGCATTAGGTTCGACACATGAGAAGAACGCCGTAAGAATCAGCTGCCGCTCCAACGTCGCATAGTGCGACAGACCCTGCCGAATTTAATGTTGTTTGCCGCACCAAACTTAACCTGCCGAACCAAACTGATTCAAACACCGCTCTTCTACCGTACTTAACTCATCAGTTAGGTTCGGCGCATGAATCGAGCGGCGTTTGGTACGGGCCTTATTCAACGGTCATCCCCAACCAGTTTTGACAAAACAAAGAGCACCCCATAACACGTGACATAAGATCCGCTTGACGCGGAAGTGAAAGGTCATGTATGACGTCGATTGCCCACCTAGTTACAATGCAGTTTTGTTCTGCATTGAGTCAAGTGCGTGGAAGAAGACTGTTGCGTGTCGACACCTGAGAGTGAATAATACTGCATTCAGCTGAACAGAACGTTTTCAATCTGCAAACGTGACCCTGAACCCTACATAAGACTTGAAAGACAACCAAGAACTCGGAGTGAGAATCATAGAATTTCACGTCCTTGAGGTAAGCCACTTCATTTTCATTCACGAGTAATAGTATTGCTAATTTTCACCTCTTAAAGTCGTTAACATGGCTACTTTTAAACTGAACCGAAACTCTTTCGAGATTCCACCGTGAGTTTTCAGCTGCTTGGCCTGTCGTAGCCTCGGGACGTACACCGATATATAGTTGATGTTCTGACATGTTTAGTTTAGTGCTTAAGCATGTGGTTTAGTTTATTTTACAATAAGGTTGAACTGCGTTCTGTATGATTCGCATCCAGAATAAGATTAAAGCATTTAACTTAGACTTGCCACAAGTCCACCTCATGAGTTTCAGGTACAGTGTATAGTACAATAGCTGAGCGAGCGAACCAAGCTGCGAGGTTTTAAGCCGCGATGCGGCGTTGTGAAGGTCGCGAAGCGACGAAGTCGCAAAGGATCCTTCGTCCAGCGGGGTACTGAATAAACAAGACGAAGGACTTTTCTTGCTGTTTTCTGAAAGTTTACATTTAACTGGAGAGCAGTAACTACCGTTTCTTATTCAGAATAGAGCGCAAAAATCTCATGCAGTTCTGTTTAACTTTTTCCTACATCGGCGTCGATTTTCATGCAAATGCGAGTGAGGGTTTCAACTTGAACAGATTTTCCTACGGTCAAGCTGACAAATGACCTTTTGGCTGAGTATTATTACTATGCTTAGCAAACTAACTGACTATTCAACTCTTACTTGTACATGTAAGTACTGCAATGTTTTATTTACGTGTTTGTTAGAATACTTGTACTTCTACTTGTACTTGTGAATTTACGGACACGAGCTATTGCTTCTGAGAAAGCCCGGAAGTCGAATAATGTAATTTTTCGAAACTTTCCCAAAGTTTGTTAGACCCGTCAGTCACTTACGTTACATTAGATTCGCTACAGTGAACTCTTTTCCTGCGCAACTCGAACGTCGGTAAACCTTTGAATTTTTTTTCTTCAATTATAATATAGGAATGGATAACTGCATGAGAAACTTAAAGAAATTAATTTTAATCATTGCGTGTTCTGTGACGCGGAACTTATAATAACATAAAAAAGCGCCATTAAATTTTGTTCCTAAATAATGGAAACAATAAATCTGAATAAGTGAAGAGGCCATATTCATATGCAAATATTGTTGTCAAGTGTTGTGTTAATGGCAAGAATAGATTTATTACCAAAACACGCACCTAATTCGGAGAAAGTCACAATACAACCGTGCATGTCTCGTGCGAAACAAACTTTTTCAACTCTTCATGACATGATTACTCTAGAGTGTGTGTATTGTCACGCAATAAAAAATAAAATCAAAAACCATTCAGTGGGTAAAGTCAAGAAATTGTGATATTATAGACGATAAACAAACGAGACAGTTCTCCAAGTTTAAGGTGTGTGTGTTGTCCCAAAGTTGAGATATTCATCGAAATGTTCCGCGCAAAATTATAGAACCTGGTATGGAGCCGCCATGTTGGAGGACCTCCTTAGTCCCGCTATGTGGCGGCAGGAAAATAGTGTAAACATCTGGAACTCACTTTGGCTATCTAGACGACTGATTATCTGAACCGAACCAAAAAAAAAACTCAAGTACTTTTCCTAATACTTTAACTCCTAAAATGGCTAAAAATCACGAGATAAGTGAATATTTTTCGACAAACGCGATCTTAGCTTCATGTCACGCGAGGCCATAACTCCGGAATTCAAAATGCGCTGGTTTCCAAACGAAGGACCCTATTGAGCTAGAAAGTTAAAAACAGAAATAAATTTAGTACCTCTTATGCCTGATGAGGATAAAACCTCTACGGGCTCTTTAGTTTTGGATTTGGAAATTTGATGACGTCACGTGCACACACTATATAGCAACGGTATGACCTGATGAAAACACCCTTAATTTTAGCTTAATTTAAGTGCTTATAGAGCGTTTTGTACTGTCACGCAATAAAAAATAAATTCAAAAACTATTCAGTGGATAAAGTCAAGAAATTGTGATGTTATAGAAAATAAATAGAGCAGACAGTTCTCCAAGTTTAAGGTGTGTGCATTGTCTTAAAGTTGAGATATTCGCGCAAATTTACAGAGCCTAACATGGAGCCACCATGTTGGTGTTCCTCTGTGGTACACCAATATGGCGGCCCAAAAATAGTGTTAACATCTGGAACTTATTGTGGCTATCTAGGACACTGATTAACTGCACTGAACAAACAGACATTTAAATAAGCGCATTTCCAAATACTTTAATGTTTTAAATGGCTAAAATCACGAGATAAATGCATATTTTTTGACAAACGCGATCGTAGCTTTATCTGACGTACCGCCATAATTCTGAAATTCAAAATGCACTAGTTTCCAAACGATTGAGCCGGAAAGTTGTACACAGATACAAATTTAGCCCGTCTAATGCCGGATGAGGATTAAAAACTTTGGTGGCTCTTTAGTTTTGGATAACAGAATTTGATGACGTCACGTAAAAACGCTCAGCCTCTATAACTCCAAAAAAGAGTTCGGTGGCCGTCACTTTTTATTATCGAATTGTAATCAGCATGTCAAGATTCAAAGTAAATTTTTTTAAAAAATCGCAACTTCAATAGCAATATAATGCAGTGTTGAATCGTCGCAAGTCGAATCCATCATGACGCTTCATGTTCATTCAGTCGGCGTCGCTTTTTATGCCAATGAGAGGAAATTTTCAAAAATTGTTTTGATTCTTCTTTAACACGCGTTCGTTTGGTCAAGCGGACAAATGACCTTTTTGCTGAGAATTGCAATGATATTTAATGAATTAATTAACCATTTTAGTACACCTGGTGCACCTTTTGCAAGGCTCTTTGTTATTGGCCAAACGAAACAAGTGATAAACAACGCCCACAATATATATACCTCTACCGCTAAGAAAAGAAATGAAGAACAGATTAACAAGAACGAGCCAAAATAGAGGTTCAGTTAAAATGAATGTGCGGGTCAACTGCTTGTGTTACAGTGTTTTATGTCTTTGCTAGAATACTAGCACAGGTAATTGTGAAATTACAGACAAGAGATACAGGGGTCCTTCACAACAAATTAGAAGACGAATAAAATTGACAACAGGACATTTATTAGTTTTTCATAGCAGTTACTTTTATGAAATTGTAAGTGCTGACCATTATGGCTCCTGTCCTGGCGTATGACTCTGGGCATGTTTCTTTTAGCATTTACTATTTATTAATAAAGAATTCATTCTATTTATTTTTGGATTCGTGGTCATCTGATGTGAGGTCTGGAGCCGAAATATTATGAGGTCTGGGATGGCCCGGAGGTTAATAAATAATATAATAATAATAAAATATTTATATAGCGCCAATATCCTAAAAGTTCAAAAGCGCTTTACAGTTAGAAATATTAAAAACACTTAAGACAAATAAAGTAAAAATAAAAAAATGTCGCTAAGGTTGCGGCAATGTGTACCGAGGACCATCAACTAGCTAGAGTTCTATGAGATTTCCGAACATTTCTCGGTTCCAGACCTCGCTCCACGTCCACCAGGTCCCATGTGCCAGGAGCAAAATAACTGATGAATGATTGAAACAGTAATTCACTGCTCTTATACTCTAATCACCCTGAAACGATTATAAAATATTTTGTAACTAATCTTAATAAACACAAACACAGCATCAGGGGCGGGCATCTCGTTTATTGATGCAGGATATAGCGAGCGTTACATCATCATAAAGAAAATACAGCAGTGAATAAACAGAAAAATTAAAAAGCAAAGTTGAAAGAGATGCCTTCGAGTGGCTCTTGCATAACTTACAAATTCTTAAATAGCCTACTAGCCCCTAAGGGATTCACGCCTAAAGTACTTCTACAGTTAACACGAACCATACATAATGAACATACTCCAGTGTAATTAGCGAAACGTTACAAAATATATTTATACTCTAATCACCCTGAAACGATTATAAAATATTTTGTAACTAATCTTAATAAACACAAACACAGCATCAGGGGCGGGCATCTCGTTTATTGATGCCCGCTTTCGAAAATAAAGAAAGAGAACAAAGGAATCTAAGTGTGCAAACTTCAAGAAACTGAAAGTAAAGATTCTAACTTATCGTAACATAGCCGTAGCTAGCCGTCCTTGGCTCGATCAGTCTCCCATCTGCCGTGACATAAAAAGTGTAGATTGCTGATGCCTGCTCCTTAGCGGCCCCTGTTCTTAAGCTATGTAGATCAAACAAGTGTATAAGATATCCTAGTTCCGCAAACGCATGCCAAGTCTAAAACTTTATTTTACTACGAATTTTTTGAGGGCAAAATATGCTCTATCTTTGAAGAAAATAAATTCATAAAATTAAAACTAAAAATTACATATAATAAACATCTGTTTTGCTCTCACATGTATAAATTCTGACAAATGCATCGCAAAAACTAACGTCACAACAACGAAGGCTAGCTAACTCGTTGACGCGGAGAAAAGCCGATTAGGCAGTCACGCAAATTGCAGCTAAGCGATGATTAGAGGGATTAGCCTTGGGGCGCGCAAACCTATTATATGTCCTCAAAATCATCTTGGGAGTAACAGCGCCCCCCTTTTTATGGAAACAGGTTTTGCAAGCTCAATTTTAGCCGCCTCGAGAACACTTCTATCACAAGTCAAATCACAAATCGGAAAGCCATACCGATGGTGTGCCCAATTTATGCCATAACAGACAGACTCAAGTGTGGAGTAGAGGGAACTCTGCTGCAGCAAAATACTCCAAAATAAGGAGCAAATGACGTCTCATCAGACGGCAAACAAGCGACTTCCTCAAAGCGCGAAGACCATTCTCTAAATGTTTGAAAGTCACTTGAATAACGCTCTGTTGTTGAAGGGGCCTTTGCTTTAGAGGAACGCAAGGGAAGACCTTGCGTTGACTTGCGAAGCCGTCTGGATCTCTTGAGTGGGCAACCTTTGAAGTAAACACACATCCACTTTGTAGACTTGAAAGATAACAAAAGAAATGTGAGAACAATTAGAAAAAACAAAAAAGCAACAACACGCAGATCAGAACATAAGGAAGGCCGAGAGGCCTAAATCTTGCATTCAGCACACTATATACTGGCAGTTCTGCACAAAAACGGCATGGCTCAACGGCCTTAAACAATGAAATCACCTAAGATCAACACGTGATAAACGGGCGGTCCCGCACAAAGATGACATGGTCCAACGGCCTAAAAGAGTGCAATCACCTAAGATCAACACATGATAAACGGGCAGTCCCGTACAAAAATGACATGGCCCAATGGCCTAAAAGAGTGCAATCACCTAAGATCAACACATGATAAACGGGCAGTCCCGTACAAAAATGACATGGCCCAATGGCCTAAAACAGTGCAATCACCTAAGATCAACACATGATAAACGGGCAGTCCCGCACAAAGATGACATGGCCCAACGGCGTAAAACAGCGTAATCGTGACCGCGCGGCATGACTTCTTCATAGACAGATTCTACTAGATACTGTACTGTGCAGCCCCGACAAGCAACTAAAATTCTCCGAGCCAAAAGGGAACTGTTATTTGCCCCATGGAGATAAACATCTTTACCGTTCTCAACGAAGAGAAAATCAATAACAAAAGATCTGAAACCCCACCTACGATCCACCAAAAAAGGCCAAAAGGGAGCTGAAAGGCCAATAAGGAGTAACCAGTTCTATTGACAAAAACATATGTGGCGGATGACATTTTTAACTAACGAAACTGGTGGCACCAGCCAACAGGTTTCTCCTACCCAACTAAATGCCAGGGTATATTCGAATAGAAACTGGGAAAACTTGAATCTTTTTTTTTTTTTTTTTTAACTGGGAAAGTAATCAATTGAACAGGGACCCCAATAAGGGGTTACTTCATGAAAATAGCTATCTTTAACTGACCAGTCATCAATCGACGATCTTGCATAAGTAATCAGCTGAACGAGGTATCAACTCAGCCTCGATTTTGATATTACTTTCTTTGGCGGTATCAAATATATCACCGGCGAGTTGAAGCGAACACAGTTTCATACTACCAGAATCGACGATCAAAGGTACAGTTTGGTTGTCAGTAAACCACTTTACCAGAGCACCCTGAAAGAAGATTTGCAAACTTTTCAAAGCAAAACAAACACAGTGGAGTTCTCTCCACGTGGTACTCGATCTGGTATTCGTCTACATAGAATCTCAGTTTTTGCGCGAAAACAGGCATGTTACCAATGGCAATGAAAGCAGCCAATCCAATAGCGCTAACATCCGAGTGTACAATACGAGATAGTGTGCACGCAACGTCTGCAAAACACTTGAATTGAGATAAGAAACATTATTCTTCCAGAACTCTAACTGTATGGAAACTGACAACGGGTTAACAACAGCAGGAGCACACGCGCACTCGACCACTAAACCTGTGGCCAGAAGATCAGAAATAACCTGCTCGACAAATCACTATACTGGACTGGATGGCTGAGTGATTATTAGAAAACTTAGCTGAGGGTAGAATGTAAATAAAGAGAATCTGATACCCAACAAAAATAGTATCGCGAATAAAGCAAGAAGCACTTATATGATTTCAAAACTCTACATTAACCTTAAGGTTGCCTTTAACTTAAATATAATGCGTTCCGTCCTGATAATCAGTCTTTTATTCATTCATTCAGTCATCAGGGCTAATACGATCGTTAACCCTCGGACTAATGCCCCCATCATGGTACAAGGGGGATGAAACCCCCTCCTTGGGTTTTCGTTCTATTAAGGCACAGAAAATAAATTTACATTCATTAAATAGAAAGCCCTGAGCTTGCTCTATAAAATAATGAGATAATTTTTGGCTGTGAAGTAGCATGACGTCATTTGACCCGCCATTTTGGATCCGTCATCTTGGATTTTATTATTTTCTTAAAAAAGTCAAAAAATAACCTAGAATGCTTATGAAGCCAGAATGCTTATGAAATGTACAATTTGGTAAAATTAGCAAAATGATGAACAAAACTGAAAAAAAAAAAAAAAATACACAAGTATGTCGAAAAAGTTGATTTTTGTCCAAACCTATACGAAGTTTGTGGTTGTCATGACAAAGTCAAAAGTAATGGACGCAGTTGACATATCCAAAATTTACGCGAACGATAAATGAACAGCTACAGAAATTTTTCAGCCCCTTAGAGTAAATTGTACTGTCTTTCCAAGACTTCCAAAAAACCTTGAATCACATGGTTCAACAAAATTATCAATAAGTTCAACTGGGTCAAAGTCTCCCAATCATTTGATTATATTGAATAAATTATATACTCATCTTATCCCATTCTCTTCAATGTAGCTTGGTATTTGCCATAAGTATGTATTTTTACTGCTTGGAGGGGCTGCAGCGGCTCCTCTAAAACGGCTTGGGCAGGAAGATGGATTTGCTCAGAGGCTTCTTTGGCCGCAGCTGAAACACTTGTCTTCTAGTTAAGGCTGACGTCCACGAAAGGACTGCATGCGGAAAAAACAAAAAGGCTGATTAGAAGAAAAATAATTGCCAGTGGACAGACCATGAGTACATGGAGCTTCACTGGATGTAGAGCGGGTAGCTGTAGAGTTGGCCAGCTAGACGCATTTTTCCGCTTTTTCTCCCGGATCTTGGCTAGCGCTCGTCTTTCGGCTGATCAGAGCTTTTTCTCTTCCTCTGAATCTTCGACGAGTTCGTCCGACTCGTACTTGCACTGCTGCCCAAACAGCGGGGTTCTTGTCCACGGAACGAAATAACTTGGCTGCTGAAAGGTTTCCTTTTGAGATGGTCTTGATGGTCCCGTCTGTTGCATCAAGCAGAGAGTTGCTAGACTCGTATTGTACTTTAGAGTTGAAAGAACTCGAAGCTTTGGATACCGTTTTTAGCTTCTACAGTTGAGACTGAGTGGCGGCTTGTTTCTCGTCGAGATCGCGTTTGAATGCAGCGAACCTCTGATCAAACGTAACGTCCAAAAGACGAGGAAACAATGTTCGTGAAGCAGTCTTATGAACAGGATCTCCCTCAGTGAAGGATTGCGCGATCGAAGCGGGAACGCTCGCTCGTTCAGTATCCGACGACATAACAACAAAAGCAAAGTTGAAAGAGATGCCTTCGAGTGGCTCTTGCATAACTTACAAATTCTTAAATAGCCTACTAGCCCCTTAGGGATTCACGCCTAAAGTACTTCTACAGTTAACACGAACCATACATAATGAACATACTCCAGTGTAATTAGCGAAACGTTACAAAATATATATATCAATAACTCCCTTTTGTCTCGTCTGAACGACTCATTGCCCGAAAAATGTGAAGATCTCGTACGTGCAGCTCAGTAATTCTTTTCTTGTTTATTTTTTATTTTTTATTTTTTTTTTGGGGGGGGGGGGGGGGGGGAAGGCGCGGTGGCCTCATGGTTAGTGCGCTCGTCTCCGGATTGAGCGGTCCAGGTTCGAGCCCTGGCCAGGGACATTGTGTTGTGTTCTTGGGCAAGACACTTTACTCTCACAGTGCCTCTCTCCACCCAGGTGTATAAATGGTTACCGGCGAACTTAATGCTGGGGGTAACCCTGCGATGAACTAGCATCCCATCCAGGGGGGAGTAGAAATACTCCTAGTCGCTTCATGCTACAGAAACCGGGATAAGCTCCGGCCTGATGGGCCACTTGGGTCGTACGCAGACTTTACCTTACCTTATTTATTTTTTATTGCAGTTTTGTAAAGCGTTCTTCAGTAATTCAGTGCCAATGGCGTCTTCTACTAAAGTAGAATTTACATTGCTGGCCTCAGAGTGGGGATCAAAACGTGGAGGACTGTCCACTTTCAACAGGGTGCTTGCCATAGAGCTTGCCAAACACTCCAAAGTACATGTCTCGGTCCTTGTCCCACGATGTGACCAGGAGGAAATGAACGACGCTCGCAGCAAAAACGTCACACTTGCCCAGCCGAAGAGGAGACCTGGTTTAGATGAAAAAAATTGGCTCTGCTTTCCTCCGGACGACCTCCAAATTGACGTCGTGATTGGTCATGGGGTAGTACTAGGAAGTCAAGCGCAAATTATACAAGAAAACCGCCGATGTAAGTGGATTCAGTTCGTCCACACAGACCCTGAGGAACTCGGAATGTTTAAAGATTACTCCGATCGTATTCAAAAAGGTGAACAGAAGCATCAGACTGAAGTGGAACTTTGTGCAATGGCCGACTTTGTTGTAGCGGTGGGACCTAAACTGGCAGAAGCCTATCGCTCATACCTCCGATCCCACGGCAAAGACCAACGCGTTTTTGATCTCACCCCAGGCATTTTCGAAGAGTTTTCTGGTGTGGAGCAAGCGTCTCAAGACGGAGACAAGTGCAGAGTTCTGGCGTTTGGCCGAGGTGATGCAGAAGATTTTAAACTGAAGGGTTATGACATTGCACCTAAAGCTGTAGGCCAGCTACAGGACGCAATCCTTATTTTTGTCGGCGCAGCCAACAAACAGCAAGATGGGGTTGCAGATAATCTGCAGCAGTGCGGCATCCCTCGGGAGCGACTGAGAGTGAGGACCTTTCTAGAAAGCCGGGAGAAATTAGGAGAGCTTTTCCGAGAGGTAGATGTAGCCATCATGCCATCGAGAACGGAGGGTTTTGGACTGGTGGCCCTTGAAGCTCTATCAGCAGGTCTGCCGATTCTTGTAAGCGCAAACTCGGGATTTGGAAAAGCCCTAGCGAATGTTCCGTTTGCGTCTGGTTGCGTCATTAAATCGGACGAGCCAAAGGAATGGGCTGAGGGAATCAAGGGGGTCTGGGCAAAGAATCGAAAACTTCGTCTAAAGGAGTCTGACGCTCTACGTACCGGCTATAAGGAGGAATACAGTTGGGAGAAACAGTGCAACAATCTGGTCGACCTTGTTACGGCCATAGTGGCAGGTATGCATTTAAACTTAAAGAAAATGATCAGGAGGTTTAAATGTTGAAGGATAGCTAACGATAGTTTACTACCTAACTTTAAATGATATCTTGTCGTCGAAAACAAGATTCGCCAAGATCCAGGGGCACCCAACGGATCGTTTCGGTAAATTATCTGTTCGGAAGGCCTTTAATCCCCTCTGATTTTCTTGAGAGAATTGGCACCTCGAACTTTCGTGATATGAGAAATTTAATGTCTGTTGTTTTCGGACTGTTGAAAATGTCGTTTTGAGTACCGAAAAAAGGTCAGCTATCATTTTCGGAAAGGCGATAAGACCTAAGGTTTTCGGGAAATGGACAAAAAAGCCCTAATAAATTCGAGAATACTCAAGTTCCCCTAGAATATCCGAACAGATAAAATTTTTTTAGTGCAACCTAAAATTAACCTCAGAGCTTTAAAAGTACTCCAGATAGCCTAAAACAGCATCTAACAGCATTAGAGAGAAAACGGTCGTTGGGTGCCCCTGAAGATCATTCTACGGTTGCAGTGAAATTGCAAGACTTGTTAATTTTTGTCAGAGAAATATTGTATTATTAGTATATACTCAATTTTTGTGCGCTCTGATTGGCCATGGCTACTCAAACTCCACTGACATATCTTTTGCTACTTACTTAATGCTTGGCGGAAAAAGCAGATTTTTTTTCCTTGAACGAAGTTGTTAGACTTGTGCGTAATTAGACATGGGTTAAGTAGTGTTTGGAAGATCTAAGCTTGTCTAATAGTGTCTCACTCGTACATTATAGGCTGAAAGTTTTACTCATGGATGACAAAAGGCCGACAATGTTGCTGATAACTGACATTTGATTTAACTCCCATGTGCCGACCCCCTACAAACATATTCCTGTGCTGTCATCGCTTCTTCTCAATGAGTATTCCTTGTACCTTGCCGCAGCTGGAATATTCCTCACTTCTTTATCGTTGTTCTCGTTGTATTATATTTAGAAAAACAATACTGCCAATACATGTCGCAAGGAAATGAACTTCATTACTATACTTTACCACACTGAAGTTCCCATAATGCAGTGGCTTGCTGATCCTCACAGCTCTCCCCCTCCCTATGGTTTCATTATTTTATCATAACTAAATATTAAACAAGTATTGGATGAGGTTTTTGTGATACATCGTTAGTGTTATCAGCCTCGGCCTTCGGCTAACACTAACCGAGACCTTGATTATTTCGGATATCACAAAAACCGAATCTAATAATTGTTTTATTACACATTGTTTTAAAGAAAATAACGACAAACGCATTATCGCACCGAACACGGTTTATTTTCGTCAAGCCATGTCCTTACTGCGCTGTCCTGTGAACTTGACATTGCTCTTGGAAATCATGCATTGCGCGCGCAACCTACGGATTATTCAATAATCTTTAGGCTGTGCTGTTTCCCAGAATTGACTGTAGGCTTTTAGCCAATGAGAAGGCAGATGGTAACTACAAAGTATAACAATGTGTCTAACTTTTCATTATAGAGGGGTATGTAGAAACATCCGGTCCAAATACCGCTCCCAAACGGATTGCTGATCCAGAAGCTGCAAGTAATGTCCCATTTTTTTTTTTTTTTTTTTTTTTTTTTTTTTTTGGATTTATAAAACAAAGTGTACTGTATTACGTTTATGTATCATTATTTCACGGGTCTTGACTTCCGGTTGTGCGGATCGACTCCGTGCGAATCGAGTCGAATCGTCAAGAACCTCACACGAATCGACTCAAGTTTGGGTGTATTGGACATGGATGAGTAGTCAAATAGTCTAACCTAAAATTAGCTACGACGTATCAATTCTGGTAGCGATCTTTGACCCGTTTTCATGGAGTACGGTCACGTTTTAGGAACGACAAACGTTCATGTATCGTCATTTCACGGGTCTTGACTTCCAGTGGTGCGGATCGACTCCGTGCGAATCGAGTCGAATCGTCAAGTGCCTCAGACGAATCGACTCAGTTTGGGTGTATTGGACATGGATGAGTAGTCAAATAGTCTAACCTAAAATTAGCTACGACGTATCAATTCTGGTAGCGATCTTTGACCCGTTTTCATGGAGTACGGTGAAATATTTTGTTTTGTTTAGTTTTGAATGCGTTTTTTTATTAGCGATTATTTCTATTGAAACGTAAAAAACGGATAGATTTTGAGAGAAAAAATGGCGAGGGATTTGATATTTGCGATGTTTCAATTGAAGGTGCATCAGCAGAACACTTGGAGCCGGAGCCCAAGCGACCTAAATCGACTGCCTCAACCGCAGGTAATTTAACTAACAATTTATGTAAGTCCCACCAATCAATCAATCAATCAATCAATCAATCAATCAACCAGTCAGTCAGTCAATCTTTATTTCACATAATATTTTTAACAACTGATGAACCAGTGGCTCTCCGAATAAAGAACAATTAAAAATTAATAAAAAGTCTAATTCTATAAAAACCTGGTTAATAATGGTAATAGGACTGAGTGGAGTCCAATTCGGTCTCTAATCATACGAGAGATTAACAAAATCGGACCACCGCGAAGCGGAAGTTCGATTTGTTAATCACGAGTATGATTACAGACTGAATTAGACGACACGATGACCTGTTACCAATTAATCAAAACTACGACAACATTCGAGAAACGAACAAACCATCGATTGAGCACTGAACGATTAAACGTCGTTATGAATGCTGAAAAACACAGCAGTTAACTCAACAAAGTGCACCGCAACAGCGCGCGCAAAATGACGCGTATTGTCAAATTACAAGCATGACGCGTACACTGTCCAATTAATGCTCAAATGGGGCTGCTGATAGCCAGTCACGTTCGAGAATTTTGTTATAGTTTTGATTAAAATGGAAACGTATTTGAGAACGTGCCTCATAGCTAACGTGTTTACTTGCTGGTTTAAATACTCAAATTAATGGGAAATCCGTTTTAGAAGCCTTATTAGTGTAAAGTACAATTTTGATTCAATTCAGAAAAATTATTTGAGAGATTTTAATTAATAACAACAGAATTAATTAACAAAAGTGATCAAAAAATACCCGTGTTTAAGGCCCGGTCGACAATCGCTGGAGAAATTTAAAAATGCAATATTATTTCTTCTGTTAGGCCTACTATTCATATGAATATGAACATGCCGACTTTACGTTTTAGTGTGGAAGAAAACATTTTGAAGACGGAGCTTTTCAAAAACAATGACGTCACGAGAATCATCGATTTGCCTGCCCGAGTCTTCCTCAAACTCAAATCCAAAATTGCGGTCGAAATGACGGGAGCAACAAGCGGGTAGTGCGCACGCGCAAGCTCAAGCGTGCACTTAAGCGTTTATGCCTCCGGTGACTGTTGCGTTTTCAAAAGTCTCCGGTATAGTGTGGACGAGAAACAATTTATCCGTTTTCTTCTTTAGACAGAAAACATTTGATGCGTTTTTAAAGTGGAAAGACCATTTTCAAATTTATCCGACGTAGCGTGGACGGAGTATTGTACATCATGTGAAAACTGACCTCCTAATAAACGCCGGTCTCAAGTAACCCTGGGTCTACAATAAAGACTAAGTTTTAAATACAACCAAACCCCTATTAGCCGGTCAACCTGAGGGAAATGGGAGGTGGCCGTTCAACATAGGGGTTGGTGTACTTTAAATGTTTTTTCACCGTTCTCTGTTTTTCAGCTGCTCATAATTCACTCTTTTAAACGTTCCTTAAAAGAGGTTATTTTCGATTCCTATTTATCAATCTTTATCTTCTCTCTCCTGTTGCTGTTGTTGATTTTGTTTGTAATTTTGCTTTTATACTTGTGCCTTCATTTGACAACTACTATTATTGCAATTTGACTATTTCCACGCCTCCTAGCCAGCAGATTAGCTTTTTAGTTATTTTCTAGGTGGCCTTATACTCTACATAAGTTGTATCAATTTTTGTTCTCTTCTCCATTTTCATGTGTGTATAAATAGATCTTATTGTTGTTGTTGTTGTTGTTGTTGTTGTTTGCCCCCCAAATTTTGGATAAACTGTTGTTGTGAAATGCTCTCGGGAATTTGTAGACCTTCCAAGAGCATTTCACAACAATAGGCTATGCAACATTTGACGGTTAAACAGAGTGAATTATGGGCAATTGGAAAATAGAGGATAGGGTTAATTTCTTAGTGAACATGCAATTATGTCAAGACAACTATGATAATCGTGTGTTTGAATGTTTTCATCAGTCATCACTTTCTAGTTCAGACTCGATGTATTAAATTTTGGGTAGCTTTTTAAGAGAGATAAAGAACAATAGGGAAACCCTCATCTGGACGACCAAAAGGTTGCCACGGCCGCTCAATAGAGGTGGCCAAAGGAGCATTTTACTGACAACAATTTCGGGACATTGATACTGACTAATACTTATACTGACTGGCGGCTAAATTGAGGTTCTACTGTAAACCCCTCTTGAGTTCAATCTAACAGACACAGTAAATTTCTTTGCATTAAATCAAACACAATTATTACTTAACTTGCAGGTGCGTCAGCCGAATTGACTGCGGAGCCTAAAGGTATCTTATTAACCTCCTTATTATATAGCTTATTTTTTTGCAATTAATTGTTATTCAAGGTAAAATAATGCCTTTTCGGTACTCATATCAGTCTAATTTTATATTTTATGTTATAAGTTATGGGCATTTGCTTTGAGGGTGTCATGAAAACAAAATCTCTAGGGTGGTCCCGTTAACCACTGGCGAGACAGTAATTTCTCTGATTGAAATTACTACTCCATTTAAGAAATAGAAAACATGTATCGTGTTTCTATCGAGTTTTAGTATAAATCTGCTGGCGTTCCATCACGGATGCCGTTCTCTGATTGGTTACGCTATTCACTATCTATTTTGTGATAGATAGTGAGTAGCGTGGCAGTGTACCCTTGTTAACAAAATGACGGCCGCTTCTTAGCGTTTTCGAAGCGTCTGTGAAGAGGATTTAGATTAAGTTTTGAACGAATAGTAGATTTATACTAAAACAATTAGATTATTCGCTCTCGATTTCTATCGTGCGATACTTGACTCGGGCTGTGCCTTCGTCAACTATCACGCGATAGAAATCTCGAGTTCATGATCTAATTGTTTAAGAGAAACACGAGTGGAAGTTTGGGAGAACGAGGAATGTTGTGTGAACACGAGCCGCAGGCAAGTGTTTCCACAGCTTTTTCGAGTTCTCCAAACTTTCACGAGTGTTTCTATAACTCGATAGAAACACGGGGAACATGTTTCGTATTTCTTTTAGAAAATACCGCGACGAAAAAAAGGAAAAAAAGCTTGTTAACTTTGATAATCAAAGTTTATACAATAATTAAATGAATGCGCACGCTCTGATTGGTCAATCAGCTATGGTTTATTGTGCCAGTAAACTCATAGAAATTTCGCGTGTCTTCTGAATTATTATAATATATAGATTTAGGCCAGCCTAAAAGCGTAGCTCCTGGGCCGGGTTGTTCAGAACCCGATTAAGCTAACCCAGGAAAAGGTAGAATTTTGATTTGAGTTTTGTAACTTTACGGTGAGGTTTTTTGTATTTTTTTTTTCGGCCGCTTCTGTTTTGAGTTTTGATGGTCACCATATATACAAAACAAAGCAGCAAAAAACATTTGTACAGAAGAAAAAGTTATAATTAGGTTAACTTGTCATCCTGGGTTAGCGTTAACCGGCTTCCAAACAATCCTGCCCTTTTTTCAACAAATTAACCTGACATGAGCCTGCGATCCAATCGAAAACCAGCACTTGGTTAGCGGTCAACTTCAAAACCACACGTGACCTCAATGAGCTGTAAACTTGAGTCCGCGATATGGTCACGTGATACTGGTCAGCGGATGCCTTGATATGACAGGTGTCAATTGATCATAACATGGATATCCAATATCAAAGAAGTAGAGAGTAAACAGAGGCTGCATGGGGCTCCGCTTGGCGACCTTTCGGGCCGCCGGAGCTCCGCTATAAAAGCAATAGACCACAAGTTTTTATGGTTTAGAGGCATGATAAACCACTTGGGATGTTGGAAGAACACTCGAAGAATTCGTAAATCATGAGCCGCAGGCGAGTGATTTACGAATTCATCTCGTGTTCTTCCAACATCCCGCGTGGTTTATCAGCCTATACACCATAAAAACTTGTGGTCTATTGCTGAAGTAAATTCTCTTTGCTCGCGCTATCATAACGTCAACACCTCGTGCTAGTTCTGTGTTTTCATCGAGTTATAGAAACACGATTTTTAACCAATCAGCGCGAGTATTTTCTTAAGCCTGTTTTCTAAATCTTTTTAAGACATGACAGAGATCATCACAATGCAATTATCGGCGTACCCAACTTAAGACAGTTTTAAACTGAGCGACGACCCGAAAAATAGCATGTGTGGAGCCCCCACCCCTCTCCCCGATTTTTTGAGGGGAGGGGGCGGCTGTACACAGGCTAATGAACGAAGGAGTTTCGCACTCAATGGCTTTGCGATACAGGTGCGGTGCTTTACCAACTGAGCAACTGTGAGCTAGTCAAGTTGTGAGGTTGTAATATTTAGCGGTTCAAATCTGTGATATTTCGTAGACATTTATTCACTGTCGTATTTTCACCATAAACGGGTATATTATCATATTACGACCAGTTGATAGGAAAGTTAGTAGACCACTGCACCATAATCGCTGGATTTAATTGAATCACCATTTGGGAAAAATTTTACTGTGAAAACTTAAGTGAATAACCGAGTCAGTTCTAAATACAACTAGACGCTTGCTGCGTGTACCCAGGCAGTCGTTATAACGGAGAAGCACTAGCTATATTGCAATTGAGCTAAATGTTCTGCATTTGAAGTTGCACGAAATTCAATCAATTCTGCTTATGATTGCATTTCTTGGGATCGATTAATAGCGTATTACTCGTTTGCAGGTCTTTAGGGTGTGAAATAAGTCAAGGTCTTTATATCAGACTATAAACGTTTCAGTCTATTTTCCTTAGCCTTTGTCGTTGTTATTTGCGTTTCTCAAGCAAGCGAGACATTTTGAATTTCATAGTTATGGCGGTGCGTGACATAGACCTACGAACGCGTTTATCGAAAAACATATACTTATCTCGTGATTTTTTAGCCCATTCAGAAGTAAAAGTATTAGGAAAGTGCTTATGTAAATGCTTCTTTGTTCAGAACCGATAATCAGTCACCTAGATAGCCAAAGTAAGTTCCAGATGTTTGCACTATTTTCCGGCCGCAACGTTGGCGTACCGCGGAGGTACACCAACATGGCGGCTCCATACCGGTCTCTGTAAATTTGTGCAAAATATTTCGACGAATATCTGAGCTTGGGAAAGCCCACAGACTTAAAAATTAGAGGAGTGTCATCTTTATTAATCTCCTATAACATTACAATTTCTTGATTTTATCCACTAAATGGTTTTCGAATAAATTTTTTATTGCGTCAGGATTGCGTGACAGTGCAAGCCAAGAATTGATTTGCTGGGGTCAACATACATTAGTTTCTTTCAACTTAAATGTACAATAATTCGCTACATGAGTTTCACTCTTGTAAAGACACATAACTCTGTTACAAGAAAATAACGAGAGAATATCGTTTAGTTCTAGATTTTATCTTCATTATACTTAACGAAGTTTCTCAGAGAGTTTTACTTAGGTGTACTCGAACAGATACAATCGTAAACAAATTCTCTAACTTTTCTGCTCTTGTTGCTCAGACGTTCTTGAGTTCGTGCTGGGATTCTGCTTGGTTTACGATCACGTCTAAAAGTACGATGACGCTTCTGAAGACGCTTTTTATCAAGTTGAAGAGTTGATAGCCCCAGTTGATTGCTCCTTTGGTATAACATGATTCTCGATAAATTCACTCAAAATGTTCGCTCGTAAAGTGATCTCTCGTGAGGCTTGCAGACCGACCCGTTCCGAAAACGCTTAACGTCCTTTAGTATTGGTCTACCGCGAACGGTATGTTCGTTTGTATGTGATTTCATCGCCCTAGGTATCCTGGAATCAGTGCTAACTCTTCGGTCACGACGACAACTTCTGTTAAATCCATGTGCTGTGCGAATGTACAGGTGACGCATGCGCTTTAGAGACCAGACGGCGATTTGTGACTGAACGAGGAAAAAAACAAAAACTAAAGAAAACGGAGCCGAAATTTAAACTCAGGCCTCGCTGCCTGGGTAAAAAACTAGACGCCCTAAGAGCGTTTACTCGGGCTTTGTACCGCAGTATCAAATCGTATTTTGCGAAAACGCGTATTGGACACAATGCAAACAAGAGAATCAGGATATTTTAGCACAAGAGTTCCGCTTCGATATTTACTATTCAAGTTGTTTCGTTGAGTATCCTGCTAATCCAATCGCAAGTAGTGAGTTTAAACCATTTTGGTTCAAGAATGAAGCATAGCTGTCTACGCATTTATGGAGAACTTGTTTGCAAAGAATTTTCCAGGTCTTTTTACAACTTATGGCGATTACATTTTACATCGCTAGCAGAAATTGTACGAAGTTCATTTACTGGTCGTGGCGATCCGAGTAAATTGTGCAGCTGAACTTCTTCTTTGTGCCGTGTCGCGATCTTAATATCTCCTTTGGAGAGCGAATAGATAAACTCCTTCGCGAAAACAACAGTCCTAGGACGAGGCGCAAATTGCATTGCACTTAATTTGCATAAACTTTCAAGTTATGTTTTTTGCGGATAACTTCCGAGCATTTGCGACCCTTAACGCAGTTTATGAAGAAATATTTAACCTACATATTTTTATTGAATCAAGGCAGCAGTATTTTTAGAAAGGAACTCTTTTATAAGGAGAGATGCGGCATTCTGTTTTGCTGTTTAATTTGGATTCATACTCGTCTAGTTCATGTCACGCAACATGATTTTCTCAAGCAGTCAGACACAGTTTTCTAAAAGAATTGGCGATTACCAAGACTGCTAAATATTTTTGAACTACTAGTGAAATAAATTTGGCTAAACTATCGTCAACGCAGATTTTCCATAGCACTTGGCAAGAACATTGGTTCGTCAATAATCCCTCACAATTCCCCGCACAATAAAAGTTTTAATTTTCCCGCACAATCTGAATTGCCTACAAAATCACACGTTATTTTTTTTTTTCCTGCACCCTTCTAGAAAGCCAACCAACTTGGAGGTAAGATGTTTAATTCAAGTTACCGAAAGTCTTATCTTTACAAATTTGGAGATCGACATATTTCGCGCGGTCCAAGAAACAAGTCGCATGTTTTTAATGAGTTACCAGTCCAAAAACGTTTTCATATTTAGCTCGTTTTATTGCAATATGATTTGTTTTACGTCAGTGTTCTAGATAATAACAGCAGTAGCCACGTGCAGTCATTGTCTGCCTATTTTCTGTCAGTGTCTTCGTAGTTTGAACTCATACCACGATCGGCTCAGTTGTTATCTCACGAGAACGTTTCGAGCTTGATCTTTGCTTACCTGGCTGGCTTTCAAGCATTATAAATCGTGGACCAACCCTTTCCGAAAACGATCGACATCTTTCTATGTAAGGTGAACTTATAAGGCGCGACTGTTGCCGAAACTTTTTTCGGAAAACACTGCATTCTGTCACGAAGAGCGAGCGTCATCGCGTTTCTCGCCCCCAGTTTCCACGGTCTACGCATGGAACGCCTGGGACCATGACCCCCTTTTTGGCGACCAAAACGCTCGTATTTTATGACTCGGGCTTTCCTACGGAAGCCCGAGTAAAAACGGGGCCGAAATTTAAACCGAGGCCTCACTGCCTGGGTAACTAGACGCATATTTGCGTTCACTAATGATGATCAATAATCTTACTTTGGTCAGAGGCATTAACTTTGCGAATATATACTGTAGACGGATGACTCGACTGCCCATTGGTATACGTTTTTAGTCACATAATGTCAATAATTAGGTAAATTATTATTAGCTGCAAATTTTTATTTAAACTAGATTAGATCTTAAATTGTAAATTTTCTTCATTCTTATTTTGTAATTATTCTTTATTGTTTATTTACACACGACCCCACAAGCTGCAAGCTTAACTACTTATCGTGTTTAAATAAAGGTTACATACTCACTTACTTACTTCACTCGGGCTTTATGTTGGAAAGTTTTTTTTATAGAATTATTGGTTTATCCTGTTTTCTCTCTTGGTATGCCAGAGATGCAGTATTACAAATGTATATCTGAGCTGAATGTTCCTTCATAAAGAGATCTCATGAGGTTCGCGGACCGCTCGTTCCGGAAACGCTCGACATCTTTTAGTGTGGGTCTACTGCGAACGCTGTGTGCATATTTTGTATGCGTTTTCAGCGTTTTATACACAGTATGTGTGCTAATTTTCCACCCCCAAAACTTCTCTTTTTCCGCCATTGCACCATGCCATGTGCTCATCAGAGTCTAAACGTCGCGCATGCGTGTACTTGACTGGGCGCATGCGCGTTAAGGACTTAACTGCAATTTGCCACTTAACGAAAAAAAAAAAAAACGAAGCGGGAATTTCAACTCGTGCGTTTCCTTTGGAAAGCTCGAGTAAAAATATATAGACAAGATATATATAAACATAACTATTTCATTTTCTGCTCCATTAGTTAAAGACGGATCACCAAGTGACCGCGACTTACAGCACTTGTCACAGCAACTCGTTGGTGAAGAATGGAAAAAGCTTGGTCGCTGCCTAGACGTTGATAAGCCAAAGCTTACGAATTTCGATAGAGGAGAAGATGAATTGGATGAAAAAGCTTTACAAATGTTGTCGCACTGGAAGCAAAGGGATGGTTCAGCTGCAACTTACCAGGTTTTGAGTGATGCATTATGTGATAAACTCGTAAATCGCAAAGATTTGGCCGAAAGATTTTGCAGAGGTTCCTCTTAATTTCCCCAATTTTTTTGTCTCTCTACATGCTTTTGTATTGCACTTTCGTACTATAGTGTCACAAACTTCATCTCTCACGTTTTCGCTGATAGTTCATCTGTAGCAACACGGTAATAAATTCGAGTGAAGGCTTGTTTTTGAAACAGATAGGGAAGTCATCTCAGGAATATGTTAAAGCCCTGAACCATAAAGTGTATGAATATTTCTTAAACTGAACAGGTTTTTGCTCATTCAACCTGGTTGCAAGTTTAGTGGTTTATTTTTAACCGGGATGGCCTAGGGCCCGGTTCACGTTCTGCTCATGGTTTAAGTTTATTCTTCATGTACTTGAGCAGATCGAGGCTCGGTTTTAAGCTCGATGGACCTTGTCGTTTTCTTGTTTTCTTGACCTTTTATCGGAATCTACTTAGCTAAACCAGCACGACTTCCAGACCATTTGACTACACTTTTCTTTTTTATGTAAGAATATATTTTATAAGAATACCCAGGCTAAAATTTGCGAAATTTTCCGAATATTTTAAGAATAAACCTGAGGCCAAGATTCTGAAAAAAATATAATTTTTGCGCTGAAAATACAGTTATAGGTTTTTAACTTAAACGGCAAAACTAGTTGAATTAAAGCAACAAAAACAGCACTAGCCGTATATGTTCCACGCTAATAACATTTCTGGAAGAAGTTATGTTCAACACATCAGGCTTTAATGCCTGCAGTCTGGCTCCAAAATTACTTTAACACCATCCAGACACCAAATACATTCCAAAACAGAAATGTCCTATGATATAATCTAAGAATAATTTACAGGGCTCGAAAAAAAAACCCGTCCGCTCGTCCGGGACAAGTACAATTTCCTCTCGGGCAAGTACCTTTCTCTCCTCACTTGCCCTACGGGCAACGACCCAGGCAAGCCGTCCGCCAAATAAATTTTTGATAACGATTTTGAAACGAGTAAATTTGTGGGGCATGGAAAGTGTTTAGATGGATCTTGACAAAAATTACAAATTATAGTGTTGTTTTGTTGATTGCGTGGCGCGTGTTCACAGTTCAGAAATGGTTACCTAGCATGTGATCAAAATCTGCCCTGATTAAAGTTCTTTCCACGACTAAAAGTGTGACCAGCACGATAATGATGTTATTATTTCTTAAAATTTCAGCAGTACTTCTGGGTTTTTTTGCAAGCAAAAAAATAAACTCGACATAATTGTATCACTGACAGCTGTAGAAGCTGTACGTGAAAAGAAGCCGTATATTTCTACCGCATATAAGCGAATCTCTCGCCAGCAACTAAAATTCTCTGTGTCGATCTTCCGCGAAACGTGCAAGTTTTCTTACAGAAATGTAAGCTTACTTAAGGCTGTGTCACGGACTATTAAAACAAAATCGATTTGCGGAGTGTTAAAAAAATTTGACGGAAAATAGTTTTTCATCCAAATGCGGACATTTTCTATTCGACTGAAACTATTTTTCAACCACCTAAAAGAAAAAAAAAAATATGCGCTTACTGGCTTTACAAAATCAACACGGTGTCTGTTTCAGAACTGAAGAGGAGAAACAAAATTGTTTTTTGTTCTACTTGTTCTTAATTTTATGCGCTTTCCTTCAAAATGATTTTTTTTGGAGTTAAGCAAGATGCAGTTTGACGTTTAAGGAGTCGCGCATAACCCAGTTCCACGGATTGAAAACATTGATTCAAGGATTGTTTAACTGATACCCAGCGCGTAATTCAGGAAACAGCGAATGAAACTGATTAATACAAAGCAGATTACAAGCAAGTCAGACAGGTTATTACATTCGAACACGCTAGTGAATAACTTCCATTTTGGGGTTCATAAATTATTGAAGAGTTGGGCAAAGGGGGAAGTGCCCCGGGCAAGCAATTTTTGAGAGTCACTTGCCCAAAGGGCAAGCTGGAATTCAAATATTTTTCGAACCCTGAGAATATTCAAAAGTATATTTTCAGCCTAAAATCGGCACAAAAATAAGAATATTCAACCTCGGCCGGAAAAACAATATTCTTATAAAAAAAGGGAAAAAAAGAGTATTGATTTTACTATTTACTCGCGTAAATTATTTACCATGGCATAGAGATACAATGATAGTTAATCAATGGCATGTAACCGTTTTCACAGGCATTTGAAGATCGATATAATTAGCAGCCATCTAAACTCTACATTACTAAACGGATATTTCCTCGACACTTATTATTATTATTATTATTATTATTATTAGAATAATATTACGTAAGAGAAGAAGCTTGTAATGTTAACTTCAGTGAGATCAATATGAAGCAGGCACATGCCCTTTATATTGATAGTTTTCAAATGAAAATTGAAACTTATCCTATAGATTTTTCAGTCTGTGTTATGTTTTTTGCAATTGAAATGCTCAAAGCGATCAATAAAGATTGAATATGAAATAGATGTCAGTGTACTTGTCCCATTGTTTCAGGTATACAGCAGCATTAGAGCAGTTTTAACATGGGGGTCGAAGTAATTCGTATTTGCGTTGGTTTTGCATTACCATACTAAGAGATTGGCTAAAAAATTGGCGCCACTTGGTCATCCAATCAGAAGAAAAACTAATATCAAACGTCACTTGCACGCACACGTTTTCTCGCGCTTTGGGTCGTCTACATGTGTTAAGCGCCTTGAATTTTGATTGGTTCGGTGGATTGTCTGTCTTCTTAATGATTGTCCAAGGGATCACTTTGGTCTTTGTTTTACAACACTCAACTGAAAAGTGTTTTCAATTTTAGACTAACAATTTCAGTTATTAATGAACGAAATTCGAAGTTTTTACAAAATAGATTTCTACCCTGCAGTCGGCTTCGTGATGTTAGAATCTTTGACTCACATTTTACAAGGTTACAACAATTCTTGAGACAACTTAAAACGACCCAGGTCAATCGGAATTCACCTGATAAACGGGCAATGACCAAACCTCGTTCCTAGAGTCTTTCATCTTTCCGCCCTTCTACAGCGAGAGAGGAGGGTGGGAAGATGAGATCCTGAGAACGAGGCTAGGAAATTCGACCTTAAATCGATAGGTAAACTAAGAAACCTGAATGTCAATGTAGCCTGATTCTCTTGGCCGAAATCGCACCTTACCAACCTTCAGCGTGCTGAGTTCTTATATGGTGTCGATTTCCAAGCAACCTGTAGGGCTGTTCATGTTACCCAATTACCTTGGGTTTCACCAATCAAGCGGCACTAGACTTTTCCAGTACAAAGTGAAAGTTTGCATTCGTCTCGTCCAAAATAAAGGTGCCCAAGACGCCAAAATCACAACCAAGGCCAACCAAGGCCTACCAAGACCTGCGAAAAGTTATAGCTGATCTGAAATGCTGGAGCGGATCTAACGGAGGGGGAACTTCGGGGGTTTGGTCGAGCCCCCTAATTGAATAGCAGGTAGCATTGTCTTTATTTTTGTCAGCTACGAAGAAAAAGGCTATTATCGTGTCATTTTGGTAAGACAGCTTAGTTTTGACTGCCGCTCGTACTGCAGGCTCAGCCGTCGCGTGCAAGGTTAATTTTGAAAATTGTCCAGGAGAGGATGCCCCCAGAACCCCCTGCAGGGGACTGTCTTCGGCGGTCCGTTTCTTGGGCTCCCTTCTCTAAAATTCTGTATCCGCCCCAGAAGTGCGCCATATTTTTTTAATCAGCGAATCCACTCAATTTTTCCCTCGTTTCTAAGGCCAAATCCTATCAACGAGTCACCTGCGATCAGCCGCTTTTCGGCGTACGGGGGAAAGGAGGAAAAAACGCTTGATCGCACGATAATCAATGACTCTTATAAATCTCATCGCCCTCTTTAAAGTACATAACTTGTAAACATAAATGTAGCATTGCCCTAACAAACAAAGGAAAACTAACGACGGCAAAAGAAAACTTGAGTGAAAGTCTTTCTACAATACTCAGATATACCTTGCTTGACGGTATCTACTTTTGTTAGTGCGCACACATTCCGCGCATTACGCAAGCCATGGTTTACATGACACGCGCGCGCTGGGGTTGACATTGACGCAATCAACTACGCTACCAAGTACACAACTAAAATAAAAGCAAAACTTTTCTAGTGACCAAATCAAGTTTAAGGAGCCTGTACTTAAACCAAGAACACCAGAATAGCAGCATATCGCTAACCACTAACTGTTAACGTCTTCCAGCTGAAACACTAGCTGCTTTCTGTCGAAAATTATACTGAAATCCAACTGTAAACATGTTACTGCGATGGCTTAGGGCGCGCTCAAAACAAGTGCGAGCTCCGCAAATGTCTTACTTACTGGGAAGGTGACAGGAAAAAATGTAACGGGCACCGTAAAAGTTTTCAAAAAAGATCACTAACTTTAAAAAACGCGTGGCTACCCCTACATTTTATGTTATAAAATGGAAGTAGCAAGCTTATTCAATACCTGATTAGTTTCTGGTTGTGAGCAAAAGGTATTTAGACTGTATTTTAGTTGAACCAGAGGAAGGCTGTCAGAGACGAAAAAGCGCTGTTGCAACGATTTTGTCATTAAAAATAAACCAAAAATGGTCTTTATGTTATCATTTAGCATGTAGTTTTAAGATCTTTATAAACGAGATGTGAGCGAATTTTGATATATTTGTCCCACGGTGTTATAATAAGATACAAGTCTCATGTTATAACACCGTAGGATAAAAAATAAAAATGACAACAATGAATGTTCAATTGCAAGAGTCTTTATCCGGTAAATTACCCATACATTGAACGACGTAAATGTCATCTCCTAATTTCCATGCAAACTCTTTATATTTCAACCAGAGTTCTCCATACAAACGCTTATATTACGATTGGGTGACCTGTGGTTTGAGGAATAACTCAGCGTTGTTTAATTTGCATTAATTTTGTTTCCACCATCACAACGCTCATAAATCTGAATAGTTTTAAATATCCCACCAAAATCCCCCTGAAGTTCACAGGCTAACCAAAATCACTTCTTGCGTGATTTGTTTTTGTTCTCGGCATGCTGAGGTAAATGGAAACAGACAGCAGAAACTCTTATTCTTCGGCTATTTCAGCTTGAGTAAAAACAAAAAACAACACACTAGTCGAATTAAGTCTTTTTCCCCCTATAAGGACAGACTCAGCCGTTTCCTTAGGTCGAAAGTTGTGTATAAGGCTGGTTGTTGGGATTGTAATGCCTTTTACATTGGGAAAACAAAGCGTCGGTTGCATGACTGGAAAACGGAGCAGTTTAAAGCGCTGACGAGTAGTAACCACGCTTTTGCCATTGCAGACCATATGACCCTTACAGGCTACAGGATAAAATGGGATCACTTTGACATTTTAGCCACCGGAAGATCTAATGTGCATTGTAAAATTAAAGAAACATCATTGATTCGTGATGTGCAACCAACTCTTAAGGTTACTGTAGACCTTCAGGGGTGCCTTCCGGAAAATGCTTTCATCACGCGCTGCTTTAAAGAAAATCAAGGTAAGCTATATATCATTGTAAAGCTAACTAACAATTAGATTATGAGCTCGAGATTTCTATGAGGTGATAGTTGATGAGGCCGAAGGCCGAATTAACTATCGCCTTATAGAAATCGAGAGCGAATAATCTAATTGTTTTAGTAGAATTCTAACTGAAATTGGCTTCAAATAACGATTCCAATTATTTCTGGTCTTAGTATTAAACTTCACGCTTTGAGAATTCGCGTGGACTGAATTGTGAATTTGACATTTGCAGTTGTGTACGCGTGCTTATCAGTTTCTTTCAAACATTTCGAGCGTATTTAATTTAAGAAATCGTAAATGCCCTCCTTTTATTATTCTCAGGAATTTCATTATCCATTTGTTTCTAACTGTTCTTTCAAAACTTCGGAGAAACGAAACAACGTTGCAATTTTGTTGAACACACCGAGCCACTGCACACTAATAGCTGATAGTGTACAGTGGCTCAGCCAATCAGATTACAGCATTTGCATTAGTACACTAATAGAATTCTACTAATAAACTGTAGAATCCGAAAATAACAATATATTTTGCTATTTTAAACGCAAAAATGAGCGCATTTGCTAAACTGAATTACCAGCCTTTGCGTTACCGCGGACATCCAAACAGACTAGACATTATCAATCAGGAAATGATGGCTAACAAAGTGTGTGAGGCTTTTTCGATATTTCTATTGGTTGCTTAGGAAATCCCTTTTAAAGTTGGACAATAGAACTTCACAGGAAAAATATTTCGATTTTCGCAAAAGCCTCACACACTTTGGTGCACTAATATCTGACGCAGAGTTTTGACCGAGTTTCTTTAAAATCCGATAAATCTACATATCCTATTAGTTCATTAGTAGTATAGGACGCTTATGTGAGCCGTAACCAATCAGAAGGCCGTGCATATCATTAAAAAAGGCTCTCGACCAATCAGAGGGCCGGATTTGCTCATGAATATATTCATGAGTTAGGGGTTTATCAAAATATGCGCCTGCGAGGTCGTCCGCTGTCCTTCGCATCCCAGGTCACGTGCATGCCCAAATAAGGCGATAGACAGGAAATGAGTTTTAACAATTGATTTTTTTATTGATTTTTACAGGAAGTAAAAAATTACAATGGTGTGTATCCGTATGGAAACGACATGTAAGTGTTCGTGTCTACGACGCGTTTGTCGAAGACGAGTCCGTAGTGTTTGGTGTGTGTGATGACCTTGAGATGTTTGGTGGCTGGGTTTCTGTAGAAGAAGTTGGGGTTGACGACGGGGATGTTGCGTCGTTCACCGTCCTCGAGAGGTTGTTCGAGTTCGTCGAGTAGATTTTGTTCCATGACGTCATAGTTGAGTTGCCTGTGTCCTCGTACATTGAGGGAGAAGCCTCGGACTTTGCAACAGACTTTGCCTTGGTGGGTTTTGTACCCGTAATTCTTGGGTCCAGCGGAGGTGAAAGTGGTAATGAAGTCGCCGTCGTCGAGCTCGTTGGTCATCTCTCCGAGGTAATCGCCTAGCGGAACATCGGCTTGACCTGGTTTGTGCGAGTAGATGACGGAATCGGTGTCAAAGTAGAGGACTTGTTGTTTTAATTGTTCCAGGTAGCTGTATAATTTGAGCCGAGCCCAGCAGGTGGTGAAAGCGGCGATGAAGATGTTGATTCGTCCGTTGTCGGGTTGATTGTCTTCGAGTTCGGCGTGGACGACTTCTAGGGCTTCGTCGTTGGCGATTCTGACTTGTTTTATCTCGTGGAAGGGATTGGAAACGAGGGCAAAGAGGTGCGCTGCGGTGTAGACGACTTCGGTAGTGGGTTTGTGTAGGTTTTCGCCGAACTTGCCCCAGAAAGAGTTGAGCATGAGTTTGGCGGTGGCTTTGCGTCCGGGATTTTTCTGAATCATGTCCGGATCGAGAGCGATGCCTTCTTTCTGGAGGTATTGTTGCACGTACTGTGTCTTGTCTTGGGGGGTGTGACACCAGTTAGGGTAGCCGGCGGATTCCTGTTTGATTTTTAGCCATGTGTTCACGTAATCGGCGAAGAGTCCTGTACGGCGTTGTCTTTCAGGGAAATGGTGGACTTCGTGGATCTTGATGAGTGTGTATCCCATGGCAACGGCTTTCTCGATTTCGGGGGTGCACCAGGTTCCTCGTAGCGTGCGTTGCTCGGCCGTGTGAGAGCATCGATGTGATTTCTCGAGGAGGGGTTTGGACATTTCGTCTTCCACGCACGATCGGCAGAGTGGGAAGGTGAGTTTTTTATCGTGCCGAAAAGGTAGAACGGGATGGTAAAGTTCGTGAGGTGGTAGTATGTCCACTTTGGCCATACCGAAGTAGTGATGGATGTCTTGGTCGTCGGGGTTGACGATGACTTGAGGGTGTCCTATGGGGTATTTGCTTCCCTTGTTGACCCAGGGGTAGAGCGACGTCACGTCGATGTACTTGATTTGTTCTCCTTGAGCCACGTCGGCCACGTGATGCAGTTTGACGGCGTTCGTACGTCCTCCGAAGAAAGCGTCTCGGGGTTCGAGCGGTTGGACGATTTCGAACGTGTCTAGAAACTGTCTGATATCAGGGTCGGTTTTGACTTCTAGGGCCCAGTCGCATTCCCACTTGACGCAGAGCTGGTAACCTTGGCGACTGAGAAGGTCGTGTTTGCGGAGTGTGGCCTCGTAGACTTCCTGCATGGTGCGATCGGCGTGATAGATGGGATATCGCTCTCGATGGGTCGGGAAACAGCGAGGACATCCGTGCCATAGACATCCGTGGAATTCGTAGACGGTTCGAGTGGTCGGATCGTATCCGTCCACGAGCTGATTGACTAGTCGTACTTCGCCGCCGTTTCGTACCGTGAGGATACGATCACCTTGACCCGTGCGTTGCAACGAGTGTTCTTGCCAGGCTAGCCATTTCAGGGCTTCGACGGACTGATTGGATCGGGCGCCGTGCCATCCTCGCGGGGGTCTGGAGGCGATGGTGTTGAGCGGGACGAGTTTCTTGCGCCAGAATCGTTGGCAGGCGGAGGCGATGGTGAGGCATTTCTCCATGGGGTCAAAGTCGGCTTTTTGTTTGAATTCTTGCCGGAACTTTTGACAGCCCGCTTTGAGGAGTTTGACGTCCGACTCGCAGTAGGCTTCCATTTCTTCCCTTAGTACGAAATGGTAGTCGTTGTCGACTTTCTCTTGGTACCACTGTTCGAACTCGGCTTTCTTTTTGGCGGACATGCCGTCGGGATCGTACATGTCTCTCGGAGGCATGGGACCTTCGTACGCTTGATTTTCTAGAGTGTTGAATTTGTGTGGGAAGAATCCTTTACGCAGTTCGGTGATTCCGAAGGTGGCTGGAAAGTTGGCCAGCGGGAACGGGAGAAAGCAGAGGGAATCTTTGAAAGTCAGTCTGTCGGATTTCATGGACAGTATCTTGGTGCCGACGGTGATTTGGTCCGTGACTTCTCGATGGGTGGTGTAACAGTGTTGCAGGATGAACATCCCGTCGTAGCCTTTGAGATTGTGAAAGATGACGATGACGTTCCGATCCTTATTGTCCTGGTCGACGGCGAGGGATTCGAGGAGTTCGAACATGTCGGCGGTGCAGTTGCGTCCGTAGAAGGAGTGGACTGTCTCATCTTCGTCGTTTTCCAGGCAGAGTAGAATGGGGGTCTGATTCCCTTCGGCGTCGGTGATGGCTTCGTAGTCGCAGTACACTTGAAGGGGAGGGTCTTTGTCTACCCAGACGCTCGTGTTTGGATCGTCGGGTCCGGGTTCTTCGAAGGGTCTCCCGTTGACTTTGTCGCGGGGGACACGTATCCTTTCTGGCTCGTCTTCGCCTTCGTGGATGCGTTGGATGTAACAACGGTGCGTCTCCAGATAGACTTGATTTTCACAGATGCGGCATTCGCCCCATCCGCACTTGTGACCACGGGGACGCCCTCCTCGCTTGTTCTTGTGTTTAAGCTCGTAGACGTGACAACACTTCTCACACTTTTTGTAAGTGTTGCAGATGGAGTGTTTGCTGTGACTCTGGACTTGCGAGTGAGCGTCGTAGCATCGGTCTCCGAAGAATTGTCTGTGACACGATTGACAGATCTTGGTGGGTTCGGGAAACTTTCCGCGTGCTAGGGGTCGTTTTTTCTCGATGAAATCGGGACAGTCTTTTCGTTTGCAGGCGGGGCACCATTGACCGAGACAGGGATGATGATGAAAGTCGTCGTGATCGTAGCCTCGATTGCATTCGTCGCAGAAGTAGGATTTGCTGATGAATCCATTGAACGAATTGCATCCGTCGTAGTGATCGTCTTCTTTGATGAGACGAATGATCTTGTCCGAGGGTTCGGGTCCCGCGTAGATGACCATGTGGGGTGGGTCGATGGACATGACTTTGAGTTGGTAACCAGGTAACGCTTTTTGAAATTGTTGCAGTTCGGGAATGCCGCAAGGTCCTTCGGGAACGTTGGCTCGACGGTGTAGGTCTTTGGCCAATCGCTCTTGGACGGGTCGCCCCTGTTTGAGATTGTGGTAATCTTGGTCACGTGAATTCTCGTTCGCGTCTACCCAGGCTTTCATGGTGACGATGGCTCGGGCGCAGCAGAGAGTGTCTTTGTTTCGGATGGTCACGCGCGACCGTTTGACGATGTTCCGCACGGCGGCGCAACTCGGCCTGTATCGTTTTCCGTTCCCGCTGCCATGACCCGGGGTACGTATGAAAGTGGTTTCCATGGTAAACGTGTCGTCGGGGGTGAATTCTTCGTTGGAGTTGAGTTTGGACGCGAGAGACTGGAGATAAGTGCTTAGTCTTTCACTCCCTTCTTCGAATTCTCGCACGGTGAAGGTGGTGGACTGAAAGGCGTGCGTGAAGGCACGGGACTGCATGGTGAAATGGACCGTGGAGTGGGGTGTCAGGGTAGGATCCTGAGCGATTTGTTGCTCGATGGATCGTTGAAGGGCACGAGTCAATTCTTGACCTAGATTGTCATCGCGAGTCACGTCTCTGTTTTGTTTGAGCGTGGCTTCGAATCGTTGTTTGTGGAGGACGTTTCTCCAGTTACGTCGTGCACCTATGGGTCTCAATTCAAATTCTAGGGATGGACTTGCACCACCTCCGGTTTGGAGCAACGCTTGGGCGTCGTCGTCGTCGTCGAAGGGGAAGGCTTCGTCGTAGGTTCGTCTGTTCTGTAAAAGACAACAAACACAACGTTTTTCAATTAGTCAGTCTTTATTGCCAGTCTTGAATGCGAAGTGTTTAACAAATAACGCTTTTTACTTTTTACGTTAATGAATGAGTCATGCATATTGGATCCTAAACTGATTTTACGTTTCATATCATGCTTGTTGACATAATGTGCTAAGTAAACTGGGTGATAGTCAACCGTGTTATGAAGAAGTATATGTTCCTCCCAGGGCCACGTGAGACAGATAATTTTAACACATTTCTCATAACGTATTTCTATGTGTCCGTAACCCCATTGTCGTTTCAGTTCACCGTAATCCAAAATACTTCTGTGAAGTGCGTTCAATGGTTTATTGTTCCTTCGATCGCGTATACACTGCCAGGTGGCCAAGTCAAGTATGTGACGCTTTAGTTCTTCCGGTAACCAATCCCAGTGACTCTATGAAAAATGATCAGGGTCAGAGTTATAAGGATGACTTTCTTACATAGGGTACTCGTCATACTCACTGCTTCATATTGATCCATCCGTTGGTTCATCTCTTCATCGGGCACTACTTCATATTGATCCATCACTTGGTTCATCTCTTCATCGGTCAGCTCCTGTGCCATGGTTTCTTCTTCTTCTTCTTTCCGGCGCTCGATACAAGTTCAAAACTCAGAGTGACTCGAACGGTTCGACTCGATTTTTTTATACACACGGTATAATGGTGTCCAGTCTCCGACCGAGTGTAGGGGTATATCCACCTATCCCCTGGGTCGGTGGTAACACGTGACTTGGTCTCGATCTCATGGATTGGCTATCGCCTTATTTGGACATGCGCGTCACAACCTCGATTTCATATTTCTCCTTATTTGGACATGTTGCCCTTATTTGGGCATGGACGCTATGTTTTGCTACCAAAGGCACCACCTTGTTTATGCAAATCGAAAATACTGATTTTTTTTTTTTTTTTTTTTTTTTTTTTTTTTTTTTTGCGAGATTTTTTTTTTTTTTTTTTTTTTTTTGTGCGAGATTTTTTTTTAAAATGTAATCACTGCATGCAGGATTAGAACCTGCGCAGGATAACATTCCCACTGGATTTCCAGCCCAGCGCCTTAAACCACTCGGCCACCATAGCTTGCTTAATCTTTTGAAAGAAATATTGTAGTATTAATGCAAATTTTGATGGCTTACCCCCTGGTTTTTTTTGCGAGATTTTTTTTTTTTTTTTTTTTTTTTTTTTTTTTTTTTTGCGAGATTTTTTGCGAGATTTTTTTTTTTTTTTTTTTTTGCGAGATTTATTTTTTTTGCGAGATTTTTTGCGAGATTTATTTTTTTTTTTTTTTTTTTTTTTTTTTTTTTGCGAGATTTATTTTTTTTTGCGAGATTTTTTGCGAGATTTTTTTTTTTTTTTTTTTTGCGAGATTTTTTGCGAGATTTTTTTTTTTTTTTTTTTTTTGCGAGATTTATTTTTTTTGCGAGATTTTTTTTTTTTTTTTTTTTTTTTTTTTTTGCGAGATTTTTTTGCGAGATTTTTTTTTTTTTTTTTTGCGAGATTTATTTTTTTTGCGAGATTTTTTTTTTTGCGAGATTTTTTGCGAGATTTATTTTTTTTTTTTTGCGAGATTTATTTATTTATTTTTTTTTTTTGCGAGATTTTTTTTTGTGAAGTTTAATTTATTTAAATTGTTTAAAAATTACTATTAGCTTCCATGAAGGAAAACTTTTTTTCTAGAGAGTATTTTTTATGCTCTTTTAAATGAGATATAGTAGATATAGAGATATATAGAGATATAGAGATATAGAGAGATATAGTAGATAGATAGAGCACGATTATTCTCCACACCCATTTTAGAACTTGTATGAGCGTCCATTACGGAAGACCATGCCTGCCCGCTCCGCTGAAGCATTGAAACGACAGAGAGTGAGAAGAAGAGAGTTCGTGCGAGAGTGGAAGAAAAGAAATCCGGAGAAAGTTCGCGAGCAGAAAAGACGGTATCGTGCACGGTACAAGATGCGTGACATGGTGCGCGACGCGTTGAATCGTTATAGGGAACGCAAACGTCGCTCCCGTTTACCTGCAACACGACAGTGGGAAGAGCATGATTACGATCCGGATGAAATTCTTCGGGGTTTGTTGGGAGTTCGGGTTGAGCTGACGGATTTCAGGAAAACAATACCACCGTCCAACACCACGACCACCGCCGCTAAGAGCACTACCACTGCAACACGACAGTGGGAAGAGCATGATTACGATCCGGATGAAATTCTTCGGGGTTTGTTTGGAGGTCGGATTGAGCTGAGGGATTTCAGGGGAACACTACCACCAACCAACACCAGTACCACCATTACCACTGCAACACTACCACTAACCAACACTAGTACCACCATTACCACTGCAGCACCACAGGCATTACCCCCACCGCAACGCCGTGGGAGGGTGGTGTCTTATTTCCCCACAGCCGCTAAGAGCACGACCACAGCCGCTAAGAGCACGACCACCGCCGCTAAGAGCACTACCACCAATACCACTGCAGCACCACACGCATTACCCCCACCGCAACGCCGTGGGAGGCGGTTGTCTTATTCCTCCTCCTCCTCTGACTCTGAGCCTGATGAAGGGTTGGTAGCAGAGTTAGAATGCATGTTAGCGGAACCCGAGGATCCTGTAAAACGGAGACTTGAAAAGATCAGGAAAAATAGGAAGGAAGCAGAAGAAAACAGAGTAAGACGAATGCAAGAAAGACGGAAAACAGAAAAAATGATAACTGAAATAGCTGCTGAGCTTGATAAGATGTCGTTTATGTTACACGACATGGGTAGATGGTTTCAACAATTTGAACGCGAGGATAAGGTAGAGCAGGCTACTCAGTTTGAATATTCGCGCAATGTATACATTATCGCCGAACTTATGAATCAGTTGGAACACTATTTATAGGACAAAAGAGACTCTTTTTGAAAAACAACAAAGCGTGTGTAACTTTAATTACAACAATAAAAGGTTTTACAATTTCCAACGTTTCTTGGTCTGCATGATTTTCTTAACAATGCGTTCTGTCATGGTTTTACGTCCGGGTAATTTGTCGATGGCCTGGATCATCTTGGTGTCGGCGTTCCATTTGTCCTGTAAGTTCTTGGCCCTTGAATAGTCAATGTCGTGTTGTTTGGCCAGTCGGTCCAGACGGTTGATCCCGGGGTCTCCACGCGCCAGACGTTTCTTCAGTTTGGTACCAGGTCCCATGTACTGATAACCGGGCCAATGAAACTCGATCCCAGTCTTGGCCAACCATTTTTGGATGTCGATCCCATACCCTCGTTGGCGACGGCGACGTCGGGTACTTCTCCTCGGGGGTGGAGGTGCCTTTTTCCTCTTCTTAATCCGAGTCATAGTCCAGTCCCCTTCTCCAGGGGTCTTCGAAATCTTCCCACCCTGCTTGTAACTTTTCTGCGGCTGACGGTTTGACCTTCTTGTACTTCTTTGCCTTGCCTTTGGGACTGTAACCACCGTCGTCGTAGTCGATACCGAGTGATTTCAGTACGCGTCTGGCTCTATCGGAGATGGGTGCTTTTTTCTTGGACGATAGGGGAGTTTTACCTAGCGTGACTGGTTTGGGTGGAATGGTAGGTTTGGGGGTTTTCTTCTCCTTTTTAAAACCTGACGTGGAGGGTATGGGGGTTTTCAGCTCCTTTTTCAGTCCTGTCGTAGAAAGGGGTTGTGGCGGGATGATCACGGGGGCTGCGGCTGGTTGGTTGACTCCCTTGAGGATCTGTTTCAACAGAGTTTCGACGGGTGCATCGACCATGCCTTCGGGTTCTGTCGTTCCCTGGTACGAGATGGGACCGCTTTTACCCGTACGTATACGTTTCACCAGTTTCCCTTCCTCGGAGGCGATGGGTTTGGTCATCTTAACGGCCATGCTGTCGGGGATGCGTTTGTCGTTCAGGATGAGATGTTCTTCGGCGGCCAGACGTCCGGCTTTGTTCAACAAGGCATTCTGGCTGATCTTCCCCTTGTAATAATCTTGCAGACGATTGAATTCTTGAACGGGCACCATCATGACTTCGTTCATACCTTCTGACTCAAGGTCGTGTCAGGAAACTCGGACAATTCTCTCAAGGCCGTCTCGTAACAGTCTTGCCAGTACCGTATGGATTCGTCTTTCTTTTCCAACTCGAGTTCGAGACTTCGAACGGTTCGCTTGCCTTTACCGCACTCCCTGCACAACTCGATGCACCCACCGGGCGGCGTGGTATCTCGTTTCGTTTGACAGGTTTGGCAGAAGTCACCGAACTTTAAAGCCATGTATTCTTGATACAGGTCGCGGTACCTCTTGTTCAAGTACTCGTACGAGTCTTTCCATCGGGCTTCGCGACGATTGGCGTCTTGCAACAACTGCACGAGTTTAGGAATGGTATTGTGGGACTCGTCTTCTCTCGGTGGGAAATTGGGTATGACGTCGATCCCCTCCAGCGGGTAACCGTCCTCACTGCGTCCTTTCACCGTACACAACATGCTTTGAAACAACCGTGCAAACCGCTCCAGAACCCCGCTCCGTTTTGGGTGAGGAGATGTTCTCTTCGACGCTTGAGGGAGTTTTTGCGTCTACCCACTTCTCGCAAAACGTTTTTATGTCTTTTCAGTTTCCCATAAGTCGTTGCGTTGATGGGGATCCTCTTTTTCAGCAAATTGAGAACCATCTCGCTGATGGCGTTGATCTGATCTTTGTCGGCGAATTGCAACATCCGTTGACGTTTGTTTCGATTGGCTTCTTTCAGGACGCGCGTCAGGAAAGGACGTTGTCGTCGTAACCGCTTCATCGTGGACTTATGCGTACGAGCGGATTGGTGTACTCTTTTTATCGCTTTCCTCGACGCCTGAAGGCCGTTTGAAAGGGTATCCTGCGTAAGACTCCTTCGATCTTTCCCCTGTTCTTATGGATATGTTTGTTCATTAAACCGAAGGGTCCAGCCAAAGAACCCAAACCCGCTGCTCTCATCATACTCGCCAAATCACCCCCTTTCTGTCTCCTTCTTCGTCTCCTCCTCCTCCGTGCTGTCATGGTGTCGAGTGAGGTGTACGACGGTTAGTCTCGTCCTTTTATTTTTCACATGATGGAGCATCGGAACGATTCGCCACTGCTATCCCACTTTTCGCCTCGTCTCATCCGTTCCAACATCCTTTTGGTATGTTTAGCTTCTTGTTTGGCTCTCAGGCTTTCGATGCCTTTGGTGATACCCCAAGCCGCCTTGGGTAAACCCGCCACCACAGTGCCGATCCCTTCTCCCCTTTGGTACCGTCTTCTTTTAGTGGTTTTAGCGGTTTTACGCCTTCTCGAAGACGCTTTCTTTCTCCTCGACCTCTTGGGCATGTTGGTTCTGAATGAAGAGGATGCCCGAGATGTCATTTTTTATAGCGGCACGTGCCTAAATCGTAGGGCGTAGTCTCGAACGTATCGGTCGTACGTGGGAGATGTAAAATCCGTCACCACGTCGTCCAACGTTTGCATCTTGGTTAAAAACCCATCCAATTCCTCCACGCCACCCAAAGCGTAGTTCCTGAGTTCAGTCAACGTCTTTTCGTACGTCGTGTAAGCGAATTGGGCCATGTCCATCTTGAACGAATACTTCTTGAAATCGTTCCATCCTTTCAGTAAGGTGGCGAAAGCCGTCAATCCTACCACCGTGTACCCATCTTTCCACACGGATCCCAAGACGATACTCACGGCCACCGTCAGTAAGGCCAGTCCGTTGAGAATGGCGTTACACAATTTGTAGTAACCGAACATCTGCCTTCGACACCACCAATACTTGTGGTAGAAAGCGTACAAGACGTCCAAACGTTTCAGGGAATCCAAATCCACCACGGTGTTGAAAGGTTCATCCAATAAACAGACAGAAGTACTCATGACTCTTCTCTAACCAGTGCCAAACGTAGTCTGACTTTCTGTCGGGACGTTCGATCCTTTTAGCTTGTTGCTTGTATTCCCAGATCTCGTCCTTGAAGGCGGTTTCCACGGATTGGTTCAGGATGTCCTGGACCTGTCGGTAACTGTCGCACTCGTCCGCGATACGTTTCATGTCTTCGTGATCCATGCTGGTCGCATCCCAGTAAGAGCGAGAGCATCGACATAGATGCAAAAAGTAGGGGAACCACTCGACTTCACTCCTCAACATCTTGATTCGAATGGTTTTTCATCGACGAGGGGGTCGTCTTTTCTTAAGTCTCACAAGTCTTCGGATCCCTCGACCCACGCCCACTCCCACACCACCAATGGCAGCGGCGGTTCCAGCTCGGATGCCTGTTTTCACGGCGCGACCACCCAACGCTTTGGCCAATCCCAAGGCAGCCCCTTTACCAATGGGTAACATCGCAGACAGGGCATTCGCAAGAGCACCGCCCCATTGCTTTCTCCTTTTCGGTCGACGACGGCGTCTTCTCATGGTTGTTGTTCTCAGTTACGTACACTGGTCGAATTGCGTGTGACGGTAGGACGTTGTCCGTTTTTATAGGTGGTCGTAATCGTGTTGGTGGTCGTGATGCCCGCAATGCGACGACCCGCGGCCGTCTGTTGTTGTTGGCGTAAAATCTCTTCCAATTGTTGTTGCATCTGGGCTTGGTTGAGAACACGGTCTCCTCGCCTCCTTCTTCTTCCTCCTCCTCGACCCGATCGAATCGACGAAGGCGGTGTGGAGTCACTACCACTTCCGCCTCCTCCACCTCCACCTCCGCCTCCGCCTCCACCTCCGCCTCCGCCTCCGCCTCTGCCTCTGCCTCTGCCTCTGCCTCTGCCACCGCCGCTACCACTAGCGCTACTTCGTCTGCGGCTGCCGGAATCACTGGAGGACGTCGGTGTATTTTGACGTGGGACGCGTCTCGGTCGTTTCCCTCCTCGAACGGCGTGTGCCAAAGGTGTGGACATTGATATCCTGGGTGCCCCGACACCTGCCGTGACATTGGCGCGCGACACCGATCCAGCACTGCCGACACCCACCGTGACGTTGGTCTGCGGTGCACCCGAGCCAGCGGTGCCCACTCCGACGGGCGAGACATTGGGCAGGGGCGGTGTTGCCAGTGACGATCGCGGTGAAGGAGGCGTGTTCAGACTCGTACCCACACCCGCGGCAGGCGGAATCGGAGTACTCGTCCGAGCCGGTGTCCCCCAAGGCGAATAATCTTCCAGAGCCGAGAAGTTGAAATCGTCACTACCATAAGAGCTCATTTTTATCCATGTACCTTTCTCTTTCTATCTTCTTCTCGGCGAGTTCTCGTTGTTTATGAACCAAATAATCGAAACCTTCACCGTTATATGCGTTGATGATGGACCGTACTTGACGGTAACTCTCGCATTCCGTGACCTGTCTCATCGGTTCGTAGTCCAGCTCGTGGGGGTTCATGATGTATTTGAGCCTGTTTTTACACAGGTGAATGAATAGCGGAAACCACTCGACCTCGCTCCTCAACATGACGGGGTTGCAAACTGATGGCATCGGACGAATCCTTCGTCTTTTAACACATGGCTGAGGACACGTTGATCGTCCTGACTGGCTGGATGAAGATCCAATAGCATGTAACCGTAAGGTCGATCGGTGACCTTGCGAAACGTGTCCAACACCTCCTGCCATTGCGTGGGAAACGATTGCAGAAGTAAATTTCGTATCCCCAACTGATCCCGAGGGTTCTTGAAGGCCGCGATGTAATGCGCGTTGCGGGAAATGGTCTTGGCGAATTTTCCGTTGGGGAATAGATCCTGACACAGGTAGATCACCGTGATGTTCCGATGATGCGAATGTTTGGTGAAGAGATCCAACACGCGCTTGTCGTTACCACCCTCGTCCATCAGATCGTCCAAGACCAACACACCCCCTCCGGGAAACCATCGGGGTAACTGTTCGCTGTCGGGGATGCCTTCGTAAAACTTGACTCCACCCTTCTTGAGCTTTTGGAAACCGTCTTGCCACGATCCGTAGCAGTAATGAATACTCTTCGGTGTCTGTTGGAACAAGTCGCCGTTCTCCAAGAGCAGTTTGGTGGTGAACACCGTCTTGCCGCACCCCGACGGACCCGCTATCAACAAACTCGACGGCGTGTGAAATTGAAACGCTTTGCGTCGTTCCATGATCATGAAATGGTCCAGGGTCTCGAGACGTTCCGTTTTTATCTGAACAACTTGGCCAATGGGGTCTTGACGGCCGGGATGCGTTTCAACAGACCCAATAGGGTGACCTTACGATTGAAACAGATGGGTTTTTTCTTGGCCCTACTCCTGATCTTGGCCATGGCCCTCTTGGCAGCGGCTCTCTTGGGACGTCCTTTTTTCTTGGCAGGCGCCGATCTCTTTTTTCGAGGTTTTTTCTTGGCGAATTTACTCAAGTCTCCGAACTTGTCTTCGTACCAATGCCTCTTTTTCATTCTTCTTTTCCTATCTTCCTTCTCGGAAAGCTTCGGCATGGCAGGGGCGGCTCTCTTGCGTTTCCTACGCGTGGTCACCGTCGCCGGTAATGCACCGGTGTCCAGGACGGACGGCGGTTGAAAAGACACTTGTCTTTTGGCGGGTTGAAGTATTTTCAGATTGAGTTGTCGTTTTGGCGGTTGGTTTTTCTTGAAATGAGCCTCACTGGGTTGAGGCGTCTTTCCACCCGCTTTTCCATAGCGTTTTTCTAACCTGGCTATCACGTCGTCCAAATGTCTATGCCCTTGAAACTGAAGAGCCATGACTACCACACAACCTCTTTTTCAAAAATGAACCTCTTTTATTTCGAACAGCTTACTTTATAACAAATGACGCACTCCTCGGGAGGAACCGCTCGTGTCCTGGTGACACGGGGTTTTACAAATCTTGCGCCAGGCCAACTCGTCCACGATCAGACGTTCTACCATGTGTCCTACTTTACGATCGTTCTCCACAAACTCGTTTTTCTTAAAACGATTCAAGAACTCGTTCATGTCCCGACCTTCGGCTCGGTCGATCAGGAACATCAGGGCGTAACCGCCGCAACTCTGGCTGAACAGGGACTGCAGACTCTTGCCGTTGTGAATCTGGTACTTGAAATGACGATCCAACCATGCTTGGATCGGTTCGGCGGTTCCGTACGCGTCCAACGGTAGACCGTAACTGTCCAGGATCTCGCACTTGTTCTTGTCGGCCCACAAAGCGATCCAATGCACGCCCGGTTTATCGTGAGGGTCCGTGTTCACGATGTAAGCGGTCGGTCCTTCTTGGGGGAGTGTCCTGGGAAGCCGATCGCAAGGGACCGTGCCGTAAAAGACACAGCGTAGGGACGGATTCGTCCGGGCCAAATGATCCAATTGTATATTATTCAAGGCTACTTTCTCCATTTTTTTCTTCTCATTGGTACACGTCGTAGATGACGACTCGGTTCTCGTTGATCTCCAGCAAATTCTCGAATTCGCCGTACAACAAGATGGTCAGGTTTTCTCCCGGATTGGCTCCAAAATCGATCACCAGACGCAGTTCACCTTCTTGCTTGGGGTTCAACACTGGACTGTCCAAACATCCATTGGCCGTGTTGTCAAATACAAACATGTTGCATCTCTTGCCGTCCCCCCAATCCACTTTCCGGACCATGTTTCCTTTTCCCCTGCACAACGCTCCTGAGGCTTGGAGGAATCTGTAGTAACCTCTCTGATCTTTACTGTCCCCATCGTGATCGAGCTCCAAGGTCTCGTAGGGGTACTCTTCACCTCTCACCAATTGTTTGATGGAAGCCAGATTGAATTTTCCAAAATTGAACGGACTCTCGGTGATGGTTCCGTTGAAGGCCGCTTGTTTCATCAACAACACCACTAGTCTATTAGGTAGCTTACTGTGGAAAGGATTGCTGCACTCAAAATGACGATTGTCGTTGGGATGCGAGTAAGTGCGAATTTCACCTCTCACCGTGGGGTAAGTGGCCACTCTTCCTCCTTTCAGGCTGGTCATGATCTCTCGGTATACCGAGGGAGTCACTCTTACTTGAGATAGGAACAATCTCACTTTCACGTCGGCTTCAGTCAGTCTGAGAGCAGTGGCACCGGCCCATCGGATGGTCCACATAGCTGGGGTATTGAAGTACATGTCGATCTGGATCTGCACGCCAGGTAACAGTAATTTGCTGAGATGAAACACTTCCAGGAAAGGTTTGAACCTCAAAGTCACGGCTTCTCCATCTAGAAACTGGGCTCGTCCCTGGACCACATTCTTGAGATCTTGGGGTAAGGCAGTATAATGAGCATGAGGAGTACCAAAATCCAACATATTGGCAGTCAATTCATCGGCATCTCCGTCGTCGGGTACGCCGAGACAGTTGTACCAACCACTAGGTGTCAGGATCGTTTCACCGTCGTCTCGGTCGTGGTTCAACAGGGTCTCGATGTAAGCTTTGAGGTGGTAAGTATCGGTCTGGGGGCTGATGAGAGTCCCATTCAATCTCACATTGATCTGTTTGAAGAGGGTGTGGGCCAGATTATTGGCGAGTCCCATGACATCCGCTGTCAGCAGATTCGAAGCGTCAGTTTTCTTGACAGTCAATTCCACTTCGAAGAAACTCTCGTTCAAGTCGATAAAGTCTTCTTGAGGATCGACTTGGAAGGTCACGGGGTTGATCCCTGTATTGAACGGGTTGATTCTCACCAAACGTCGAGACGACATGCTGACATCCGTGGGAGGGGTACTGAACATGTTCAGACGAGGGTTACGAACCCCCGCCGACCGGGCATGAGCCACGAGGTCCGTCATCGTCTACGTCGTCTTCGTCTCCTTCTCAGGGCCGACTGCACCCAACGATAGTTCGGGCGTTTTGATCGGGACGGGAAGATCGATCCGCCTTTATACGTTCGTCGTACCGGGATAAGTCTCACGCGCCTCGAGTAAATGGGATTCATACTCCAAAGAGGTCTTTTCTCACTTTTTTCGACAACGCCCGTTTGATCTCCTGCGTCGCTTTACGTTTCACGGCTCGTGTCGCTCCTCTCTTGACCCCGGCGAGTCCACCTCTCCAATTGGGCTTTCCTCCCTTGCCACCCGAATTTAAACCTTTCAGACCCTCCGTGGCAGCCTCGGTGATAAAGTCTCGTAGAATGCCGGGACCGCGTTTCTTGACACCTCTCCAAGCCATGCCGAATCCGTCTCCGGATTGCTTTATTTTATCGGGCTGAAATCGTACCAGCGTTCCACCGATCATTCTTTCTTAAAGTGTAACGTCACGATCGTATTGCCGTCTCCAAAGGTCGTCAGTTCTCCAGTTGTCTCAGCCACTTGCACTTCTATTATGTCGATGAGGTCTTTGCGCACGGGAATATATTGAATGTGGTAAGGCTCGAAATACTGGACACCCGCACCTCTTCGAATCAAGTTGACCTCTCTCAGTAAATCCGTGACTTGATTTCCCACCACGCCACTTCTAGCCACGTCCGAGTAGACGAACAAAGAGCGCGACCTGTTTCCCACCACCACCTCGAACGCCTTGTTCAGGTTCAGAAAACGCCAATTGCAATAGATGCTGAGTTTCAAATAACTGTTTCCCGTTGAATAGGTTGAGACCGTCCAAAAAACAGGTAATCCATCCGAGTCGTGTAAGTCCCCGGCGACACCAATGTTGGGAATTTCATCTTTGAAGAATTCGCTCTGCAAGTTAGGCCCCAGATTATAACCGCTGGCGTTCTTTTCGAGCCATCCCATTTTACAAGCCAGGTCGACATTGATGTGTAATGCAGGCATGTCTTTGATCGGACGTAAGATGTTTTCGTTGTCCGTGACCAGGTCTTCGCCTTCCCACTTGAACTTGACGTAGGTTCTTTTCCCATCACTCGTGACATATTTGGATCCTAATTTGGGTCCGTTGTACTTGAAGACGCGTTGTCGATCGAAATAGGCGATCATGGATTTCATGAGTCCAACACCGTCCACGTTGTGAATCACCTTCTTGAGGTCCTCCGTATCGAAGTAAGCTTCTCCATACATGTAGTGGCTAGTCGATTCTATGCGTCTCCATGCGGAAAAGGCCAAGGTGACTTTTTTATCAGGATCGTTCGGCGTCAAGGAAGGCAGCCTTACGTGGGCATCCGGCATGGCGATGCTACTCAATCCCACTTTCCATCCTCCGTCTCCATTCAGGCGTAAGGGGTGCGGTAACCTGATCTTGAAATGGTTCGGTTTGTTGTCCGGGAACTCGCTCTTACTGCTGTGACTGGGTAAGCTGACGTAAAAATCACTCATCCTTTCTTGAAATGCAACGTGATCGTGGTCACGCCCGACGCAAAGTCCACCAGTCGTCCGTCGTTCTCAGATACCTGCGTCTCGACAATGTCCAAAAAGGTCGTGCGCACCGGTAGATATAGAATGTGTCTCGGTTGAAGGTCGACCACGTCCGGATCGTAACGCACCTGTTTCAACAGGTCCGTGACTTGATTTCCCGTCACCATACTCTGTCCCACATTCGAATACACGAACAAGGAACGACGCTCGTGACCGAACGCTTCCTCGTAACTGCGATCCAGGTCCGTGAACACCCAATTGATGAAACAACTCAAATGTAAGGTGTCCGGGTCGATCTTGTAAAATGTCTCGTCCCCGTCATTCTGCGCTATGATCAAGTCCGTGGCCGTGGGTACGACTTCCGTGGGAAATTCTTTCCTCAAGTGGGGTCCCAAGACGTAACCCGGTCGTCCGTTCTGCAATGTTCCCATCTTCACCCATTTCATCTTCTTGGCCAATTCGATGCCGATGTTCATTTGCGGGTAGACGCGTTTACCATTGATCAGGAGGCTGAGGCACGTTCTCGAATTGTCCAGGACGCATTCTCCATGCTCGGCCCGATGCATGACCGTGTACAGCAATTCGGTGGGATCGTCGGGTTTACTCTTTTTCTTGTACATCGTCACGTCGGCATCCGTTCTAGATCTCAACCTACGCAAGTATCGATCTCGTATCGCATTCATTAACTCGGTACCAGTCCTAGGCGTGAACTCCAAATCGCCCTCTCGCGTCGCTGAAGAGACCTGCGTGTATAGGTTTATGGAGGCGTTCACCATGTCGATCCACCAGATTTCAAACAGAAGAGAATCTTTCAAGTCCATCTTACGCGTCGCGGACGGAAACGAGAGGTCGCTGATACCCACTTTCCATCCCGACTCTCTCAACTGCAACGGGTTCGGCAGACGGTTCTTGAAACTGTGGGCCTTGTTGTCCGGGAACTCGCTCGTGCTGGCATTGCTCATCAGTTGCACGTAAAAGTCGTCGACAGACTCATTCATACTTGAAGTGTAGTGTCACTGACGTCACGCCCGATGTAAAGTCCACCAAGCGTCCGTCGTTCTCGGCCAATTGCACCTCCACTATATCCAAAACGTTGCTGCGCACGGGTTTATATTGAATCTGATTCGGCTCGTACGTCGTCTTGGTCGGGTCGTGGGGGACTTCTCTCAAGAGATCCGTCACGCGATTCCCCGTGATGGTGCTACGACCCACATTCGAATACAGGTACATGGGACTGCGAGGCGGAGGGAGGTCCGGATGAACGACGACTCCACGATTGTAGGTCTTGGCGTATTCCTCGTCCAAGTAACTGAAGCGCCAGTTGCAATAGGGACTGAGCTGTAACGTCCCGTGACTGTCCAAATTCCAAAATTCACGAGATCGATTGCTGTCATGGTTGGTCCAGTCTTTCTTGAAATCAGACGGGACTTTGTCGTTGGGAAAGACCTTGATCATGTTCACGTCCAAGTGAACGGAGTAATACGATTCCTCGCGAATCAAACCCAACTTCTTGACCAGTTTAGTACCAAAATACACTCTGGGACGTTTTCTGTCTCCGGACTCGTCGAGGAACGTGTCGGTGTTGTCGATAATCAAATCGTTCCCCTCCCATCGGAACACGGGGTAGTATTTTTTCCCGTCCGGCGCTCGCAGACTTTCGTTGGCGCGATCCATGTAATGATACAGCCGTTCGTGAAAACGATGGATGAGGTATTGCATGAGAGATTTACCGCTCGTCACCTTGTGTCGGACACTGTTCAGTTCCTTCCCGGTGACGTAAAATGTCACGGGGTAACGATATGGACGCCACGTAATCCCGTCGTCCTGCAACCTGAACGTTTCAATGGTCCAATCCATACCGAACACGTAGTCGTCGTCTTCAAAGTCGTGCGCTTGAGTGACGGGTACTTGATGCGGTCGTGACGGAGGAATCGGGTAAGACACGCTCACCAATCCCACTTTCCATTCCTTGTCGGATTCAAACAGGAGCGGATACGGCAGACGGTTCTTGAAACTGTGGGCCTTGTTGTCCGTGAACTCGCTCGTGCTGGCATTGCTCAGCAACTGCACGTAAAAGTCTTTCATTTTTTCGTCTTGGGCTTTTGGGTCACGTACAGTCCCTTTTTATCCACCCAACTGTCGTACTTGACTGGCCAACCTTTCCATCGCACCAAGACTTTATCCCCTTTTCGTTTGACGATCTTGTCGATGCGAAACAGATCGTCGTCTTTCACGTCCACCTTTTGCAAATCTTGCGCGTAAAACGTGCCCTCGACCGCCGTGCCGTCCCATTCTTCCACCTTGTACGTGGTGACCTTCCCAGGACGCACTCGACGTATCACAAACACCTCTTCGGTCCAACCGGGTAAATACCCTTTCTTGAATTGACGGAACTTCTTGTTCAGTCTCACACGATCCCCGACTTTCAGTGGAGGTCGTCTCGATTTTTTCCCTTTTTTCTTTTTTCCGTAAAGAGTCTCCCACACGTCCTCGCTATTGGCTAAAGTCACTTGATCGGGAGCCATCTTGATACTGCGATGATACGATCGATTGTACCCTCGGACCAGATCTTGTAACACGGGCACATACGTCATCGTATTCTTCACGGTGAAGTACCGGTACATACGTTCCTTCAGGGTCCGATTGAACCGTTCCACCACACTGGATTTCGTATCCCCGCGCGTCGAAAAATGATGAATACCTTTCTGCTTCATCAAATCCTGAAACGTCTTGTTGTAGAATTCCTTCCCGTCGTCCGTCTGGAGATTGATGGGTTTTCTACCGCCTTTCAAGATCTTAGCCATGGCTTCCGTCACCGCTTTACCCGTCTTGCTCTTCAAGGGCTGGACCCAGGCGTGCTTGGAAAACACGTCCACCACCGTCAAGAGATAACGATACCCTCGATTGTACCTCGAAATATTGATCACCTCGATCAGGTCGGCCGTCCACTGCTCGTCGATGCCGAACACCACCACCGGGACCGTGGGAAAACGACGACGTCTGGGTTTGTGCAACGTGTACCCCAAATCCCGTTGCAGGACCTCGCGAGCACGTCGTACCGAGATCTTATTGGCCTGGGCGAATCGCGTCAGACCGCCCAGACTACCGGGTCTGGAAGGATCCCGATACCGTCCCAGTAACGTTCCGGTCGAAAGCGGCTTTTGCTTCTTCTTTTGACCTTTCTTCATAGTCGATAAAGTTTGTACACGCACTGTCTCCACAACTCGAAACGTTGCTCCCGTACCTCGAGATACTTCTTAAATGAATCGGGTTGCCGTTTCAACCACAAGATATAAACCACAAAACGCATCACGTTGGGTTCGACGTCGGTATAGTCAAACACCTCCAAGGGCGAATCACAGACATTATCAGGGATGGGTTCACCCCGACCGTATCGCTCGTAAACTCTATCGCACTTGGAACACAAGGTGGTCCAACTCCATCGATCGGCCATGGTCGCACACACTCTCGAGATCAACCAACACAAGGCATGAGACATAATGATTTGAACCCAATTTTTTATTCACACTTTCTTATATGTACAAAAACGTCGTGCCTGATTGGTTCTTACGTAAAAATCGACTCTGATTGGATAAACGAAAAAGAAGGCGAAAAAGACTTAGTCCGAATCTGAAAAGTAATGAGCATAGTCCGTGTTCTTACATTCTTGACCGTACTCATTATCACAGTCCTCCTCAAAGGTATCCATGGCATAATATTTACAATTTCTCCAATCACATTTACCGGGTCTCCACTTCAGGGCTTCCTCCTCGTCCCCCTTCACATAGAATGCTTGGCGCATACTCTCTCTACACTCACCACACAGGTCATCCTCCGCGGCCTCGATGGCACGGAAGAAAAACCGATCCTTCCACAGATCACGCTGACGCATGATATCGTAGATCAACTCTTCCAACTTCAGACACGTTTCCCTGTTAGTGCACCTGTTGAAAGTCATCATCTCCTCCACCCTGGGACTCTGGTCTGACTCCCTCACCCGTCGTGATAGGTCGCGAGAGAAACGCAAGGGTTCAAACAGATCACGGATGGCCTCACTCATCCTGTACGTGAGATTATCCGTGGCGATCAAACAGGCACGCTCGGCGTCCAGGGTGGGATCACTACAATGAACGAATTTGAATTGACCGCTACCACTTCTGTACATCACGCGACACCACTCACCACAGAACAAAAACACGTGTTCGTTCTTCTTCATCATCTCCAAAATCGTACCACCCCAGTCAGGACGACGTCTCATCAAGAGCTCAAAAGACCACAGACTATCGGGTACTCGACCTGACGGTTCGAAGAGATTGTCAAAAATGTACAGGTCCACCTTGGCATCTGGAATGGCGTCGAGATCTCTTAAAGTGTGTACCTTCAGATCCACGATCTGTTCCACGAGGTCCCGAATCTGGTTCGAGTTGCTATAGTAAGTCATCTTGATACCCTCAGACAAACTCGTTAAACTTCTTTCCTTCTCGATCCGCTCGCTTCGTGATCTCCAAGCCCGACAAATGAGGATAGCAACTACGAACGCCCCAGTCAATCAAGTGCCTCTGGAGCCTATAGTACAAAGGAGAGACAAGACGTAATTCCAATTCAATTATCCTAGCGTGTAACGGTCTTTCACCTTCTTTTTCGATTGTATCCACTACGTCAGAAGCTCGATTCAACTGTTGTCTAAGATCTTCAAGGATCTCTTGCACGTCTCTCTCATCCAAAATCCTACAGGTCATCACCGCGTCAACAGCAAGTCGAGAATGACTCGCTGCGTCCAAACTGGATCCTTTTATACCCGCGCCGTGGATCCACTTTCACTCCGTACTTTCCCGGATCACGTGCCCACTTCAGATCCCGCCAATCGGAACGAAGACCGTCACATGATCCCATCACACTACACGTCACTGATTGGTCAAAAACGTCCATAAAGTCGAACAACGCATTCCATCACGAGTCACTTTTCAGTAGAAGTCGTCATGGATTCACACGTCGAACCCGTCAGGAAAAAGAAAAAATTGTCCAAAAAGAAACTGGAACTGCTCTTACCCAAGAGAGTGGAAAGAGAAGTAGGAGGTAAACAACTACAATCCACTTTAGATAGATGGTTATTCAAAAAACCTCGTGCCAGACTCCGTTTCAACGAACGCGTCCTCTTCAAAGAAATCACCCCGGACTCGGTCAGTTGGACCACCGTCCCTCTCAAAGGCTTCTCGCGACCCTGGAGCGCCTTTTCGATCCAACGCCAAGAAGTCAAAAGCCAAATGAAAAGTAACCATGACAAGCGAAGGCAAAGACCGACCCCCAAGAACGTGCGAAAAACCACCCACATCCTAGAAACCATGCGACGTGAAAACACCTTGTTGGGATACTAACTCGTTCTCTATCTTCACAGACTCAAAGCTACCTGCCATTCAAGGCGGATGCATGACCGTGATCAGAGACTCACCTCCTCGAACCATGCAAGTCCTGGAAGCCATGGGACTCGACAAATTCAAGAAAGACGACCTCGTAGAAGTACCCCCTGAAGTGGACGACCGAGGAGAATTCACCGAAGTCCAAGTGTTGGAGGAATTCGACCCCGATCAGTTCCTGAACCAACTGAAACCACAAGATTCCATCTGCCCACGTTGCATGGTACCCCTGACATACGGAAGCGTGCGAACCCCAGACGGTGGTACCTGGGAATATTACCGATGCCCCTCTTCCAGATTCTACACCAAGTGTTATGTGACCTGTGGCGTCAAAGAGGTGGGCACTTACCTGAGACGCGTCGAAGAACAGACCCACCCCTGCTACAGGAACATCGACCCGGCTCGTTTCCGATGTCTATGCAGCAAGTCCCTGGTCTTAGCCACCTCCCACTCCCAGTCCAACCCAGACAGGCTCTATCTCAAGTGTCCCAAGCGTACCTGCAAGTTCTTTCAATGGATCGACGAATACCCACGAGGAGTCGCCGAAGCCATACTGATTAATGGACAGACCCCAAACTAAGAAAAAGACAGACACAGTTTTTGTAAAAAACACACTCCGATTTTTATTTCACATTATTTTTCAGTTTCTAAGAAAGGCAGGGTGGCGCAGTGGAAGCGCGTTGGGCTCATAACCCAGAGGTCCGAGGATCGAAACCTCGCCCCGCCCATTTTTAATTCACATTTCTTTTTTACACGTTGGGTAATTTGTCCTCCGCGTCGATCATGGTTCGCATCGTTACTTGATCACAATGGTTGAAAGTACTATAATAATCGTTTATTGATTGATATCCCGAAGAAAAAGAGGGCGCCGGTCAATAGGACCGTGCACACGTCCCACCCTGTAATAAGTGGAATGACCAATAAAAAGTTGTTTTTGTTCTATTTTCAGACTCCATGTCTCGATTTCCTAACCCTCAATGTCTATGGTGCAAGGAAGGATACACTTTCAAACACAGTATCAGAGACTACTTCCTGACACCCTGTTGCGACCAATTCTTTCACGGAACCTGTAAAGCCCTCCACACTGAGCGGTTGAAACCCTCGGAAAGACTCTGCCCTCATTGCAAAGCCGTGAATTTCGGACTGCCTCCCGATGACAACCCCAAAACCAAGTCCTAAAGAGGTAAGCGCTTCGATGGTCTAATGGTTAAGACGTTGAGTTGTGGCCTCAAAGACCCAGGTTCGATTCCTGGTCGGGGCATTAAATTTTTTCTTTTTTATTCCCTATAGAGACGATGAAAAAATCACGCAACAAACCATGTACATTCTCTCGTTAAAGGATCTTTATTAGTTTTTGTTACAGGCATGAATAAAAATGTTTTTTCACTCCTCTGATTCTGGTGGTGGTGTTTTTACAATTTGTTTGACAAATGCTCGGTACGCCAACTCGTCTCGGTCCTCCCAACTGCTCTTCCACGCTTCCCATCCGTCCTCAAATCCCTCCGGCAACTTCTCCAAACACACGGGGTCTTTAAACGAGATGGACTGGTCAGCAAGCATCTTCTCAGACAGCATTTTTCTGAACCTCATCACCTCATCCGTCAGCTTCGTCACCTCTTTCTTCAGGAGGACATCCATAGCGTGAGAAACGGCGCATTTCATTATCTTTCCAAGAATACCGTCATGAACAGCATCCATCACCCTCGCGGCAAGTTCTTCTTCTATCTCCTCTTCAGAAACCTCCACCTTCGTCTCGCTCTCCTCTGAAGACATCTTCTAGTCACCGATCTCAAAAACAACAATACTCACTCGACACTCACGCAAACCCTTTTATTCCCATCCGAACCTCGATTTCATGCACGTCACAACCTTGATCTCATGGATTGGCTATCGCCTTATTTGGACATGCGCGTCACAACCTCGATTTCATATTTCTCCTTATTTGGACATGTTGCCCTTATTTGGGCATGCACGTGACCTGGGATGCGAAGGACAGCGGACGACCTCGCAGGCGCATATTTTGATAAACCCCTAACTCATGAATATATTCATGAGCAAATCCGGCCCTCTGATTGGTCGAGAGCCTTTTTTAATGATATGCACGGCCTTCTGATTGGTTACGGCTCACATAAGCGTCCTATACTACTTTCATTTGCATAGAGGTAATTCACGCAAAAATAAACATTGAGGTTTCGGCCCCGAGAGAAATTCACAGATTTCGCACCTCACTAAAGCGGTTGGCAACGTGGCCATGCCGCCAACCAATGAAACGCAGCTTTGAACTCCCCAGCGGGCTACAGTAACGCTTCTTGGGAATGAATGTGCAATTTTTGTATTTACACTATATCTTTTTATCTTACATCGGGAGTAGCAAAGTCTGCCGTGAAACGTTCAACGGCTTATTATAAACAGAATCAGCGGGTAAATGGTAAAGAAGGAAAAGGGAAAAAAGAGGAATGATAGCGGAATAGCCTTGAACAGGCCTAAACTCGGCGAACCGAGTCGAATGCGGATATTTACAAATTTAAAAAAAGCTAAACGCGTAATTCATCAGCCTGTTCGTTTTACTAGAATATGGAAAAACAATCTTCGAAGCAAAGGAAAAGAGCTTTTTGGGAGAAAGGGATGGGAAGCAGGGATGGTGCAGTGGTGAGAGCGTTCGCCACCCACCAATGTGTCCCGGGTTCGATTCCCTGACCCGGCGTCATATGTGGGTTGATTTTGTTGTTGGTTCTCGCCTTGCTTCGAGGGTTTTTCTCCGGGTTCTCCGGTTTTCCTCCCTCCACAAAAATCAACACTTCTAAATTCTAATTCCATGCGGAAACAGTGGATGAAGAGCCATTTTGTAGAAATGCCACTGCAAATTCCCATTATTATTATTATTATTATTATTATTACTATTATTATTATTATTACTAATATTATTATTATTACTAATATTATTATTATTATTATTACCGAAAACTTAAGGAACAACAGAATTTCTGAATTTTTTACCAGATACATGTAAGATTCAAGTTTGTATGGAAAAGTGCTCAATAAAGTTTGCTATTATTGCTATTAATTATTATTATCATTATTATTATTATTATAACAATAAAAACGCTCTTATTACTATATATATTACTATTATGCAAAAGAAAGGCACAGGAGCTAATAACATCCAGCGGAGCCCCAGTTAATGGGAATGGAAGGAAAAAGGGATACATAGAGATTATGAAAAACCTATGGGACGCTAAAGGATATGGAGACCTTGGACTAAAACCTCAAAATTTGCGGGACCAAGCATTAAGACTTGAAAAAATTCAAGAAAGGTCAGTGGACAACACCTCGGGTGACTCGAGGGCGATGTCAGGAATTGATGAATCTATGTTTGGCGTCGGAACTCAGTCTGCTTCTAATATTGATCATTCAGACAGCGCAGATTTATTTACTTTGGATTTTCAAGATGCTGGAAGTGATGAATCACGATATGCTAATTCACAAGAAATAGCGAGCGATTTGAATATGACCAGTACCAGTACGGAAATCCCAGGAGGCGCAGAGTTAATGAAGCACATAGAGCAGAACGATCTAGACAATGTGAGTGTACTGGGGTGTCTGCCAGAGCACAATGTTGTTGATAAGCCATCAATGATCACTTGGGGCACACGGAGTGATGGCAGTCTCATTGTTATACCAACCTCCATCATAACAGATGCTTACAATGAGATTGTTACATGGAGAAAGAATGTTTTTCTGGTGCCATATGGTAAAACCGGAAAGGAATTTATTGATCAGGTTACATCGCACATTAATGACTGGAATAGCAACTCTGATCAACAGCACATATCCTTGAAAGCAGCCTTTGTCCTTTTGGCTGTTGCACTTCAAAAGCCAAGCCCGAAATCTAAGACAAAAGACCATCAGGATTTCTTATCTAAGCGCCTTGCGCTCTGGAAGGAAGGGGAAATCAGCAAGTTGCTACGCGAAGGTAGAATGCTTCAGGGGCGTATTGGAAAGCTTAAGACATTTGATCAACCGGAAAAATCCAAGATATTTGCTAAGCTTGTGCTCGAAGGACAAATCAATTCAGCGCTGCGTTTCCTCAGCGAAACATCAACAGGGGGCGTGCTGGAGCTAACGGATGACGTCATGGCCCAGTTGAAAGAGAAACATCCAAACCCACAACCAACAACGTTGGGCTCACTTCTCTTCGGGCCGATTAATGATGATATCCCTGAATCGGTGTACTCAGAGATAAATGGTGAGATGATAAGGGAGGCTGCGTTAAGAACAAAGGGATCAGGGGGACCATGCGGGGTTGACGCTAATGGTTTTAGAAGAATGATGGCTTGCAAATCCTTTAAACAGTCGTCTACAAAATTATGCGAGGCGATAGCCACAATGACAAGGACTCTATGTACAACTTATATCGACCCTGCAACCATAGAGCCACTGGTGGCAAGCCGATTGATTCCCCTGGATAAAGGTGAAGGTGCAGTGAGGCCTATAGGGGTCGGCGAGGTGATACGAAGGATTATTGGAAAGTGTGTAATGAACGTTTCTAAGGGAGACGTGGTTGAGGCGAGTGGTGCACTCCAGCTATGCGCAGGTCAAAAGTCCGGCAGCGAGGCTGCTATACATGCTATGCATGCCATATTTGAAGCAGATGACACGGGCGCGGTACTGCTCATCGATGCTTCTAATGCATTCAATGCACTTAACAGAGCAACTTCACTGCATAATATCCGGGTTCTCTGCCCTGTAATTGCAGCATATGTCATCAATACTTACAGGAAGTCGGCACGCTTGTTTATTACCGGCGGCAAAGAGATCATTTCAGCTGAAGGAACAACACAGGGTGACCCACTTGCTATGGCCCTCTACGCCTTAAGTGTGCAGCCGCTGATCACAAGCCTGCAGGCGGCGTCCAGTATTAAACAGTGCTGGTTTGCTGACGATGCCTGTGGAGCTGGCTCTGTATTGGAAATCAAGAAATGGTGGGATGTCCTCAACAGCCTTGGCCCAGTCTTTGGCTATTTTCCCAACCCCAAGAAATGTTGGATTATCTCAAAGCCAGATAAAGAGGCAAGCGTGAAAGAAGTGTTCAAGGACACGGCTGTCAATGTGACGGTAGAGGGACAAAAACATCTGGGTGCGGTGATAGGTTCACGGGAATATCTAGAGGAATACGTTAGCGAGAAGGTGACCAACTGGGTCAGCGAGATTACCAAGCTGGCAGAGTTTGCTCTTTCTCAGCCTCAAGCGTGTTATGCTGCTTACACCTTTGGCCTCAAGCACCGATGGACCTATTTTTTGAGAACTTTGCCTGATATTCAAGAATTATTGGAGCCTTTGGAGAATGCCATATCTAAGGTGCTCATCCCTGCAATTACGGAGCATAGGTGCACTCGGCTGGACAGGGACATTCTAGCACTGCCAGTCCGTCTAGGGGGGTTTGGCATGACAAACCCGTGTCTTGACGCAAATCTTGAGCAATCCTCCTCCGTCAAAGTTACCATCCCGCTGGTCCAACAGATCGTGGCTCAATCCCATCAGATGCCGGATGATTCTTTGGTCAAGCCACTACAACAGGCAATGAGGAGTGAGAGAACAACGGTGCTCCAAGACAGGGCAGAGCATATCAGAGGGGTAGCCCCACAGAAAGTCCAACGGGCACTTGACCTTGCTGCGGAAAAAGGGTCATCTGTTTGGCTGACGGTACTCCCCCTTCGTGAAATGGGTTTCAATCTAAATAAGAGAGAGTTCCGCGATGCAATCAAACTGCGCTACGATTGGCCGGTCGATGATATCCCCTCCACCTGTGTATGCGGTGATGCTTTTACGGTGGACCACGCAATGATATGCAAGAGAGGTGGGTTCGTTACCCAACGTCACAATGAGCTGAGGGACTTAGAAGCCGAACTCCTGAATATGGTTTGTACCGATGTTGAGATTGAGCCTGTCCTGCAAGACATCTCGGGTGAACAGCTGGGAAGAGGTTCTAATCGAGCTCCAGATGCGAGATTAGATATTCATGCGCGCGGGTTCTGGGAGAACCAACGATCAGCATTCTTTGACGTGAGGGTTTGTCACCCTAATGCTGATTCGTATAGGGACCTAGAGCTCCAACAGATATACCGCAATCATGAGAACGAGAAGAAGCGTCTTTACGCGAGGAGGGTTTTGGATATCGAACAAGGAACTTTTACACCCCTTATTTTCACGTCAACAGGCGGCATGGGAAACGAGTGCCTGCAATACCATTCCAGACTGGCGCAGCTGATCTCCATTAAGAAAGGAGAACATTATGCTAAAACAATCTCCTGGATAAGAGCAAGGACATCCTTCGCTTTATTAAGATCCGCACTAATCTGCCTAAGAGGTTCAAGAGCTAGAAGGAAAGCCTTTTGTGACTTTAAGAACATTGATATTGACGTTGAAACCCAGGAGGGAGCCATTATGTAAACACTGTTGAAATAGGTTGTAATAGTTTATTTCTTTTACTTACTTTTACCTTGTATATACCAATTTGTATGGAATACGTTAATTAATGTTATGATGATGATAGTAGTATTAGTATTAGTTGTAGTAACCACGATATCATGATTAGATACGGAAACACGTTTTACAGGTTTCACAGACATCCGCGTGAAGATCAAATTGAAAGTTTAAATAAATACATAATGACGCTAAAATTTTAAAAAAGTTATTATTATTGTTATCATTATTTTTATTATTATAGTGGAATGTGTGAAGATTTGTAAATAGGTTTTCTAAGGAGATTTCAATAAAGTTCTTGTTATTATTTAAAAATATATTACTATTATTATTATTATTATTATTATTATTATTTGAAGAAACTGCCTTGTCAGATATCACCGATTAAATTCACCGGTAATTCCGTGGCAATCATCTTCTGTGCCAGAAGAAGCTTGAGCAGGGTATCGACTAGACATGCGCTTGCGATTTGCGCTTGTGTTCAAATGTGGGAACACGAAGACCGTGCAAAATCGCCTAGTCTATCACTTAGGAGGCGAAAACGATCAACAGAAGCGAAGATTTCTGTGCGAGAAATTGCAAGACGTAAGGGATAAACAAAAGAAGCTTAGTACGACCCCGCGGATGAGATCAGTTCCCGCGAAAATTGTTAAGCTCAACTCAAGGGTTGACACATTTTTTGACTGAGAAAATTGCTTCATTGTGATTGGGTGAGAGAAGGCCAATTTGTCATTAATCGAGCAATTAAGGATTCACACTACTCGTGATATTTGAAAGTTCTTTCAAATTACACTGGCCTAAAGGCTCGCACAATTTTGAGAGAATTTTCAAATATCACTGGTAGGATAAATCTTAAATTGCACTCGCATTCACACGGTTACCTGTACAATTACTGAGTGTGTTTTTCCTAAGAACGAATTAACAAATCCATCATTGCGAATTTAATTTCAATCCCTGTTTTAATAGCAAGCAATCGATCCAAATAATTGAATTTCAATTGAACCAATGAACACCGGGCTTCTGCAACTTCCATATGTCAGTAGAACGTGAAATATCATCTTTAATACACTCTTTTTTATAACAATATACTGTATTTTATCAGAATATCAAAGCTGAAATTTGCCAAATTTTAAGATCATTTTAAGAATATAAACCGGAAGCTGAGATTTTAAAAAGAATGTAATTTTGTGTGTTAAAAAACTAGCCAAAAAGCAACAACAACAATAAAAATCAGCACTAGCCGTTATGTTCGATGCTAATGTACCTTATATTCGGCTTTAATGCCTGCAGCCTGGCTCAAAAATTACTTCAACGCCATCCAGACACCACATACATTCAAAAACATCAAAATGTTATGCGCTACTCTATTTTTTTTATAAGAATATTGTTTCTCTGGTCGAGGCTCAGTACTCTTATTTTTCTACCCATTTTAGGCTGAAAATATTCTTGTAAATATTCTTAGGTTATAGCGTATGACATTTCTGTTTTTTAATGTATTTGGTATCTTGATGGTGTTAAAGTAATTTTAGAACCAGCCTGCTGGCATTAAAACCTGTTATGGTGCACATAACTTCTTGAAGAAATGTATTAGCTGTTTTTGTTGTTTTTAGGCTAGTTTGGCCTTTTGGAGAAAGGAAGAATTTTAGTAATTTTATACGGTTTGGTTAAAGACAAATAATTGTATGATATTTAAAAATTTTCAACACAAAATAATATTCTTTTCAAAATCTCAGCCTCGGTTTTATTCTTAAAGTATTCTTAAACTTTGCAAATTTCAACCTGGATATTCTTCTAATATTTACTCGTATAAAAAAAAGAAATAGTGTATATTCTAAGAATATTCACAAGAATATTTTATGCCTAAAATCGGCAAAAAAGAATATTCAGCCTTGACCGGAAAAACAATATTCTTATAGGAAAGAGTGTAACACTGATCGATTACTTGAACCATTTCAGAGTTCCAAGACGTTCATAAAGGCAAACTGGTTTATATGGTCGTTAAAGTTTGATATTTCGTTCACGCTGAAACCTTTATTGTACAAGTAAATTATCTCTTCTCGCAAAGTTTCTGAAAAATCCTTTTTTGCTGACTCGCTAGAACCTTTTCCCACCGGATTTCACCACAGGGGACAGAGGAGTCCTATTTGACTGCATTTTCCAGTTAAATTCACCGTACAATTGTAGCGCGAATCGATCTATAACGGGGTTGCTCGTCGGACATTTTGAGAGGTACCAAGTTCCTGTTTTGTGGGCGTGGTGTTCACATGCCAAATATGGTGCAAACCTCTTGTTCATTGAATTGATCCAATCAGAAGTCGAGTATCGGATCGAGTCTTGTTTTGAGCTTTTAACTCTTGCGTCAGAAATTCAAAGAACACTTAACTTGATACGGTGCAAGCGACCGTAAAACGGCCTTAAACGGTGGATGTTCGAAACCCGGAGGGGGGGGGGGGGGTTGGAACTCCTACATGAGAAGGTCGGGGATGCTCGTCGTCTCGGGTACAAATCAAGGATTCTGGTCTCCCTTAGCGTGTTGATGACGAAACGTCACCATTTTTAGCTGTCAAAGTAACCTTTAGGGTGCACTCGAAGAAATAATGATTAAAAGAAACGCTCTCATGTAATTGCTTTCTTAGGCTTGATTTTCGCTGATCTCTCGAGTACGCGAGTCGGATTTACAAGTGCGCGAGGGATACTTTCTTGAACAGTGGCTAGTAATAGAACGTATTCCGTTTTAAGTGGTATCTTTTGGGAGTCTAATGAAGCTCGAGCAACTCCCATATTTGTCTCCTTTAGGAGCAAAATTCAAATTTTCCGAAGAGCATCCCTGACCTTTTCAGATGAGAGTCCCCCCCCCCCCCTCCCCCGCTTCAAATGTCTAACAGGAAGTGACCCAGTGAAGGAGTAAAGGAGTGAAATCGCTTCACCACTACAACTTGGAAAATAATATTTTCCAAGTTTAAACTAGGTTGTTACGTGTGCTCACACAACTAAAAAAATGGATGTCAGTGGCTGATCTAGGGGAGGGGGACGGGGAGTCTGGGCTGTTGTTGTCTTAGTCAGCACGCTCGATCGCGCATGCAGGATTATCGAACATTTTTTGGGCCGAAGCTATCTCTGTAGCTGCTGCCTACGTGAGAAATCGCCTTCCCACAACGGCCCTAAAAGAAAGAGAAACTCTTTATGAGCGGTGGTATGGTAGGAAACCGGATGTGAGCCACTTTTGAGTATTTGGGTGTATGGTCTACGCCCACGTGCCAGACTGCGAACGGAGAAAGCTAGACACGAAGTCAAAGAAGATGCGTTTCGTGGGCTACAGCTTGACATCAAAGGGATATTGTCGTTTTGATGAGACGAACCGAAAGCTCTATATCCGGAGAGAAGTTGAGTTTAACAGGAGCGATTTCGGCCAGAAGTCAGCCATGACTACAGAGCCAAACCAAAAGAGCACGGAGGTGAAACAGAATCCTGACACCACTGCAAAAGACGAAGAAGAAGTAGCCGCGGAAATTAGGAGATCAGAGAAGGAAGAAGAACCACAAGAATCACAAGAACAGCAAGAACTCCCAAGATCTGAGATAACACATAAAACACCTGTCAGATATGGTTACGACGAATATGCAGACACCGCGACTTACCGCGTGCGCCATGTTGCCTATCATCTAAGTGAGGTAGATGAGCCCTCAACCATACAAGAAGCAAAGTCGAGTGATCATGCTACAGAGTGGATAGTGGCTACAGATGCAGAGTGCAATTTTATGATCGAGAACAAGACATGGAAGTTGGTTGAGTTATCCCCGGGTCGGAAAGCTATAGGATGCAAATCGGTGTTTAAGCTGAAGCATGATGTGGACGGTAGAGTACAACGTTTTAAAGCACGCCTAATAGCCAAGGGTTACGCCCAGAAATGTGGGAATGATTATGAGGAAATTTTTTCACCTGTAGTTCGTTTTTCTTCAATCGGCCTTTTCCTAGCGTTTGTAGTCCAGCATGATTCCTGATTCATCAGATTGACGTTGAGACAGCTTTTCTTAATGGCAAACTTGATGACGAAATTTACATGCAACAACCGGAGGAATACGTGACACCCGGAGAACAGCATCTGGTATGCAAGCTAGAGAAGTCGCTGTATGGATTAAAGCAGTCGTCCCGATGTTGGAATAAAGCTTTCGGGGAAAGTGTTGAAAAGGTTGGTTTCACTCAAGCCTCAGCAGATCCCTGTGTGTTCATCACAAAGAAGGACACGCTGACAATCATCGCAATTCACGTTGATGATCTGATGATACCAGCGAAAAACATTTTGGAGATGCAAAGACTTAAGGACAGCTTAAAGTTGCAGTTTAAGATGAAGGATATGGGGGAGCTGCATTACTATGTGAGAGTTTGCATCGTTCAAGACAAGGAAAGGAAGCAAGTCTACCGTCATCAAGGGCAGTATATCGAAAAGATGCTCAAGAAGTTTGGGAAAGCAGAAGCGACATCGGTGTCTGCACCTGCTGATTTGAACGTCAAGCTGCAAAAGGAAGATGGTGTTAGCAGACCAGTCGATACGATCTCGTACCAGTCCATCCTTGAGAGCCTTCTTAATGCTGCAGTCACAACTCATCCGGACATCGCCCAAGCAGTGGGAGTTGTGTCGAAGTTCTGTGCAAATCCTACACAAAGTCACTTGACTGGAGCAAAACGGATTCTCGGATATCTGAAAGGAACAGTATGTCTTGGTCTGAGTTACAAGGAGTGTGCTGATGGAAACCTGATTGGTTACTCAGATGCTGATTGGGGGTGCGATGTGGATGACCGCCACTCCACTTCAGGAAGCGTGTTTTTATTGGCTAAGGGAGCAGTGAGCTGGCTGAGAAAGAAACAGGCTACCGTTGTGCTGTCGACAACAGAAGCCGAGTATGTGGCCCTCAGTACGGCCACCCGGTAAGCAATCTGGCTTCGAAGGTTACTCACAGGTGTAGGAGAACCTCTGGAGGAACCCATCGTAATTAATGAAGACAACTGGGTCATGCTAGGACCAAGCACATTGGTATAGCTATCATTTCGTTCGCGAAGGAGTGCAAAACAGAGCGATCATTTTGAAATATGTAGCCACTGGTGAGATAATTGCGGACATTCTGACGAAGCCGTTACGTAAGGATCGCTTCGAGAAGCTTGTCTTCGAAATAGGAATGAAAACTGTCTAATAAGCAACATCAAAAGTTGGAGTGCTGTTATTGTGAAAAATGAACATTTGACGGTTGTTATTTTGAACTTTAATGTATGCACACTACTTCTCAGGAATATTTAATTTGGCCTCCCATTGGTGATAGCGATTTTTCTTTTGTTATTAAAACTATTGTTGTTTCGTTTAAATTTAAGTTTAAAAAGCTTATTCTGTTATACTTTTACTTTTGTGTGTGTAACCCTCGGTGATTGCTTAAAAGGGTTGTTTAACGTTGCGAAAATTAATAGGCCGCCTCCCCCTTATTTTGGGTAAAAGAGAATCGCGGAAGAAAGAAAAGCTGGCAGGGCAAGCAACCCAACCCCCCCCCCCCCCCCCCCCCTTAGCTCAAGGTCTGGATACCGGGCCTCCCTTAGCTCAAGGTCTGGATCCGCCACTGGAAGTACTGCGATTACGTAATCATGCATAGTCAGTGGGCATAACACAAAAGATGTGCAGGGTCAAGGACCTTCCAACATAAATCTTAATCTGTCTGTTTGCTTCTTTGATGTTTACCGGCCTTCCTAACCATTTCCCTCTATTAACTATGCAGAGCTGAGTTTGTGAACTCTTGAGCTGATCATTTCGACGTCCTCTGTAGCAGTTGAGGTTAACTTTCGTGAATTTGACTTAATTTCTATTACTTTCTGTTATATTATAGTCAAAGAAGGAACACCCAGTAATGAAGAATTAGAGACACTTTCACAGAAGATTGCAGAAGGCTGGAAACCGCTTGGACGTCGGTTGAAAATGGATGAATGAAAGCTAACAGCTTTTGACAAAGAAAACGAGGAATATTCAGAAAAGACATATAAAATGTTGCTATGTTGGAAGCAAAGGGAAGGTTCAGCTGCAACCTACCAGGTCTTGCATGACGCACTTTGTCAACCGCTAGTAAATCGCAGAGATTTGGCCGAGGAAATTTGCGGATACAAGTGATTACGAGTGCCGTTTACACTTCTCAAACTTATTAATCAAGTTTAAACAAAGGAAACAAAGGAACCAAAGGAAACCATGACCGTGACGGTGTTTGGTCATCTGATCTTAATTAGCATAGATTTTAACGATCTTATTTCTCCGTTTTCTCCTCAGTTTTAGTCTCGATTGAGAAGATATATCAAACACTCAAAACAGTGTTTGACCACATTTCCAAACACCTCGAAATTCGTCAAAAATACTCCGCTGCACGTCGTATTTTCAACTCTCTTCTCGGTGTTTGGAAATGGGGTCAAACACGGTCTTCCGTGTTTGATATATTACTTGACAACCTTGGGTGCCGATGCTTGTCTGACTCATCATTGTGTTGCGACCCAAGTTGTTCGAGTAACTGCGTGGTGTCACACATCCTGAAAGAATCGTGTGCCAGAAGGTGTTCATTGAAGCCATGCAATCCTATCAACGTCTACATCACTAACGGAGTCTGTAATCATTATATTAACCAACAGCTCGCAAAACTTTCAAATTGGCGCTTTCCATTCAACCCACAATTTCGGAACAATCAACCATTTTTTTTAAATTTTATTTCTTATATATTTTTTTTTTGCCAGATTTACAAAAAAGCAAAAACAGCGTAAAAATATAACGCCCACTTCAGACGCCGAACTTTTCGTGAGTCGAACCTAATACGTTGAATTGAGTACATGGAAAGTTCGGCGTCTGATTCGGTTAAGAATGGCTATTTGAATCTGGAACGGCTCAGCTGTTCTTCTCGCCTAGCTTAACCGGAAATTTCGGCTTGGATTCACACGTCGAACTTTTCAGGTGTCGAACCTAACGGCATAAATTATTATAACGTATTTTACAAGAAGTTTACACTTTGCCTGAAAACTACTGACATTTCGATGTGTTTTGGTTCAAACTAAATTAAGTTCGGCGAATTAGGTTTGGCATCTGAATCAACAGGCGTACTTTTGATAACTTGGGTCGGTCCAAATTCGAATTAAGTTCGGTTTATGAAAAGTTCGGCATCTGAACTGGGCCTAAGTTAATTAGACAAAAAAAAAACTACCCAGAGTAGCGAGACAACTAAATAAGCTGAGTAGATATGAAAAAATTAATTTGCTTAACCTTGTTTGCTATATGCATAATAAAGGAGAAGAAAAACGAAAACACACACACACACACAAAATCAAGATACAAACAAATAGTTAAGTGTATCAGGGAAATGAAAATTTATTTTGAAACCTTCGAAATGGGCTAAAGGGTGCAGAAATTTCTAGAAAAAGTTTCCTTAAAATTCGAAAATTATTAAATTTTCAGTTGCGAATTCTTCAGCCGGGAATTAAGAAAAGAAAATCCAAATGGAACGAAAAATTCCGGAAAGGGAATTTCGAAAATTGGGGTGCCTCGCGAGGATTCCCTGCTTACAGGAACTTCCGGAAAAAACCGTTCCCTTTGCCTCGCTTCTTCTATTTTGTAAATCATATGCTAATTCAGAAAAAGACATAGCGGTTGTATACTGTTCTTTTAGAGTTAGGTTAATACAAATGAATGGTTAGGAGAACCAAATTACGTAAACAAGACAGATTTTGTTTTGGTTTACATTGGTAAGATTGTTTACGAGTATTTCCACCATATCTATCAGTACGAAACTGGAAGTACATGTTTTATATTATCAATTATTGCATTTTTTATGACAGTTTGTATAGTTGTAATAAATGGCTTCAACTTTCCGCCATATCTATATAAAACTGTAGGAGTAGGAGGTTTAATATCTATTTTTATGACAGTTTGCATAGTTATAGTCAATAACGTTTATTAGAGAAATTACCGAGGTAAATTATAAGTTTTCATCGCAATCCCCATCGTCGAACATGTGCCAGTCATATTGGTGCCCCAAAACAATGAAACGGCCGCCATGTTGGTGTCCCAAACTAATCCGGTGTTAGTTGAACTCTCTTTCTTATGTAAACACTTTCGTTTGGTCCAATAAATTTGCATGGTTACTAGCCACATGAGTGAAAACACTGTTGACTTGGTTACCAGGGAGGACAATGCTAGCTATTGGTCACACAGCCGGGACCTGTAGTACCCAGGTTTCCTCATACGCCACTCCTTTTCATTTTAATTACTATTGCTTCTCGAAGAGGCTGGTATTTATTGCGTCGTGATTTTATTTCCCTACAAGACACATTTTTTCGACAGGCCATAAGATTCATGCTTGCCCAAGTATAAATAAATCAACCGAACGACATCCTCGTGTACCGTATTAGCAGTCCGCCGTTCTTTCCACTATTGCAATTCCATTGCAGCCTCCATTATTACCTGAGCCCGCAAGTAGGCCTATGGATGCGCAGAAAGATGCGCAGTATGTTTTTCCGCTCTGATTGAAGAGAGCTGATATCTTCTGGAGACTAGAAATTTAGCATGAACCACGAAATAAAACCTTTTAGTTTTTTGTTTGATTTTTTCGCAGATTTATTCATTCAGTGGAACACACCTCATAGTAATTTTCATCACATGGTTAAATCCTCGACACTGATGTATATATGTCACACCAATCAGATTAGATTTACTATAAACAGCCAATCAAATTTCTTGTTGTGAAGGTAAATAGTATGTGAGGAGATCTGATCCTGATACAGTTCAGAACGGCCATATTTATTGTTCTATAAAAGAGGAGGAATTATTCATGTATTGGGCTTATTTCGACATCTTCTGAGGCGAGGATTTTGTGGGCGGGTTTGATAAACATTTGCAATTGGATAATCAGTCAAAGAAACATAGTGTTTGACATATAACTACGAGCATTCAATGAAGGGTGAGCTTTTCCCATTAGATAAAGTTTTCAATTAAATGAGTCTTAGCCGCTCTGCTACTAGGTTTAAGATTTGAATAATAATAACAATTGTATTTTAGGGGAGCGGAATGCACTACTGGGAATTTGATGAGGTTGCGACCAGGTTCAAATCGTTTGCATGTTGTATTGAAACCGAAATATTGCTGGAGAGTTTATAGTAAGTGTTCCGGGCGTGTAATCAATGTCAGCATCCATTGACAAGTTTCACGGTGAAAAGCGAAGAGACTACAATTAATTTGGTCAACAGAACAAAAAAATGTAATTATGTGACGATTTTACAATTATAATGGTTCTTGTTTACCTCTGGAGTGAGAAGATACGTTTGAAATGAAACTAAATCTTTTCTCTTCAATGTTATCAGGGTTTTCGATTTTTCACATTAATAGTCAGCACGAATTGCAGTAGGAGAAAAAGGAAATTGTTTTCGTTCATGATAACTTTAGTGAGGTATATGAAGTCTTGGGCGTTTTATTGTATTAAACACAAGGACTTTGGTAATTGAAAAAGACTGACGTGTATGTTGCCGGTTTGTGATTTTTAGTCCGGTGTGGAGCGGAGTGTGACAGTTAGATACATACATTGGGTTGTTTTAGAGTGCATAATGTTCAGTGTAATGGTGGCTAGTTAGGAACGAGGTGAGTCTTGAGTTTTGAAGGAGTTCATGAGTTAGTAGTATGCAAATGGCACAAGATATTTTTATTTTTAGTTACAAAGGGTAACTTGATACTTTTGTTTTGCACAAGGAGTAAATTCAATTAGAGCTGACAAATCGTCACCACTTGTTCCCACGAGATGTTTGCTATTTTTAGTTACAAATGGTAACTTCACACTTTTGTTTTTCACAAGGGAGTAAATTAAATTAGAGCTGACGAATCGTCGCTACTTGTTGCCATGAAATGTTGAACAAACAAGATATTGCTATTTTTAGTTACAAATGGTAACTTAACACTTGGTTTTGGGTCATTTTTTTTGTGAAAAAAATACCTCTTAGTCGGCACGTCGGGTATGTTATGGACGGGTCAATGGATGAGTGAGTGAGTGAGAGATGTATGTATGTCACACCAATCAGATTGGATCTTCTATAAACAACCAATCAAATTTCTTGTTGTAAAGGTAAATGGGTATGTAAGAAGATTTGATCCCGATAGAGTTCAGACCGGCCATATTTATTCTTCTATAAAAGAGGAGGAAGTATTCATATATTGGGTTTACTTCGACATTTTCTGTGGGTTATGCTGAGGATTTTAGTTAAATGAACGAGATGAGCCTTGAGGTTTGAAACAGTTCGTGAGCTAGTAGTATGCAAGTGCAAGAGATATTTTTATTTTTAGTTACAAAGGCAACTTGATACTTTTGTTGTTCACAAGGAGTTAATTCAATTAGAGGTCACGAATCGTCGCTTCTAGTTCTTAGGACATGTTTTAGAGGGGACGAGACTATTTAGATTTGAAACAGTTCTGACGTTTACAATAGTCAGTGCGGGTAACGATTGCTTTGTTCTTGGTGCATGCAAATATAGCGAGATATTTTTGGTTTTTAGTTACAAAGTGTAATTTGACACTCTTGTTTTTCACAAGGGAGTAAATTCAATTAGAGCGGACGAATCGTCACCACTCGTTCCCACGAGATGTTGCTATCTTTAGTAACAAATGGTAACTCTTGTTTTTTATATGGAGTAAATTCAATTAGAGCTGACATGTTATCGGCTATTATATATTGTTTCCAGGATATTAAACAAAAAAGAAGCTTTCATTTCTGGACGGTTTTTACGTCTCTGCAGTAGCAGTTTAATAGTTTTATTTCATGGCATTCATTTCAGTCCGATATCTTTAAAGATAAAAAGTATGAAAACTGTTCAAATGTTCTTTGAAGACTGCGCGGCAATCTAACTAAATCAGACTTTCAGCGTGTCAGAGGTTTTTTTCTCTTTCTTTCTATTTTCGGTGAAGTTGTGTTGTGTTGTGTTGTGTTGTGTAAAAAGGTAAACCTACGACTCGTATAAAATGCGAAAAAGTCTCTAAATTAACTTGAGTATTTTTGAGCAAAAATTCCTCTTGGGGGTTGGAAGGGTTATGTGATCGGTGAGTAAGGGAGTTATGCATGTGCGCGTGTCACACCAATCACAGTGCGGGTTGTATCAAAGAACGAATCAAATTGCCTGTTAGAAAATAAGATGGTATCTACATGAATCTGGAGACGTGTCAGATTACTGTAGTTTGTTCAGTCAAACATTTTATGGCTTACTATTTAGCTATCTTACCATGACCGATGTAATATCGCAACCAAAAAAAACTTCTCAAATTAACCAAATCATTACTGTACTATGAATACCCCTATCTCCGACACTTCACACACACACAAAAAATAACTCTTGCACGCCTTGCGTGCCTATGTTTAGAAATTGTACACTTCACAGACTAGCTACCTCCAGAGGTATTCCTCTTTTTCCTTTCGGAACAGAACGGCGGAAATTTCCTTACCGTTTCCCGAATTCTCCAGTTCTCAGTCTTCCATCAGCAGAAAACAACGACGGGAAATCGAATTGGAAATTGTAAGCGCCACTTCTTTCGGTTGGTTTGCTGATTTGGGAGGAAAAATAAAATAATAAAATAATGTTAGGCGGTCCGATCCAAACGCCGCTCCACTCATGTGCCTAACCAAGCTTGATAAAGTTCGACTTTAGAGCGACTTTGGAGCGACGGCTGGTTCAGATGGCGTATTTACGTCGAGCTTAATTCGGGAAGCTGGTGGTAACAATTTTCGACGAGAAAATATGCGCTCTGAATTCACGAACTCTGTCCAAATAGAAAAGCTGTGACAAACATTTCGCTGTTAGCATGCTCTTATAGCGATATTTAGGGAAGCAAATTCAAACTCAAGGTTTAGTGTTTGTATTTAGACAGGTTTTCTCCCGGTTAAATCGACTTGTTAAGGGGAAATCTAATAAGCTGGGCTATTGCACGAAGAAAAACCAAAAAATGAATTTGCGCTAAAGAAACTCGCTTATACAGTCCCGTTTCTCATAAATCGAAGGCACACTGGTATTTTGTTGTCTATATTTTCAGCGACGACTTTGAGCTTCATGGATGACTGGTCACGCCACTCAATTTTGAGCCAATCACGAGTCCCGTTATATGAAAAATAAATTACAGTAATTTATGCATTAGGTTCGACACATGAGGAGAACGCCGTATGAATCAGCTGCCGCTCCAACGTCGCATAGTGCGACAGACCCTGCCGAATTTAATGTTGTTTGCCGCACCAAACTTAACCTGCGAACCAAACTGATTCAAACACCGCTCTTCTGCCGTACTTAACTCATCAGTAAGGTTCGGTGCATGAATGGAGCGGCGTTTGGAACGGGCCTTATTCAACGGTCATCCCCAACCAGTGTTCGGCAGTGTTGACAAAACAAAGAGCACCCCATAACACGTGACTTAAGATCCGCGTGACGCGGAAGTGAAAGGTCATGAATGACGTCGATTGCCCACCTAGTTACAATAGAGTTTTGTTCCGCATTGAGTCAAATGCGTGGAAGAAGACCGTCGCGTGTCGACACCTGAGAGTGAATAACACTGCATTCAGCTGTACAGAACGCTTTCAATCTGCAAACTCGACCCTGAACCCTACATAAGACTTGAAAGACAACCAAGAACTCGGAGTGAGAATCATAGAATTACGTCCTTGAGGTAAGCCACTTCGTTTTCATTCCCGAGTAATAGTTTTGTTAATTTTCACCCCTTAAAGTCGTTAACATGGCTACTTTTAAACTGAACCGAAACTCTTTCGAGATTCCACCGTGAGTTTTCAGCTGCTTGGCCTGTCACAGCCTCGGAACGCACACCGATATATAGTTGATGTTCTGACATGTTGGGTTTAGTTTAGTGCTTTAGCTTGTGGTTGAGTTTATTTTATTATAAGGTTGAGCTGCGTTCTGTATGATTCGCATCCAGAATAAGATTGCAGCATTTAACATGTTTAACTTAGACTTGCCACAAGTCCACCTCATGAGTTTCGGGTACGGTGTATAGTACAATAGCTGAGCGAGCGAACCAAGCTGCGAGGTTTTAAGCCGCGATGCGGCGTTGTGAAGGTCGCGAAGCGACGATGTCGCGAGGGGTCCTTCGTCCAGCGAGGTACTGAATAAACAAGACGAAGGACTTTTCTTGCTGTTTTCTGAAAGTTTACATTTAACTGGAGAGCAGTAACTACCGTTTCTTATTCAGAATAGAGCGCGAAAATCTCATGCAGTTCTGTTTAACTTTTTCCTACATCGGCGTCGATTTTCATGCAAACGCGAGTGAAGTTTTAAACTTGAATAGATTTCCCTACGGTCAAGCTGACAAATGACCTTTTGGCTGAGCATTATTACTATGCTTAGCAAACTAACTGACTATTCAACTCTTACTTGTACATGTAAGTACTGCAATGTTTTATTTACGTGTTTGTTAGAATACTTGTACTTCTACTTGTACTTGTGAATTTACGGACACGAGCTATTGCTTCTGAGAAAGCCCGGAAGTCGAATGATGTAATTTTTCGAAACTTTCCCAAAGTTTGTTAGACCCGTCAGTCACTTACGTTACATTAGATTCGCTACAGTGAACTCTTTTCCTGCGCAACTCGAACGTCGGTAAACCTTTGAATTCTTTTTCTTCAATTATAATATAGGAATGGATAACTGCATGAGAAACTTAAAGAAATGAATTTTAATCATTGCGTGTTCTGTGACGCGGAACTCATAATAACATGAAAAAGCGCCATTAAATTTTGTTCCTAAATAATGGAAACAATAAATCTGAATAAGTGAAGAGGCCATATTCATATGCAAATATTGTTGTCAAGTGTTGTGTTAATGGCAAGAATAGATTTATTACCAAAACACGCACCTAATTCGGAGAAAGTCACAATACAACCGTGCATGTCTCATGCGAAATAAACTTTTTCAACTCTTCATGACATGATTAATCTAGAGTGTGTGTATTGTCACGCAATAAAAAATAAAATCAAAAACCATTCGGTGGATAAAGTCAAGAAATTGTGATATTATAGACGATAAACAAAGGAGACAGTTCTCCAAGTTTAAGGTGTGTATGTTGTCCCAAAGTTGAGATATTCATCGAAATGTTCCGCGCAAAATTATAGAACCTGGTATGGAGCCGCCATGTTGGAGGACCTCCTTAGTCCTGCTATGTGGCGGCCGGAAAATAGTGTAAACATCTGGAACTCACTTTGGCTATCTAGACGACTGATTATCTGAACCGAACCAAAAAAAAAAAACTCAAGTACTTTTCCTAATACTTTAACTCCTAAAATGGCTCAAAATCACGAGATAAGTAAATATTTTTCGACAAACGCGATCTTAGCTTCATGTCACGCGAGGCCATAACCCCGGAATTCAAAATGCGCTGGTTTCCAAACGAAGGACCCTTTTGAGCTAGAAAGTTAAAAACAGAAATAAATTTAGTACCTCTTATGCCTGATGAGGATAAAACCTTTAGGGGTTCTTTAGTTTTGGATTTGGAAATTTGATGACGTCACGTGCACACACTATATAGCAACGGTATGACCTGATGAAAACACCCTTAATTTTAGCTTAATTTAAGTGCTTATAGAGCGTTTTTACTGTCACGCAATAGAAAATAAATTCAAAAACTATTCAGTGGATAAAGTCAAGAAATTGTGATTTTATAGAAAATAAATAAAGCAGACAGTTCTCCAAGTTTAAGGTGTGTGCATTGTACCAAAGTTGAGATATTCGCGCAAATTTACAGGGCCTAACATGGAGCCACCATGTTGGTGTTCCTCTGTGGTACACCAATATGGCGGCCCAAAAATAGTGTTAACATCTGGAACTTATTGTGGCTATCTAGGACACTGATTAATTGCACTGAACAAACAGACATTTAAATAAGCGCTTTTCCAAATACTTTAATGTTTTAAATGGCTAAAATCACGAGATAAATGCATATTTTTCGACAAACGCGATCGTAGCTTTATCTGACGTACCGCCATAACTCTGAAATTCAAAATGCGCTGGTTTCCAAACGATTGAGCTGGAAAGTTGTACACAGATACAAATTTAGCCCCTCTAATGCCGGATGAGGATTAAAAACTTTGGTGGCTCTTTAGTTTTGGATAACAGAATTTGATGACGTCACGTAAAAACGCTCAGCCTCTATAACTCCAAAAAAGAGTTCGGTGGCCGTCACTTTTTATTATCGAATTGTAATCAGCATGTCAAGATTCAAAGTAAATTTGGAAAAAAAATCGCAACTTCAATAACAATATAATGCAGTGTTGAATCGTCGCAAGTCGAATCCATCATGATGCTTCATGTTCATTCAGTCGGCGTCGCTTTTTATGCCAATGAGAGGAAATTTTCAAAAATTGTTTTGATTCTTCTTTAACACGCGTTCCTTTGGTCAAGCGGACAAATGACCTTTTTGCTGAGAATTGCAGTGATATTTAATGAATTAATTAACCATTATAGTACACCTGGTGCACCTTTTGCAAGGCTCTTTGTTATTGGCCAAACGAAACAAGTGATAAACCACGCCAACAATATATATACCTCTACCTCTAAGAAAAGAAAAGAAGAACAGATTAACAAGAACGAGCCAAAATAGAGGTTCAGTTAAACTGAATGTGCGGGTCAACTGCTTGTGTTGCAGTGTTTTATGCCTTTGCTAGAATACTAGCACAGGTAATTGTGAAATTACAGACAAGAGATACAGGGGTCCTTCACAACAAATTAGAAGACGAATAAAATTGACAACAGGACATTTATTAGTTTTTCATAGCAGTTACTTTTATGAAATTGTAAGTCCTGACCATTACGGCTCCTGTCCTGACGTATGACTCTGGGCATGTTTCTTTTAGCATTTACTATTTATTAATAAAGAATTCATTCTATTTATTTTTGGATTCGTGGTCATCTGATGTGAGGTCTGGAGCCGAAATATTATGAGGTCTGGATGGCCCGGAGGTTGCGGCAATGTGTACCGAGGACCATTAACTAGCTAGAGTTCTATGAGATTTCCGAACATTTCTCGGTTCCAGACCTCGCTCCTCGTCCACCAGGTCCCATGTGCCAGGAGCAAAATAATTGATGAATGATTGAAACAGTAATTCACTGCTCATATCAATAACTCCCTATAGTCTCGTCTGAACGACTCATTGCCCGAAAAGTGTGAAGATCTCGTACGTGCAGCTCAGTAATTCTTTTCTTGTTTATTTATTTTTTATTGCGGTTTTGTAAAGCGTTCTTCAGTAATTCAGTGCCAATGGCGTCTTCTACTAAAGTAGAATTTACATTGCTGGCCTCAGAGTGGGGATCAAAACGTGGAGGACCGTCCACTTTCAACAGGGTGCTTGCCATAGAGCTTGCCAAACACTCCAAAGTACATGTCTCGGTCCTTGTCCCACGATGTGACCAGGAGGAAATGAACGACGCTCGCAGCAAAAACGTCACACTTGCCCAGCCGAAGAGGAGACCTGGTTTAGATAAAAAAAAATTGGCTCTGCTTTCCTCCGGACGACCTCCGAATTGACGTCGTGATTGGTCATGGGGTAGTACTAGGAAGTCAAGCGCAAATTATACAAGAAAACCGCCAATGTAAGTGGATTCAGTTCGTCCACACAAACCCTGAGGAACTCGGAATGTTTAAAGATTACTCCGATCGTATTCAAAAAGGTGAACAGAAGCATCAGACTGAAGTGGAACTTTGTGCAATGGCCGACTTTGTTGTAGCGGTGGGACCTAAACTGGCAGAAGCCTATCGCTCATACCTCCGATCCCACGGCAAAGACCAACGCGTTTTTGATCTCACCCCAGGCATTTTTGACGAGTTTTCTGGTGTGAAGCAAGCCACCCAAGACGGGGAACAGTGCAGAGTTCTGGCGTTTGGCCGAGGTGATGCAGAAGATTTTAAACTGAAGGGTTTCGATATTGCAGCTAAAGCTGTAGGCAAGCTAGAGAACGCAATCCTCATTTTTGTCGGCGCAGGCAACAAACAGCAAGATGGAGTTGCAGATAATTTGCAGCAGTGCGACATCCCCCCGGATCGACTGAGAGTGAGGACCTTCCTAGAGAGCCGGGAGAGGTTAAGAGAGCTTTTCCATGAGGTAGATGTTGCCATCATGCCATCGAGAACAGAGGGCTTTGGACTGGTGGCTCTTGAAGCTCTATCAGCAAGTCTGCCGATTCTTGTAGGCGGAAACTCGGGGTTTGGAAAAGCCCTAGCGAAGGTTCGGTTTGGGTCTGGTTGCGTCATTCAGTCGGAGGACCCAACGGTATGGGCTGAGGAAATCAAGAAGGTCTGGGCAAGAGATCGAGAAATCCGTCTAGCAGAATCTGACGACCTACGCAAAAACTATGCGGAGAAATACAGTTGGGCCAAACAGTGCAACGATCTAGTCGAACACGTCTTAACCATGGCTGCAGGTATGAAACAAGCTGAAACAGTTACTAGTCACGTTTTTAGCAATAATTTACCCTCTGCAAGGCTGTTGCCTAAGGAAATTTTTAAGGAGCCCTTCGGGCTTCTTCTACCAAAAGTTAGGAGCCCAAGTCACTTTTTTAGGAGCCCAAATAAAATTCTCCGTGGTCAATCCAGGGGGGGAGGGGGTTGAGGAGGTTGAGGAAGATGGCGGGGGGTTAATTGCGGAAATTTTGGGGAGGGGTCCTGGGGCAGAGATTTTCCATGAGACACTAATATGGTCTAATATTAATCAAATTTTATAAATAAAGCATTTAGCAAAGTGATCAGGTCATGACTGAGAAAGAATACTATTTCTGGTCAAACTCAATTATTGGTGTATCCATGCAGGTGCTGCAGCTTTTTTTTATAAAAATTTATATTGCTGCTTTTGATTTTGAGTTTTGCAATTCTATTTTAAAAAGACGAAATACGTTGTACAAATCATGAAATGCAAGCCACAAATGAAAACAAACAAAAATGAAAGAGGCATTTGGGGGGGGGGGGGGTTTGAATTTGGCCTCACTGAAATGTGCGTTCCTTTCCCGGGCTTGGGACATTAGTATAAACTAAAGGTGATTTTGAGGCAGCATTACAGCAATATTGGCCACTTCTTTGGAGAAAATAAATCCTTGTATATTGGGCGGGGTCACGACAATTGATTTGATAATTTAAAATATAGAACCCTAGTATGCAAAGAGAATTGCAATGATGTGTTCTTTTTGGTGGCTAGTTACTTGAATTATCCTCTCAGAACCTAAAGAAATTCATTCAGTACATCTAAGTGAAGTTTTCTGAAGTATCAGACAAATATTTAGACACTTTTATCTTTTTTCAACTGTAAATATAATGTCAGCAGGATCATCACTCCAATTCCAAAAATATTTGTTATCAAAGTAGTTAATTTGCAACTTGGAATCAGTAAGGCATCAATAGAGACACAATCCATTGGCATACATGATGTACAGTTATTCAATACTGAGCTTGCAATGCATTATAGGGCGATTTTCAAACATGGCTGTTTTCGGCTGTTTCGTGAGTGGACAGAGACTTTGTTGCCGTGCTTTTGCCCAGATTTCTCGTGATAAAAGCAAAACAGGACCAGAGTAGCTGTTGTTTTCCGTTTAATTTATTGTGTGAACGATTTTTTGACTAATTTCATGAGAAGATTGAAGTCATCGGACATATATTACATGGGAAACAAAACTCCAAGTTTAGGCGCCCACTCGGGCTCCTTGAACAAAACTTTAGTCGCCCGCACCCGTAAGTTAGGTGCCTCAGGCGACCGGGCGCCCGTTAGGCAGCAGCCTTGCTCTGGCTTTTATTCATATTGTAGTTGTCAACAATGACAAGAGTTACTAATGCAATACATGAACTACATTTTATTATTTTCGCTTGCCAAGTATATTTGTACGCGCACTGACACAAAGTTCTTTAATCACGACCTCAACTGACCTTCGTCATTTGAAATTGACAATGACATCTTGAAGATATCAAAACGTTGTTAACTACTTTCGTGTATAGAAGAAAAGTGGATGGTGTAAGAAACCATGTTGATGAAAATTGAACGTGAAATTTATTCTCTTGATTCGCAGATGAGGCAGCTCCAAGTTCAAAGAGAAAGGCATCCAATACTAGTAGCCCGGAGCCAGGAGCAGGTGACAATATAATAAAGATATATGGCTAGTTAAGCGAACGGGCAAGATGGACGATATCCTGTGCTTTTACTTAGCGGGCAAAAAGGGCCTTATTGTATGGCAAGCTCCGTGAGGAGGTTAGCCTGCAAACGCAGACGTATTTGTCACTTGGTTCCGCCGCCGGAAATACGACTGCGTTCGCAGCCTGCGTTGTGATTGGCTACCTTTCCCGCTCGAATATACCCGCCATGTCCAGTATACCCGCCATGTCCAACGCGTTTATGGACCTCTACTCCGTCTCAGTCCATAAACACGCAAAAAAGTACTTGGCCAATATCAAGCCATCTTGACCTCACCCTTGGTCAATAACCTATATATCTTGCCCGCTCGGGAATGCCCGATTTTTTTGGCAAGAAAATCTCTATGCCACACAATGAAAGTCATGTATGCAATATAATAAATCCGGTACTGACCAAACTCGTTCGGTCAAGCTGGCCAGTATGGTCTTCGATCTTTTTTGCTTGTTTGTAAAACCCAACCGTTCCTAGTTTCGTAATCACGCAAAAAAGGAACTTGGTCAATATCCAGCCATGTTAACCTTAAGTTCGTTCAACAAATCTTGTATAATTAACAGTCTTAGGAAGAGTGAAAATGGGCAAAATATGTAAAGAGCAAGTTAATTTGAGATTCTGTCTATTACCCATTTTGGTGCGCTGAGTTGGTATTCAAATGACTTGAGGTCTGCCCGGTGTAATGTTACCACGGGCATTATCATCATCCAAAAAGAAAGTTAACAAAATGAAAAAAAATGAAAAAGTATAGATATTCCTTTGCTTTTAATTATTACTTCAGTCAGTTTTATTGCTCCAGATTGAGTTTGAATTTTAAAGCGACTTTGTCTTTGATATAAAAACTCACTTTCTTGTTTGTTTATATAAATTTGTTGAGTTACTCCAAGAACCCCTCTCGTTCATTTAATTTTTTAATTTTCCTCTGCTTTGCAAAGATTGCTATATGCAGCTGAACTTTTCGGAATAGTATTTTATTGATATTAATTGAAAAGCTAGTGCAGTCTAGAACTTAAATTTATTTTTTTTATTTTCTTCAAAGGACCCTCCGCCTCGAAGTCAAGAAGGCTCTCAAACAAGTCTAGCACCCGAAAACCTGAACAAACTAGGCTGGATGTTGTGGACAGTGAAGGTGATATTATAAACTTGTATGTATATATACTAAAAGCGATGTAAGCGGTCGTACTACCCGCAGCTCTCAATTCTTGCATATCCCCTTATTTAAATCCAGATCTGGGGCCGGGCCCGTTTCTCGAAAGCCACGGAGACTTTTCGGGCCCGCAAAGCCATTTTTAGTTCATCTGTATCTAAAAACGGAGGAGAGCATACGCTTGAAACCTCTTGTATGAAGGGAACTTCTCTTCATATTAAGAATATGAATAAAACAGCTCTGTAATAATAAGGTTTAAGATTTACTATGGCTTTCCGGGTGCGAAAACTTTTCGGGACCTTCGAGAAACGGGCCACTGGACGGAGGACATTCTATTACCATGTAGTCAGTTTGTGGAACAGTGTAGGCAACCCTCTTACTCTGCTCCTACTTTTCTACTAAGCGTAACTTAAGGGCTAATTTACTCGCCGCTTTCCTTTCAAGTCGGTCTTAGTTTTAGTTTTATTACCACAATTTCTTCCCTTATATAACCTTTATCTTATAATTTTAAGTGTCTGCTTTTAACTTATTTATATTCTACTTTCATTCGTCGTGGTATTACGGTAATTTTTAGAAACGCCATCATTTTGTCTTATGTTGACTTTAATTTTTTTATTCACACATATCTTGTTATGTTAAAAAGTCCCAAGTTGCAATGTTGGCGATTAAGAGCAGAGTCTTCTGGTGAAGGATTTTATGATGCGCTGCATGTGGCATCGCATGCTAATCGCTTTATCAGAAACACTGGCGAAAAAAAGGGATGTGGTGAACTAGGGCGAGTCAAAATTTCAATCGTTCTATTCTCCCAGTCCCACTCTTGCTCTGTTTGCCTTTCCTATTATTTTTTGAAAACTAGGCGCCAGTAAAACGAGAGAGGACGCAGGCAGAAGTCATAGAATTTAACGGATTCCAGAAGAACCCAAAACCTTTTTAACAAATTTAATGCGAAGATAGGTAATGATGCAGGAATATTATCAAAGGAATCTTCTAAATTCCCTTGTACCCAAGATCCGATTTAAAAACATGCTCTCGGCGAATTTATTGACAATCACAAATTGTATTTAAAATGTTTGTTGGTCATTCTAAAAAGGTGAGCCTGCAATAGAACAGCGGTCAGCTGAAGGAGGAGCGGAAAGTCCTGAACCCCCAAAGACTCGTGGAGCCAAAGCAGGTGACAATTACATTTTATTTTGAAGGCCAAGTTAATTGCGAAAAGGCGTGATACAAGCTCGATATCATCCAATCTATCAGGCCAGTCTTATTATAAGAGCTACGAGAAAAAATATCTGATGATATGTTATTCATTTTCCTTGCTTATTGGGGCGACATTTCACTTGCTCTCTGTAATTATCGATGCCTTTAATTTTTACCAAGGTTTTTTTATTTTTCGTCGATCCTTCTTTCTCTTTTTCGTGAGAATATTAAAGCGCTGTCGTATCGATGATTAAACTTTTGTTTATAAGGTTCCTCAGACTCGTGACCCAAAACTTAGCTCAGTGTAAAGATTAGAGGGGCTTATGAAGTGGACCTAAGTAAGACTAAAAGATATCAGAAAACGATCCTCTATGTCTCTACTCGGAATGATTAAAAGCCGTTACAATGTTAGTAGCTTTATGCAGGATCTATTTCTTATAAATGGCCGTATCTTACAAAGAAGGAATGAGAACTATCAAATTTATGAAAAAGCGGCCTAATAGGCCATTTCCGAGTTGGGGTTTCCCTCTGTGTCCAAACGAGTCTTCTAGCAAATCCATTCATATGACTTCCGCCAAGAAGTTAATTTTCGTGCAAATCAAACTCATCTACAAACGAAAGGTTTTGCACGAGGACTCATTATCAAACAGAGGCACAAGGTAACTCGGAAATGGCCTATTGAGAAGCTGAGCACGTACCTACTTGCATGCTTACCGTAACCTTCCGATAGTAACAACCCTCATTAGCAGCCTTTGGGGCTCGTTACTTTCGGGGGGTCGTTACTTTCGGGGGGTCACTACTTTCGGGGGGTCGTTACTTTCGGGGAGCAAAAAACGATATACAAAGTTGGCACAACTGATCTTCTTAAACAAAACTGATATAAGATGGCAATTCATAACAAAACAGTTTCCTCAAGACGAGGTTTAATTCGTCACTGTTCCAGTTTTATGTTAGTAACACGGGGATGATGGGGTGGCCTCTGAATGCCTACAACGTGTTGTCTGTTGTGGGCCTGCACAAGTTGTGCAAGTTTCTCACTGAGTTCTTTTCTGAGCCCTTTAATCACCTTCCTTTTTTCACAGTGAAATGGAAACAAGGAATCTCTATCCCTCCTCCTTAAGCTCCTTGCACCCACACACCCTCCGGCGTACTCCGGCTTTTACCGGACTACCGCATGGGAGAATCAGCCGATTTTTTTTAAGCTGAAACGTTTCCGTTATTACTTACGTTCCTGCTGAAATGACATAAAGAGTTTTAAATTTCAATACGAAGAAAACTTAATTTTCCTGTTCACTTGACTATTGATAGGAGAAATAAATACACCGTTGTATTAAACGTTGGTCTCGTTATTTTTGGCGGGTTGGTGGAGTTGGCGTGGGGCTGGGCTCGCTACTTCTGGAGGGTCGCTACTTTCGGGGGGTGGTGGGGGCCGCTACTTCGGGATTTACTAGAGGCAACGATTTTTTGACGTTACTTTCGGGGGGACGTTACTACCGGAAGTTTACGGTAATATTCTGGCGTCCAAATGATCAATTCAAATCTCCGTTCGCAGGCAAACGGCAGTAAGAGCCAATCGGCGACAATTAGTAGCTTTCAGCGAATTGTAGGTTTTCTTTTTGGCCATGTAATGACAAGCAACCTACTAAGTAAGCTTAGTTGATCTTTATGGGAGAATATTAATGCTGGTCGTAAGAATACACTTTTTCTTATAAGAATATTGCTTTTCCAGTCGAGGCTGAATATTCTTATTTTTCCACTGATTTTAGGCTGAAAATATACTTGAAAATATTCTTAAATTTTAGCGTATGACATTTCCGTTTTCGAATGTATTTGGTGTCTGGATGGTGTTGAAGTAATTTTGGAGCCAGCCTGCCGGCATTAAAGCCTGATATCACGCAGATAACTTCTTGCAGAAATAATTTTCCGTATCTTGCTCCTCACACTTGAATACAACATAGACATCACTCGTTTGAGTGCTGCTTTGGCTTCCCTTCACTTGCTGAGGATGCTGCACAAATGAGAAGGTGGACCACATTTGGCGATATCTATATCCCGGATGACAGAAACTCACCCAATCAAGTACTGGGTCTAGTTACGTCAGAAATTACAAAAAATCATTTATGTTGGTAAAATAAATTCCCTTTAGCATCGCACATACGACTTGTGCTGTTTTTGTTGCGTTTGGATCAGTTATGCCGTTTGGAGAAAGGAATAACGTTACACGGTTTAGTTGAAAACATATAATTGTATTGTATTTACAAATTGTTACCACACAAAATTATATTCCTTTCAAAAACTCAACCTCGGGTTTAGTTTTAAAATATTCTTAAAATTTCGCAAAGTTCAGCCTCGATATTATCATAAAACATATTCTTATACAAAAGAAAAAGCGTATACCTCACTGCTTTTGGCCTGTACCGACGACCTCGTGAAATTGAAAAAATATGAACTAAGTGTTTCAATTGACTTCTTATTCATGTATTTTTCGTGATTTCAGTAAAAGAAGGTTGCCCTTCGAAAGATGAGCTGGAAAAGCTGTCACTGAGAATTGGAAAATCTTGGGAGAGCCTGGCACGTCGTTTGGGATTCAGTGATGAAGGAGATATTACTAGATTCCATAAGAATAACGAAGAATACGAAAAAAAGGCGTTGAAAATGTTGTTTGAGTGGAAACAAAATAATGCCTCTGATGCAACTTACAAGGTTCTATATTCTGCCCTTTGTCATGAGTTTGTAAAGCGCAGAGATTTAGCAGAAGAGTTTTGTTGCTGTTAATTGCGGCTCAGTTCAGGTAATAGGCCCTTTGCAGCTGGGGTCACGTGACCAAATTTTTACTAAAACATTTTTATATTATGGATTATAACTAAAAGAATGTCAGAAAAGGAAAGAGCATATCGAAAGTACCGAAATGGCCAAGTTTGAGGTCTCTGTAAGTTAATACAACAGTTTGAATTTTCGGAAAATTTATAGGATATTTATGGAAAATGTTGCTGGACAGCAAGACCTTGCTCTCCAACTGACAACTTTTTCCAGACAAATCTTTTTAATTTTTTACAATTTCAAACCGTTATAAAATCTCATTCTTTAAAGCCAGTGGCCTCAAACTTTTTGGCCATTTTGATATTTTCAAAAGGTTTAAACATTTCTGGCATTCTTTAAGTTATAGCCCATAATTTTATGAAAAGTAGGTCACGTGATGGCTTAGCTGTAAGAAAGAGGGCAAATGGGCCTATCTGTCCACAGACATTTATTTCTTGTAACGAGTTATTAGTAATTTGAAGTAAAAACTAAAGGTAAAAGCGCGTGACGTTTCGCCCGAACTTCGGTCATAAATTATCAACTTTTTCTGTTCAACGGTCAACTTTACGAACAGACAGATGGTGACGGCATGAGCCCCCTGCTCGGACCCTTAATGGCTAACGTTTTTATGTGTAGCAAAGAAGAAACTCTCGAGCGCGAAGGCAAGATGCCCACATACTACAGGAGATATGTGGATGACACGTTAATTATTATGCCAGATAAATCATCAGCTAGTAACTTTCTCGAGACTCTTAACCACTGCCACTCTTCGGTTAAGTTCACTATGGAGATGGAGAATAATGGAATGTTTCCATTTCTTGGCACACAGCTCCTTAACAAATCTATACAAATCTAAACCAAATTATACGTCAAACCTATCAGCACCGGCCTTCTGCTGCATTACAAGAGCCATGTTGATGATCGCTACAGGCGCGGCTTACTAAAAACTATGCTTGGTCGTGCCTTCGGCCTCTCTTCCAATTGGTCCTACTTTTCCGAGGAATGTGATCGGCTCAAAATGGTGTTTTCTCGACTGAGTTACCCAGACACGTTAATCAATTCCACCATCTCACGCTTTATTGTTGTCAAAGCTTCTGATCAACCTGTTCCGGAGGCACCAGCTGTTAACAATGAATTAGATCCTGTTAGCTTTGTTCTGCCATTTAAAGACCAGGCTTCAGTCGATACTGTACGAGCACAACTGAAAGATCTGAGCCAGAAAATTCAAGTGACCGTTCAGCCCACGTTTGTTAGTCACAAGATTAAACGACATCTGAAACCGCGCGAAGTCAAGCCGTCTATTGTTAACCAACAATCCCTTGTTCACCAATTTCAATGTGACCTGTGTGATGCAGGTTATGCTGGTTACACGAGGCGGCATTTGCATCAACGCGTAGGCGAGCGCAAGAATGTGTCTTCCTTCTTTGGAAAACATTTTCGTGTTAAACATTCTTATGTGCCCAAGGATCTTACCAAGAATTTTACCACCTTAAAGAAGTGCAAGAACACTGTTTGACTGTCTCATTTACGAAATGTGTTTTTATTACTGCGCCTTTCAATAACATGTGGACTCTAAAATTCAAAGCTCAACCGACAAATGCGTTTTTCGCTATCGTCAATCAAATGTTTGGCGGCCCTCCCAGCTTCCGTCTACTGCCGAGCGCGAGGTAATCAAATCGTTGAGCACAGTTCAGACAACGAAAAAGTGTTCGGCAGAAGTCGGAAACTGGGAGGAGCCGCCGAACATTGGATTGACGGTAGCGAAAAACGCATTTGTCGGTTGAGCTTTGAATTTTAGAGTCCACACGATATTGAAAAGCGCAGTAATGAACTGAGACCAAGTCTCAATGTACTGTCAGACTCAATTCCAGAGAAAGTTTTTAATCACTTTTAATTATGTTGTTCTTGCACGCATTTTATTGTTCTTAACACCCGTTTTTACATTTTCATACTTTACATACTTTTACTTCTTTGTTTTATGTTTATACATATGCATAAATTTCTGTCTTCACTTTTAGCTAGCTTGATAATGACCGAAGTTCGGTAGAAACGTCGCGCGCTTTTACCGTTAGTTTTTACTTCAAATTGTTTTAAAAAACCTTTACTTATAATGAGTTATTAGTAACCAGACACTTCATAACAAGCATCCAGTATTTTAAGAGAGGCAATTTGTTTTTCTTTTTTTGTTCCATCTAGTATAAGTGTTGTATTTTCAATAATTTTATTTTCACAAACTGCCCCGGCTAGGACTTCAACTGACAAAACAGCAAGTAACGTGAGAGAGAACAACCTTTTCGTTCACCTCTTTGAATTTCAAAGAAATCGCTCGCCCAACCGTTGTTCAAAACATGCTAAAGCAGCAGTTAAAGATTCATATACCATAAGATGCTCCTACCAAAACCAAAAAAAGTGAAAGGTTTTTGTAATGAAGGACCTTTCTATCGTGTAAAACGCATTTTTAGGACACAAAAACAAGAGTGATCCAGAATATTGGAAGAGTAAGTTGTAGCTTTTATATTAAATTGTTAATGCCTGATGTATTTACCGTGTTTTTAAATAAAGATGATGGTGATGATGATGTTATGAGTCAGCGGCTGTGAAAAGTTAGGAACCGCAAGGCCCCTCATCTTATAATGTCAAGAGCAGAAAATACAGTGGATGCCTTGAGCTTTCCTTTTAATAAGCTTCCTACGGCATAAAAAAAAGCAGTTATTGCTGCAAAATCGAGTTTGAAGTTACTCTGCTGATAAGACACATGTTCAAAGCCGAGGTTGTTTGTCGAAAGCTGATTGCTATAACCAGAGTATTCAGCGATGTATAATCAAGTAGGCTACGGAACCCCGACGGTTGACGGCTTGTTTTGAAAACACTGCCAAAATGCTTTCTTTAATAAATCTACCATCGATATATAAAACCAGTCCGCTCATAGTTGATGATATTAGGGAGAGAAGATATCAAGCGATAAGCGATGAGCAATTAACTTAGCCGCTATTTTGTAGTCGCAGGTTAGAAGGTTTAGATGTCTCTAGGTTTGATAGAACTAACACGGTATACCTGTTTTGGCAAAATAAGACATGAAACATTTAATACTAAACAATATGCAGCCCCCTTTTGCCATTTCAATGGTCACTCAGCTGCCACAGTTGTCTGAAAAGAGATAATTATCTTGGGCGGATACAGGAATTCGGAGGGGCCTCGAGATACGTACTGGTATGCGGGTCGGGGGCCATCCTCTGCCGGAAAGGTCCTCTGACATTCTGAGTCCAAGTCAGCGTGCTATAATGTCTAGACCCCCGAACACCCCCCCTCTTCCCCCCCCCCCCCCCCCTCCCCCGCGCCCGCCCCTAGATCCGTCTCAGATTACCGTTGTTTGTCAGACTTAGGAGTTCTCTTGAGCCGGACGCCTGGTAGGCTTGGAGAGTGTGAAAAGAAAAACATAACAAGTAAAAGCTATTACGTAAGACTTCCCAAAAGCTCTAAGTCACCGCGGGGGCATCCATATTTAGGGTTACCGACATTCAGATTGCACGTGAACAATCAAACAGTTACCTGGTAAGGAAAAAGCGAAAAATCGAAAAATGGCACGATTTGTCAAAATGTCTCTCGTATTGGCCTAGCTGGGCTGAATCTACACGGGCCAAACTAACCATTAAGATACATAAATGACAAACACTCAGAAATACTAACGATTCTTTTAAATTAAGTTGAATTTTGGTATGTCAATAAAATTGCAAGAACCTAACAAAAAGTGAAAGCTCGAAGAAATAACCAAGGCATAAATTACAAATATTGCATAAATATACTTAAAACCCAGAAAAATTGCCGTCGTTCTGTAAAAACGTATCCATGCCAGTATTTCGAATTTTCCTAATTTTCACAAAGGTTTAAAATCGTTGGAACTTTTGAGCAATTCTAGATTGTAATCGATTTAAAAAATTATTTGACAAAATAGCAGCAATTTGAATTTCAATCTTGCCCTGGGCAGACACTCTTAACTGGGGTGCTGTTCTGAGCATGATCCCGAAAAGTCAAAACTCCGAAGACGTTTTCTCACTGATGGAAACCTAAATAGAATTGTCTAGCCACAACCTTGGTCACGGAGGCTGGAAAACTTCATTCTATACTCATTTTGCCCTTCCCCACTGTACCCGTATGCAATGTTGACATAAAACTTTTATTTAGCACAGATTTGCATTTTGTCATGCTTCAAGAGACGATGCAGAGACTTTTATAAATGCAAGAACTTTGATCCTGACCGCGCAAATGTTACTTGAGGGTCATAGTCCCGGCTGTGGGACTCCCATATGTAAAAAGGACGGGGAGGGGGGGTGCTCGTCAGAAATTTTGAAAAGAACGTTTAAGAAGTACTAAGCTCCTGTTTTGTGGGCGTGGCTTGAAATTTGTTAAAAGGTACCGCAAAAGCTCTGGCTGTGGACTTTTTGAGGTTGAACACCCTTAAAGGTACGACGAGCACCCCCCGTCCTTTTTATTATGGGAGCCGCCCCCCCTCCCCCGAGGGGTCATAGTAGCCCTTTGATGCTAAATTGACACTGCATTTTAAACAGCCTTTTTCTTTGTTTTGTTTTTATATATTTTGGGTGGACTAGCACGTATGGTTCCTTTCTAGTCCTTTCCCGCTGCATTTCTCTTATTTTTTTTTTTTGTAATATAATATAATTTATTGCTCGTATGGTTTCTTATGGATTGTAATTAGTTGAGTGAAAATAGTGTCCCCAATTAGTTTTTTTTTTTTTAAAGCTAAATACTAATGACACTTATAAAAGTCTTTCATTCATTCAGTGGATTAAATTAAATTGATTAATTTTTTTTCCCAAAAACGATGTCCTTATAATTAGGTTAAAAGTACTTTAGGACCTTTGAAAGTGTGTTCGTATGGCATACTAATACTCCAGACACACGTTTTAGGGTCAGACATCGGTTTTCGAACGGGTTAGAAATAACATACAATTACAAAAAAGAGCTAGTGTCTCTTATCCCAGTTTTAGTCCAGTGCAACTATCCCACAATTACCCATGTATCACGACTCCTGACAATCAAACCTAAATTGAACTTTAATTGATCGTTCTTCTTGAATAAATGGAGAACGATCTTTTCTCCAGATGACATATCGTAGTATTGCCTAGAAAGAAATCCATGGAATTGAGTTGAGGAGAGAAGAAAAGTGAAAAGAAATTACAACATGTTGATGAGGTGTGCTAACAATGAAACCGGAAAGTGTAACTTGCTTGAAAGCATCCACGTTGTAGCTATTGGCGTGGTACTGGCTTGAAATGAAGGCTCTTACATTTTACTTTCTTTCGCAAGTATATAATGGCAGGAAAATGAAGCATTATCGAGTCAGTTTTTTACATCTATTCTACAGAATCCATCGTAGGAAAAACGATGGCGGCTGTACATTTTACCACAATACCTTGCGAAACTAACACAGCCTGAAAGGCACAAAGAAAGCCAAATTTTTACAAAATTTGCCCCTGTACGAAGGACACTGTTTATGCTAGGTTTGAAGATTTTGTGACTCTTCTGTACGTTTTTATGAACGTTGTTAAGGTTTTCGTGCGCTAAGAACTATGGGTAAATGTACCAATCGCCATCTTTTTTCCTACGGAGGATTGAAGTAGTGTCCTTAATTTATATTTTCACATTTTTTTTTTCAACTCATGTCCTTTGCTGATATAATTTTGAAAGTGAAAACAACAAAGCTTAAAATAGTAAACATAATCCCAGTCACATTGGCTTAGATCAATAGGCAAATAAGGAAAAAATGCAATACAGTTGCTTAGACATCACAAATAGGGAAAAGAGGTATTAGCCTTCGCATCGGCTTCGGCTGAGGAAAAAAAGAAACAGCAACAACAGCAACAAAAACAACAAAGTATATTTTAGAGATATCCCTCATTGGAGACGTCAGATATACTTGCTTTAGGTTAGGTTATCATATTATAAACTTTTCTAGTTAGATTCGGTATGCATGCCTTGAGTCGGTCACTCTTATGTTAAAATCGGCAATTGGTTTGATATCAGATCTTAAAACAAAGGGGCGCAAACTGGGTAAAAGCAAAAGTTCCTTACGTTCACTTGCAACGGTTAAATTTCCGATCAATAGATATCCTAGCGAGAATTTAGTTATATTCTAAACGAAGTTAAATAATGAAGGTTTTCCTATATCAAACATTTCCAGGCAATGAGTTCCACCCTTTCATGGTTCTGCAGTAAAATGAATTTCTATAGGCTTCAGTGTTTGCAAAAAAATGGATTTAACGGGGGTCCTTCTTAACTACCAATTGGTCATAAATTTGTTCCTGAGGAAGGTTTCTAACCATCATATTTTGAAAACCAGACCTCCTAATGATAAACTTTTTGAGCAGATTTGTTCCATTGAAGAGTGCTGCGAACGTTTCAAATGATGGCGATACTTGACCAGTCATGTGACCAGAATAGCAAAAACGCTAAAACTTACAAGGCGTCTGAATCCGAAACTTTAAATTAGTGTCAATAGATTAAGTCTACGTGCCTAATGCTAGGTATGGGTTTTATGAAACTCGCATAACCATAAAAGTTATGAGGTAATAAACCCCCGTATTAACAGACTTTCTACAGTAGCTTTCCTTTTTTACGTGTAAACGGTAATTCCATACGTACGATTATAAAGAACGCTAAGTTTTTTCTGATTCATAAGAATAATTGGAATTCTACCTCTCTTCTTCCAAGTTTTAGGGATTTAAAATTTTAACGCGCCGTTTGCGACTGGCACTAGTTACGCACGCGAAATCATACTTTTTTTAGCACTGCAAAACGCTCCAAAATAGCTTTCCTCTAAATATCGTCTTCAGCAGTCCCGTAACAACTACTCTAAATCTGTAGTTAAGAAGGAGCCCCCATAAGTTTAATGAGCTTGTCTCCGTGATGGATCGTAGCTGACGATTGCGCCTTTTGATATAGAATGGGATTTCTGATGCTGATTCACCATGGATGGCTTTATGAAATAATTAACGGTTAACGGTCCATGTTTTGAGAGTTGTCAGATTCCCGTGTTGTGTTCTGTCGAACCACATGGTCAAGACACTCATAGCGCCTATCCTCACCCGGGGGAAAATACGTTGAATGAAGCACGATTAACCCTTTGACTGCTAACGGGGCATGTACACGCCCTGAGTGGTCGTGCTCCTTGTGCCACTTGTGACGTCATCAATTTAAATGTCACCAGATATTCTTGATAAGCAGACAGTAGAGCTAGGATAGATCTATCCGCACAACGGACTGTTCTGGATAGCGAAGGCATTCTGAGGTAGCAAATTGAAAAACAGCGTTATCAGTTTTAGTTCAAAAATGGTGGTAAAATAGCTTATAATACCTATAATTGCTCAAGGTTCCATTTCCAGGCTTTGCTCATAATTCACACCCAACTTTTTATGGCAGCCAGAAAGAATGTGAAACGCGAAAGGTAGCGAGAGTAAAAGGGCCGAGAAAAAGGAAAGGAAAGGGACAAGAAAAAAAAATTCAGAACGGACAATCGCAAAAAAGAAAAAAATGCACCAAATTAAAACATTGTACATTTTTTAACTTATCTTTGGGAAATCTATCGTTCTGGTAAAAAAAAAAAAAAAAAAAAAATAGCTTTTCAGCAAAACCAAAGCCCATTTAGCGTCATGGCTGCCATAAAACTGATTTAACGATTAAAAACGGCATTTTTGGGTGAAAATTTGGATGTTAAAGAGTTAAGCAGGAATTTTTATTAAAACTGTGATTACCCCCAACTACACCTTTTGGGTCCGCTTCGGAAGCATATCAGGCGAGTTAAATCCAGCCATGGTTTATATTTTGGCAAAACGCAGTCGAGCCAACAACGCTTATAGCAAGACCAAGTGACCCTGACATCCCACTGAAGCGTACCAAGAAAGGGTATTTGGTTTCTGCCGTTCCCAAATTCATACCCAACTTGGGCTATAAATCAGTCCATATATCAGGCCACTGGCTTGATTCGACAGGATGTCAGGGCAGTACAGACACGGCTTCTAATTGGATACGACATTGAAACAAACTAAACTGGGGATGGCTTCCCATTGTTAGTTAATAACATTGTAAAACTAATTTGTCATGTTCATATTACCACGTGTTTGTTGTACGTCAAGGCATGTGTAAAGTAAAGTAAAGCTTTATTGCTATCAATGGAGGCCCGGAAGATGGGTAATAATCGCACTCGAAATTTAAAGTTCGTTTGATTTTCAGGTTTTTATCACACTCAGTCAGCCCAGATTATACTAGAAAGCTACCAAATGACGTAACCAATATGATCAATATTCGGCACGTTCATTTTATTCCTAGTGGTTAGGAAACATTTTGTTGTGTTTCCTAGTGAATTGCCGTTATCTGACTTTGGTTGACTGGGACCAAACAGTGTCGATACTGAAACCAAAAACACTTTACATTTTACTGTACTTGAGCATTTTTCAGTTTTATAATTATCTAGTGAGAGCTCTTGATAAAAACCAAAGGATTGGTGATTTTCAAGTAGAAAAGCGCTAATTCTTTTGCTCATAAGAAGATCCCTCTCTCTGTAATCAAAAAACAAAATCCGGAAATAACTTTCCCCTGTTCTTGGTTTGAGTGTCGTCGAATTTTTCGTGAGCCGAACCTAATGCATAAATTGTTATAACGTATTTTACAAGTAGTTTTCGCTTTGTCTGAAAATCGCTGACATTTCGATGTGATTTGGTTTAAACTAAATAAACTTCGGCGAATTAAGTTCGACGTCTGAATCAACAGGTGTACTTTTGATAATTTGGGTCGGTCCAAATTCGAATTAAGTTCGGCTTATGAAAAGTTCGGCGTCTGAACTGGGCCTAAGAACACAATAAAATGTAGGTATGTATATAAATTCGTTTCATCAAGTGATATCAGGAAAAACGAAGTATATAGCTTCACATCCAAAATGAGGTTGACATGAAACGTTGAATACACTTCATGTAACTAGTTGCGAATTGTTACAATTTGTGACGTTTTACATGAGCCAAAACGAAAAAACGTAAACAAACTCTCGAGAGTGCGCAGTAAGGACTGTTTTAAGTTGATATTTTTATACTACTCACAGCGTTCATAAACTAATGCTCTCTTCCCCTCCCCCGTCCCCCCCCCCCCCTCCACACACACACACACACACACACACACACAACTGTACAAACAAAAAAATGTAAAAACGGTCGATCTATGACCTCATGTACAGTAACTTAGGTTAATTTCGTTAAACTTTCGTTTAGACGTTCAATGTTGTAGGTCTTCAACTAATGTTAATTCATATCCTTGATTTGATGAAGACAAAGTGAGATCCAGAACTTTCCAAGCCGTTAACTGATTACCTGCTTTGTTTCAAAATCGATTAACCTGAAAAATGGTTCATTGTAAATAAGTCAGGAAAACTCCAAATTTAAAAACTCCTTAAAACACCTTTTGAAAAGATATGGTTACCATGGAATCTCCGAGTCACATTTTTGAAAAGTCCCAAAGCTTGAGGCTGTAGCTTGAAAGCTGTTTTAAGTAAGAAAAGATTGAAATCACTGGGGACCCTCCGGGCTAAAGGTCTGGTGGAACAATAAATTGTGACTTCAGCAATACAGTCGGCAAACGCCTAATGAAATTAGTAAGTTGGTCCGATCAAATTAGATATTCCCCTAACAAAAAGAACTGCCGTAGTCAAGAAATTAAACTATGACTAACGATCTGCCATGATTTAGAACATTCTTTTACACTCTAAATCAAAAACCGAAATGAACTAAGTTAAAGTGGAGATATGTAGAGGATGTCACCGCATATATACTTCAACTAATCCCCTCCTTCCCTCCCCCCCCCCCCCCCCCCACAGACACACACACACCCAACTGTAAAAATGATGTAACAAAAATGTCGATCGATGGCTTCCTGTGCAGGAAATTAGAGCGCGTTCGATCAACTTTTGTTGACACTTTCAATATTCGATGTCTTCAATGTAAACTACTGTTCTTGATCGACTTGGGAAACTCGAAGATCGACGCAATTCCAGGCCGCTTCCATTGCTTCCTTTGGCTCAAAATAGCACATGACGCATGGACTGAAAGGATAGCAGAGCTCCATCATTTTATACTGTGTGTCCGTTTCCTGTGGTGATTAAGAACACCGAAAGGACGGTTAACTGTGAAAAACCTTCATACTTCACCCTCTGAACAAACTGCCAATATTTTCTATAATCGTTGAGAGCTCTTAAGATTAAACTCTCTATGTATCGAATTTGTATTTGCTTTTTGAGTGCTGTCGTCGTTTTTCACAACTTCGTTCCTAGAGTCTCTCTTCTTCCCACCCCCGGAGCGAGGGGGTGGGAAGAAAAGAGACCCTGGGAACGAGGTTGCGTTTTTTCTTGCTTACATTATACTAGTTTATACTCTCTTTTAAATGAAAATATTTTTATAAGAATATTGAGGCTAAAATTTGACAAATTTTAAGGCTAAATCCCAGGCTGCGATTGTGAAAAAAATTATAATTTTGTGTGTGGAAGATTTGTAAATACAATGCAATTATGTGCTTTTGACTAAATCTAAAATTTTTCCTTTCTCTAATGACAACTGAGACTAGCCAAAAATTGAGCAAATAACAATAATGACACTAATCGTATGTTAGATGCTAATAACATCAGTTTATGTAAAAAAAAGTTATTATGTGTGTTATATTAGGCCATATTGCCGGCAGTCTGGCTCCAAAATTACGCCATCATATTTTGTAAATTTTAGCCTCGATATTCTTATAAAACATATTCTTATAAAAAAGAATGTAGTCTATTGGCGAATCTCATGAATCTCGTTGACACACGTTCCGAATCAAAAAGACCTTGTCCAGCTTCAGTGCATGTGAATTTCTTATACATCTAGCGTAGACTTTTTAAAGTGGATGTCTGTTCTAGTAATTGATGTGGTCACTAAATTGGTAATGACAATAAAAGTTTCCATTTATCTCAAGTTTGGTTGACACTTTTTCATCATAGTAGAGATGAGTAACAGCAAGATGCAGTTTCGATCAGAGTAGCCTCACTATAGAAAAGGATTTACCAGTTAGTCTTATTAAAGTGGTGCTAGTCGGGAAGGGGCCTGGAGGCGTTAATAAACCATCACGTGGCCTATAAATCGAACAAAATCAACTGGGTGGAATATCATCAGAGGCATCCAACGCGCCAATTTGTGGAAAGTACCCAGACACTATAATAATCATAGCGTGCTTGCAGACAGCTACTATTTCCTTTATTTCCGTTCCTTTTTGATCCACCTTTCCCCCTCCTCCCCTGGGGGCATTTGACATCCAGTATATTATGCTGGTGACACATCCCCGGCGGGGCAAAAAATGGTATGTTAACCGCTGCCAACTGTAATAACAGTTATAAGGCGTGAAAAAGCTAAACTACGAACAGCAACGGTAATTTGATTAGTGATTTTGATGTTTTAACCCGCATGTTCTGAACAACTTAAAAACATTGGGTTATAGTTGAAATCCCCTGTCCAGATTTCCGAGTCCACACCTTTCGATCCTTTATGGCGAGGCGACTATTCCCGGTCCTGGGATCATTTGCGGTGCAATTTGAGTATCATTTGCGGGACTTTACAGATGAGGACCTCGCGATGTGTGCTCGTCGGACTCTGAATTATAGCCTAACCGGACAAATTATATTACAAACTACCTTACCACATGACCCGGTATTAACTAATTACCAGCATGAATAGATTGGATAGCAATGTAGGATTTTTTTATTACCTGGAGAGAATAACCCCCAAAAGTACCACTGTTAGGAGAATCAGAGGCAGATAGTCAACAAGTTCCGTTTTTTCTGAAAAGAAGAAGTGCCTGTTATAAAGCGTTTCATTTAATGTTCAGGGGTAAAGGCAAAGAGTAAAGTCTGCATGCGAGCCAAGTGGCCCATTAAGTTCGCCGGTACCCATTTATACACCTGGGTGGAGAGAGGCACTGTGAGAGTAAAGTGTCTTGCCCAAGAACACAACATAATGTCCCCGGCCAGGGCTCGAACCCGAACCGCTCGATCCGGAGACGAGCGCACTAACCATGAGGCCACCGCGCCTCCCACTGTTCAGGAGTAAGATATGTCCTTATCCACGGAAAACGATCGATTGACAAAGGGAACAGGGGAAATAGCAGTGTGTTTATTTCAACAATCGCGCGTTCAAGGAACTGAATTTTGAAAAGAGGCAACATATTGTGAGATGGCAGAAAACAATTGTTAACGTCTTTTGGTGTTGCCATGTTTAAAAATTTTTAACAATTTTCAGAGACAATTCTTCCCTTGATCGTTAATTATTTTTTACGTTTTCCGTAAATTATGACTTACCTAACACGTTGACTCTTTTGACGCTGTTTTTGCGACTCTCGCCGCGACCATTTGATGCCGTTACAACAAACTCGAATGCTTTGGCTCCAGCCACATCCACACGTTTTTCCAAGAGTTGACTTGTACTAATCTTCATCGTCCCTTGCAAGGGTTTGTCATCTCTAGTAAGGTTTTTATAATACAGCGTGTAATGAGTGATGGGTGCTCCATTGTTTTTTGGCTCAGTCCATTTCAAAGTTATGAAGTCTTCGTCGGTTACCTCTTCAGGTAGTTCATCAAGCTCCACTGGGTCAGGGACAGCTGTTTCAAACACATTAAAGTATATACAAATTAGAAATAAAGTTTATTCCTTTGCGACGTAGACATTTGTTTCGTTTTATACTAATGACTATGGATTTTATAACATCGCGCTAGTTTTAGATACATTACACTTAAGCAATGGCATGTGCTTTTGCTATTGACTTCCTTTCGTTTGTTTGTCTGACTGTCTGTCGAGAAAATAGCAACCATCACCACAAACCTGACTGTAGCAGTAATAAAAGCCTGAAATTCCAAAATATGAAATTAATAGGTTCCATCTAGTTGTCGTCTTTGTTGTTTTGCATGAAGCATTTAGCGAATGTCCGCGTAAGAACTCATAAGACAATTTTGTTTTCTGTGAAAGTCAACCATACCCAAAACTTTACGAATCGTGCGCGCGCTACAAGCTTAATACCAGCAGCACAACTTTTGAAACACTTAGTCAGGTCATATTCACTAAAACTAACAGCCAAAACACCAACCGCTAGCCGTCATCTTCAGATCTTATAATTCATGATGAAAACTTGAGAAAAACTAGAGTTCAAATTAATCGCCCAAATGACGAATATTCCACGTGAACCTAGGCATTTTTAGTGAGCAATTGACGGTTTATTCATTTTTTAATAATGCAGTTGAAAAAATGGCTCCATTCTGATTGGCTAAAAAGAAGTGCAGTCTTCAAGTAACACCAGTGCAAATTTGAAACATGAGCGCAAATTGGAAACACAAGCGCAGATTATAACAAAGATGTCTGAAGTTGGTACGAAGGCACACATAACTACCGGCGGTAATCCGAGGTATTTAGAAGGTGAAGGGACTTCACCAGAAGCCTTCCGAAGACAGCAGAAGGTAATTGTACGTTTTCCAAGTACTCCCGAAGATCACCCGAACCATTCCGAAGATCAAGAAATATCGTGCGAACATTTTGAAACACGGCCGACAATCACCCAAAACCTTCCAAAGATTGCGCAAGATTTACGAAGATTGTTGAAGATCTCACGAAGCTCGCCGAAAGCTTTAGAAGTTATGCAAATATTTTCGGTATTGGAATACCAAACACACCGTAGCCTGAATAAGCAAACAATGTGTAGACAATCGCGTGAATTATTAACAAGTAACCGCATGATTATTCTCGTGCAATTTGAAATGAATAAGTACTTCAAATTTGCAAGATTAAAAATTGAACTCCAAATCTCAAAGACTACAAATTTTGCTAGCCTTTGAAACAATGTACTCGTGCTTATTTCTTCGAAAATCATGTGATTACCTATACTACATGTAACTATTGCTTTAATGACTCTTCATTTGCCGTCCCAGTCCGATTAGCATGATATTCACTCTCCATTGAGTACTGTTTTTGTTTTGCTCTTTGCCATTTAGCGCCCCTATTGTAATAAGCGCTCTTTTCAATATGCGCCCCTTATAACAAGCGCCCCTTCCAATAAGCTCCCTTGCAATAAACACCCCTTGCAATAAGCGCCCCTTGCAATACGCAACCCTTGTAATACTCAACCCTTCCAATAAGCGCCCTTTCCAATAGGTGCCCTTTCCAATAATCGCCCCTTGCAATAAGCGCCCCTTGCAATAAGCGCCCCCTACAATAAGCGCCCCTTCCACTAAGCGTCCCACGTAGCAAAAAAGACATTCAACACATTGACATAAAAGAAGCCAATTAGACGAATGAACTTAGGGGTCTGCGTTTTTATCTAAACGTTACATTGAAAATTGAGTCAAAGTATCTGTTGTTTTTCACTAAAGTATTGCACCACGTTCACATGTTTATGAGCTATGAAAATCGAATCAATAAAGTAGTCATGTTTGGTCAGGGTTGATTTCTTTAAGAGCGTTTCGGGCTGTTCCTGTGTTCCTAGTTTCAGTACGCGTACATTGAGTTCGCTTAGACGCAATTTGCAACAATGTTTCTTGTTTTTTGTCATGAACACCGTAGTTTAAGCGAGAAAGGCTTTTGACAATGTTCGCGCCATTTTGAATAAAATTCACTTATCTTTGTTTACGGAAAGTTTACGCGTCTTTTCCTTTCATTTATTCCCGGCATTTGACCATTTTGGGGTTTTGTTGTTGTGAAAAACAAATTGACGTCGGTTTTCTATGCGTCTGATAAATTTCGTCATAACATTGTCATAACATTGACGATGTTATGACCCAATTTATCATCAATAAGAGGACACGCATAAAAAACTGACGTCAATTTGTTAATTAGAATTATTTCTTTCACATTGTTATTGAAAATTTTGAACCCAAGATGGCAGGCATTTTTACACATGACGTCGCTATGGTGTGATTTGACGCAATGATTGACACCCGATTATCACTAAAGCGTACAAAGTGGGATAGTTTACAAGCTGTTTCCTCACGCTATTTGACTCTCTAGTTTTTACTTTCTTGAACGCGAAGCGACTAACACAAAGATTTACATTAAAACCGAACGACGGTTAAACTCAACTGAACTTGAATGATGATTAATAGCTTAAATATCCCTAGCGGTTCACACATTCTGCACGCATTCATAGCTGAATTATTCCGAGTGATTGACACATTCTACACACATCTAGTATTACAACACACGCCATACAAGTTTAATTACCATTGAGTAAATAGCGCCATGATACATGAGAAGGGGTGTCTCAAACAGCCCTCTCCCCCTCAGACACACAAACAAAGAAAAAAGTCCAGGCTAAATAGTATTAATGGCCGCAGCAAAATAATTTGGCAGTCTTGGTAATTGCATTATAGAATGTACACCACTTACATTGTCAATTTGTGTCAAAATGTCAGTTTGCTATTCAGATAAACTTACCCGCCTCTACCTTGACCTGTTTGAAGTTCTGTTCGTCTTCCATCCCTTCCCCAATCTTGTTTGTGGCAGTTACCTTGAATTCGTAGAGTTCACCCCTCTCCAAGTTGAGCACATGATATTCGTAAGCAAGGGAAGAATGGATGCCTTTCCAGAGCTGGACTTGGCCATTTCCATTCACTGTCCTTTGGTAAACCGTGTATTTTGTTATAGATGCACCATTATTACGTGTCTCCTTCCACTTCAAAAGAAAGTCACATTTGTCGATCTTGTCAGGTACTTCAAGCAGTTGCACCGGCATTGGAGCGGCTTAATAAATAAATAAATAAATAAATAAATAAATAGAGGCTCCTGTCAGGATACATTCTGGTGGATAAGTTCTTTTGATCACATGAGATTACGTGTCTATGGTAACGATGTTTGCAAGTATTTTATGAACATTTTGTTTCTGGTGGATAAGTTGTTCGATCACATGAGATTACGTGTCTATGATAATAATGTTTGCAAGTGCTTTATGGAAATTTTGTGTTTCTTAGTATGTAATTCGGTCTTTATTAAAGACATTCAATATAAGAGAAAAATAATATTTCAAAATCTTAGCAATTCTTGTATCTTCATATGATTTTCTGATTTTTTTTTTTCGAATAATCTTTAGACTGTTTCTTTTCCATTTTCAAAAAATCGTAAACCCAAGATAGCAGGCATTTTTATGCATGACGTCACTATGGCGTGATTTGACGCAGTGATTGACACCCGATTATCACTAAAGCGCACAAGGTGGGATAGTTTCTACGCCATACAAATTTTATTACCATTGAGTAAGTACTTTAACAGATACATAGAAGGGGTGTCTCAAACAGCCCTCTCCTCCTCAGACACACAAACAAAGAAAAAAGTCTAGGCTAAATAGTAGTGGCAATTGCGTTGATTGATTGTTTAATGGCCGCAGCAAAAAATATTTGACAATTTTGGCAAATGCATTCATAGAATGTACGCCACCTATATGGTAAATTTATGTCAAAACGTCAGCTTGCCATTCAGATAAACTTACCCGCCTCTACCCTGACTTTTTTGAAGTACTGCTCATCTTCCATCCCTTCCCCAACCTTGTTTGTGGCTGTTACCTTGAATTCATATAGTCCACCCCTCTCCAAGTTGAGCACATGATAATCGTTAGCAAGGGAAGAATGGACGTCTCTCCAGGGTTGAACTGGACCACTTTCATTCACTGTCCTTTGGTAAACCGTGTATCTTGTTATAGATGCACCATTGTCACGTGTCTCTTTCCACCTCAAAAGAAAGTCACATTTGTCGATCTTGTCAGGTACTTCAAGCAGTTGTACTGGCATTGGAGCGGCTTAATAAATAAATAAAAAAAAACATGGGGATGAATATTTTTTCTAGTTTAGGAAATAAGCAACTGATCAGAAAGTTACGGTAACTGTTGAGATTGTCAAAGGTAGGTTGCAGGCGCCTCATCTTGAAAATATTGGCCAGTTTTTTTCACGTTTGGCCGAGATCTATAACTCTCCTTAACCTTAATGAGTAGCTTCATAAATATACACGCCCGAGGTCCGACTGCAAAACCAAGGTGATATGAAAAGCTGGAAGCGTACAAAAAAGGCAATACCTCGATCGCTCGACATCGCCTCGGGAAACATTCAGATTCTCAGGAAACAAAACCTACAGTTTCACTCGGAACCGTCATTAAGTGTTTATTGAAATATGCCATCTACTCAATAAAATTTATTTTGCTGTGCCTAATTAGCAAACTTGCGAAAACACAGAGGAAGGGTTCCATCTATTTCCCCTACCCTTGTGGATCTTTGTACCAAGGTGAAGGTAAGAGTTTGCTTGTATTTCAGAGGGTTAAGAGGTGTCCATTCTTATCTGAAAGTAATATTGCTGATGCTTTTCATTAAAGTATTGCACCATGTTCAAATGTTATGCTCAAAACAAATAAGGACCCCCTCTGAACTACGAAATTCGAATCAATACAGTAATAATGTTTTCACAGTTGATTTTTTTAAAAGTGCCTATGGAGTAAGAAATAATTGCTGCTTATTTGAAAGGCTTTTCAAAATAAAGTATGGCATTTTCCTTTTTGGAATAGTTTTGCCCGTTTAAGAGAACCGGCTTTTAGAGATATTGATGTTTTTCCATCATGCAAATGAGGAAAGTGATGGCGTCATAGGTAGTGCCACAAAAACAGTAAAACACTGAATCAAGAATATCTCTTGAAGTATTGGAGCGGAGTTCTTCAAGCTTGTCACTAGAAATGTACATCACAAAAGAAAAAGAATGACACTGGTTTTGCCATTTCCAGTCTCTTTATGGCTCCAGTCTCTTTATGTCAAAAACCTAAAAATCCTTATTCGCAACCCGTTAAAGTGGGATAGTAGGTTCCATTCGAAGCACATATGGTGCTCATACTGTCTTAACTCTGCTCATAACATTGTTGGGAGTGGATGATCCTTGGTTTAGACAAAACCTAGGAATTTCAGTCTTAATTAAGACCTGACCAGCTCCAAAATTGTTGTCATGGTAACAGCACAATGGGTGTAATTTTGTTTGTTTTATGATGTTTCTGGTGCGCGCTTCTACAACACACACTGACTACCTCGCTTGAAACATGTGCATGCAAATTATCCTGGACTCCTCTTCTCCCACGCGGGCTCAAACCCTATATGGTGCCATGAAGGGAGTGTACAAAGACTGGACAAAAACTCGTTAGCATCAGGATTTTGGTGGATAAGTTATCAGTTGATCGCATGAAATGACGTGTCTGTGGTAAAGATGTTTGCAAGTGTTTTATGGAAATTTTGTGTTTCTTAGTATGCATTTCTGTTTTTGTAAGATTTCTGATTTTATGAAAAAACATAATATTTTAAAATTTTAAAACATTTTTTATATCTTCATATAATTTTCTGGGTTTTTTTGAGAATCATTTTTAGACTGTTTCTTTTACATTTTAAAAAAAATCTTAAACCCAAGATGGCAGACATTTTTATACTTGACGTCACTAAGCGTGCGAGGTGGGATAGTTTAAACGCCATACTAGTTTTAAACCATTGAGTAAATCCTTTGACAGAAACATGAAGAGGGGTGTCTCAAACAGCCCTCTTCCCCCAGAAGTATTAACAAAGAAAACTTTAGGCTAAATGGTATTAATTGCCACAGCAAAAATATTTGGCAATCTTGGCAATTCCATTCATAGAACGTAGGCCACTTGCATGATAAAAGTTTGTCAAAACGTCAGCTTGCTGTTCAGATAAACTTACCCTCCTCTACCTTGACTTGTTTGAAGTTCTGTTCATCTTCCATCCCTTCCCCAATCTTGTTTGTGGCAGTTACCTTGAATTCGTAGAGTTCACCCCTCTCCAAGTTGAGCACATGATATTCGTAAGCAAGGAAAGAATGGATGCCTTTCCAGAGCTGCATTTGACCATTTCCATTCACTGTCCTTTGGTAAACCGTGTATTTTGTTATAGACGCACCATTATCACGTGCCTCTTTCCACTTCAAAAGAAAGTCACATTTGTCGATCTTGTCAGGTACTTCAAGCAGTTGCACTGGCATTGGAACGGCTGAGTATAAAAGAAATCATGGGTGTAAATAGTTTTTCTAGTTTAGGAAATAGCCAACTGATTAGAAAGTTACGATAACTGTTGAGATTCTAAAAGAAGGTAGGTTGCAGGCGCTTAATCTTCAACACATTGCCCAGTTTTTCTCAAGTTAGGCCGAGAACTATAATTTTTCTTAATCTTAACGAGTAGCTGCATCATGTATGTACAAACCCGAAGTCCGCTGCCAAAATAATGTGATACAAAAAGTTGGAAGCATACAAAAAAGGCAATACCCCGATCACTCCACATCGCCTTCAGAAACATTGAGATTCTCAGCAAACAAAACTGTCTCACTCGGAACCGTCATTAATTGTTTATAGACCTCTTAAGCTTGGGCGGTTTGTTTTCCCATTTCAGACCTTGTGATATTCTCTATAGAATTGTTCTTTTATCCATCTAAAAAATTTTTATTGATATACACGCGACTATTTGAAAATTTGAAACAGGAATTCTGAAGAAAATCATCACATTGTCTGAAATGGGACTACAAACCGCCCAAGCTAAAGAGGTCTATTGAAGTATGCTAGCTTTATAACTTATGTTAATAGTGTTTTGAAGTCCTCCAATTGTCATAAAAACATCCTATTCGTGCTTAGTATGCACCGTCATTTTAATGGCTTGGTCTTTTCTCATAACTTATTGGTGCACGTGTTTTAGAGCTGGTCAATCAAATATCAACTCTTGACTAAGGGTAAAGTAATTGACGGTTAGTCACGTACGTTTTTTAATGATAATATTGGTGTCCTTCGTGAGAGATTGCTATGGACTAATCATTGTTAAGAACGGTTTCCACCAGCGTATAACCACGAGAACAAGTTACCATACGTAGAATCTGTGCCTTAGGTAACAACTTTAGGAACATTTCCAAACAAAAGCGCCAGTTATCAACATTCGTGAAGGTTTTCTGTTATCCGATCTGTTTTTCCTATATCTAGTTTTCGGTGGCTTTGCTTCCACCTTCAACAGAGTTGCAATTTTACGGTTGGTAACGAACCTAAACATTACAACTCTGATGAAGGTGGACAGAAGCCACCGACAACTAGGTGTAGAAAAACAAATCGGATAACAAAAAACTTTAACGAACGTCTATCAACCATCGCAGCACGGGAAGCAAGTATCAAAAAATTTCTGCTTATGATCATGAATTGGTAAAAAAAAAAAAAGCCTTTCAGTACAGGGAACAGACATACATAATCCATTGCAACTACATTTAAGTTTACAAGCTTACTTTCCAAAACGGTGACTCTTTGGAAGTTATTTTCTTTTGCCCCTTCGCCACATTTGTTTGTTGCAGTAATGGAAAATTCATATGTCTTGCCCCTTTCTAGTTCGATGATGTATTCTCGAACTCGAGTAGTGGCAACTTCCTCCCACTTTGACTCCTGAGCTTGAGATGTGACGAGTCTTTTGTACACAGTGTACTTTTCTATGCTTGCTCCATTGTTTTCTGGCTCCTTCCATATTAGAGTTATATTTCCACCGTCTATCTCGTTGGGTAACTCATCCAGTTTAACCACTTTGGGCACACCTGTGTTTGTGTGGTAAATGGAGAAAAAATTCAACAAAAATATCAGCATAAGCAGCAGACATCGATGCAACCAAAGTTACCGGTTTTGGAGATTTTCGTGCTGTTATAACATTTAAAAATGGTAGTCATTTAAAATTTAAATAATGGAATATTTGAATGCGAATAGAATTTTTATGTTTTTCCAACTTAAGTTATTTTATCCTATTACAGTTTTATAATTACTGGAGATGGCATGTAACAACACAAAATGGTAGGGATTAGGGGAACGTGAATGCTTGATGCGCCACATCCCCTCACGACGAGGCTCTTGCTTAGTAGCCTCTCCCAAGCACGCGTCCATTCATTCGGATTTCTCATTGTGTGAGGAAGTTTCTATTTGAATTCCGACCGGTAAGGTAAGAACTCTCCAGTTTTTCTCTACCGGTAAGGCAACCGAAAGAGCGCTTAATTCTTTTGCGAGTTCAATTCGTCTCGACACGTTTTTCAACATAGCGGTTGTTGTCTCAAATGGGGCATTCTAGCGCATTTATTTCTGAAACGTCTGCAATGTGACTTAAACGCATTTACGTTCCCCTAACTTTGACGCCTGTAGCAGCTGGAGAAGCTGAATTAATATTTCCAGACCCTGTGGTAATTGCAGAGCCGGCCTCTTTTTTTAGGAGGATGGGTGTCTAGAAGCGTTGTTCAGAAGCCTCAAAGAACGTTTTAGAGACATACCATTAAAGAAAAACATAATAAAGACAGAAACGAACAATTGCCCTTCACAATGAAGAACAGAAATAAAAGATAGAGAGCCATGTTAGCGACCCAAAAATTAAAATTTAACAGGTAGGAACAAGCTATGTCAGACAAGAAGTCGACGCACAAACAAGCCCTACTGAGTGCCCAAATTGAAAAATTGACCTTAAGGGCGAAACCTCGAAGGCAATAATAATAACCTTGAGGGCGAAATCTCGAAGATAATAATAACCTTGAGGGCAAAACCTCGAAGGTAATAATAATATTTTGTTTTACTTTTTTGACTGTTGTAAACCGTTTGGCGTTTTGGTGGCCCTCAACTCCACTGGTCAAAATATTTCCACCAGATTGCAATTTGTTATTTCAACTACAAACTGGTTATTTTCAATAAAGCGGTTTTGGAATTTCCCTCAGCCATTTTACTCCAAACCTCTGTGTGAGAGTAAATTTTGTTGCCCAGTAAACCAGCTCATCAACGCATCATTTGTCAATAATTATTATTCAAGAGCGCCCTGAAGGAAAAACATAAAACGACCTTTTTTGAAACTCTGGATCCCGATGAAATTCCCTCAGCCATTTTACTCCAAACCTCCGTGTGAGAGTAAATTTTTGCGCCCAGTAAACGAGCTTAGTAAATGAAGCATTTGTCAATGATTATTATTCGAGAGTGCCCTGAAGGAAAAACTTAAAACATCCTTTTTTTGAAATTCTGAATTCCGTTTGCTTTGATAGTTATATAATTAGTACGTCATTATTAAAAAACACTACTTAGGAATTCAATTCAATCTACAGTGCCTCTCTCTGGCATCTCTAGCTTGGCATTCCGTTGTATATACACACCAAGACTTGCTAACTAGAAACCCGGGAAGTTAATTTTAGTTCGCAATGAGTGGCACGGGAACAACCTTTTGAACCTAATCATATAGGGCGATTACTTGGTGTTTCGCCCGACAAATGACAGGGTTCATTTTATATTTATTGATATATACTCTGCATTTGGTGGAATAAGGGACACAGTGAGGCAGCAACAACAACAACAATGCCTTATTTACTCTGGACAATTAATACACATTTGCAAAGAATGATGACTTGCATTGTCTCACAGTCCTTTTTTTACTGTTGTTACAAGCAAAATTACAAACTTTGCCAGGATGTACGCAAACTAGGAAAGCCTGCTTTAGTGTTATTTGTCCCTGTAACGCTACGAGACGCATAATAGATCGAAAGGGTGCAATGAATACAATAAAAGACAACTGGGCCACCACGCCACAACGCCACAGCGCAACTGCATCACCGCAGTACTACAGCATTGTACCACTACGCAATTGCTCCCCTGGGGCGCTAGGGTATTGTGCCACTGCGCCACTATCCCACAGTGTCCCTGCGTCTCTGCATCACCTGGTACCTGTGTTGGCGCTTAGCTGCGCCAGTGCACCGCTGTGCCACTGTGCAATTGCTCTACTGGGGTACTAAGCCTTTCTACCACTGTACCACAATTCCACCGTATCACTGCATCACCGTATTACTCGACAGCTGGGTCGTTGTGTGACGGCACCACTGCACCATTGCGCCAATGCGCAACTGCGCTAATGATAATTTACCCATCAAAAGAACAGAGGTAATGAAATTCCTACTGCGCCACTGCGCTACCTCTGCGCTGCTGCGCAGTGCGCAAAAAATGATGTACCCTTACAACAAGAACAGGGGTAATGGAATTCCTAAAAAGTCACGCATACCTACGATCATGAGACTCCACAGCAGAGCGCTACTGCATCGGCCCTTGAAAAAATAGTTCAGTCTAATCGGAATAATAAGAAACGCGATCAACCAAACACATGTAATAACAGCAACTGTAACTTACCCAACACGTTGACTCTTTTGATGTTTTCTTTATCACTCTCGCGGCGACTATTTGATGCCGTTACAACAAACTCATATGTTTTGCCTCGATTCACTTTCACACGGAGCAAGAGCTGAAGTGCATCTTTCATCTTAAGCTCCGTCCACTCTCCCGGACCTCTGGACGTCACGATTCTATAGTAGGGCGTGTAATGAGTGATGGGTGCCCCATTACTTTTTGGCTCAGTCCATTTCAAGGTTATGTAGTCGTTGTTGGTTACTTCTTCAGGTAGGTCTTTGAGAGCCACTGGGTTAGGGACGGCTGTTTCAAACACAGCAAAGTAAAAATATTATTAATGAAATACGGTACTTCTTTTGCATGGGACAATAGGTCATTTCCGAGTTCCCTTGTGCCTCTGTTTCAAAACGAGTGTAAGTGCGAAACCATTGTAATGAAAATGAGTTTGATTTGCATGAAAATGAACCTGTAGGCCGAAGTCATATGAATGGCTTCGCGTTTAGACTGGTTTTGACACAGAGGCAAAAGGGAACTAGGAAATGGCTTATTGCATACGTTTCGTTTATTCATATGAACATTAATGTTACAACATTGTATTAGCTAGGATTATTAGATTCAGATCCGTGTTACATGTCGCATTTAGTCATTTGCGTTTTCTATTGACTCTATTTTATCTGTCCGTCTGTCTGTCTGGTTGTCAACAATAATAACAACTGTTGTAAATCCTGTGGAACGAGGAGGCGTACGAGGGTATAGAGAATCACATACATTTTAATCACAAGCGAGCAAGATGAAAAGATACACGATGGATAAATTGATGACTTATATGTCTTTGGGCACGTGGCTACTAATGGAAACGGCCGCAGGCCTGAAATGGAGAAACAGGCTTCTAAGCGTTACTACGACATCCCCCACTTTCTTAAGGAAAACAAAACAAATGTTCAGATACAAATTCACACTGTAAGCTGCATGCTTATAAGTTCAGTCTATCTTGAGCCTTAACTCTTGTATTGGACCTACGAAGTAGTAACACAGAAGGATCCGCGGTTCTGCTTGGAGATACAGATTCGAATGACTCAGCAGAATAGCAAGCAGAACTTTCTGGGGAAACAGGGGCACTGCTGGCACTACGCTCTTCGTGATCAGTGCATACGAGATGGAGTCAGTAAATGAAACATCATCAGGGACTTCATTGCTTCGGAAGTGGAAAGACTATCTAGCAGCACGAGGATGACGATGGTTTCACCGAAGTGTTTCATCTTTTTCAGTGGCTACTAGGTGCTAACGCGTGGTATTTGCCTCATGTTGAACACTGCCTGGCACTCAGGCACCACTACAAGTAACTGGATTGAGGACACGAACAAGATCTTCTGACAACACGAATGAAGTGGCCGCTGCGCTGGTTTATTATATTGCACCTTCTGGTTATCCTGTCTGCGTTGTAATTTAACATGATGTCTCCACTGCAGATAATCAGTGGCAGCTGGCAGGTTTGTCTGATATATCCGGCCATTCAGAAGCTCTGTAGGTGAAGGAAAGTCATGATTGAGAGTGGGGTGCTACGGAGACAAAGCATAGCTAAATGAGGATCTTGGCCAGATGTCTTTCATTTGTGCAAAAGATCTTTCACACTTTGCACTGTCCTCTCACGAAAAAATACGGGGGAATTGTATTATATTATTATAATAATGTCTTTACTTATTTGATAAAAATACTTATCAAACGTTACAAAGTAGAATGGATGTGAGATGAGTAAATCTGTATTTAAGACTGACCTCCTGAAAAGCAGCAGATGTGTACTGAGAGCCATTGTCTGCTACCGGCTTACTCGAGATCCCATGTTCGTCGAAGACAGGTATGTAATGACCACGGACGACTGGATGTTAGTAAGCTTTTTGGCATCAGGAAACTTGCTGTAGTAGTCAATAACTAAGAAGTGGTTAGAATTCTCCCAGGAGAATATGTCAGAGTCTAAAGTATGCCATGGCTTCTGCGGTACATGATTAGGCAGCAAAGGTTCCCTGGCATTCAACTTCTAATGACGCTGGCAAGGGGAGGGGCAGCTCTTAACCAGCTCCTTAATATCATAGTTGATGTTTGCACAGAATACTGAGCCCTTTACCCTGGGCCTGCAGTTCCCGGGACCCTGATGGGCGTACTGTAACTTTCTCAGAACATCACTCAGGGATGACAATACGCGTCCCCAAAAAGATCAGGCCATCCACTACAGTATACTCATCGCGATAGTTCCAGTAAGCATGAAGATAGGCAGGGCAATCAGATCTCTTTTCAGGCCATCCATTTATAATGACTTCACGCCGGACCTATAAGGTTGTATCCTTATCGGTTTCTTTCAGGCTGGGACACTCTCGTTAGGCTTGAATTAAGATGACGATGGACCTCGCATACAGATACATCAAACCCTTGTACGACTTACCACAACAAGAGATGATTCTTGAAAAAGCGTCAGCTGACGCATTTGCATGTCGTACTTCTGTATGCGCAGCATCCTAGCGATGCGGGGTGGTGCACTTGACAGATGTTTTTTGAAGATAGCCTCTAGTGGCTTATGCCGTAGGCATAGTAATGGAACTTTTCCGAACCAAAAAAAACAGCTAACATTTCCCTCTAAATATTAAAGTAAAGACTGTCAGCAACTTACTAGCAAACTCCACTGGACCATTGGCTTGCAGGAGAACGGCTCCTAAACCCCTCTGTGAGGCATCCACTTGAATGGTTACAGTATGGGTGCTGTCAAAGTACTGCAATGAGGTAGTGGCCATGATTGTTTTCTTGATGCAGTCTACGGCAGATTGATGATCAGGACTCCAAAGAAAGTCTCGTGTCTTCTTGGTGATCCCAAAGGCTAGCTCCTATGGATGCTAGCTCAGGAATGAAATGACTCAGGAACTGGACCATCCCAAGGAATTTTTGTAGATCTGCACGGCCTGTGAGGGATCCATAGACAGTATGGAGTCGACCTTCCGTGGATCAGGATGCAGGCCTTCAGCACCAATGGTATGGCTAAGAAGGGAATTCGAGTGCACCTGAATTTGAATTTGTCCAGGGTGAAGCGAGGACCAGTGTCACGAGCACGCTAAAGAACAGCACGAAGGTTTTCATCGTGATCGTTAAAATCACTGTTGCAGCCATACCCAAAAATGTCATTTGCAATTCCAGTGACACATGGTAAGTCGTCACAGGTTTCATCTGCTTTACTTTGGTAAATGTCCGGGGCACAAACCGAAAAGCAGACGCTAAAATCTGTATGTTACAAACTGCGAATTAAAGGTTTTCAACAGTCAACAGTCAACAGCCAGCTTTCCCGGGTGAGCTTGATATTCCAATACCCTCTGCGTGCATCAAAAGTTGAGAAGCATTTGGAACCACTAAGTTTAGGTAGAACATCCTCTAATGTGGGTGTAAAGTTGTGCGGCCTTTTGATCGTTAGATCTGTCGGGTCCAGGCAGAGCCGCAATACACCAGTGCGCATAGTGACGCATACCAGGGAGTTGATTGTGGCCCAATCAGTTGGCTCGGTAACTTTTGCTTGGATTTTCTACCCAACCAATAAATCAAGTTCCTTCTTTAAGGGTTCCCTGTGAGATTCTGGAACACTTCGTTGAGAGTGCAAAACTGGGGGAACAGTAGAATCAACTGTTATACTGTATTCGCCCGGAAAGTAGGTAACATCTTCAGAGTAATCATTCTATTTTCTGAGCACCTCGTCCTTAGCGACTGGATCTAGGTCGATAAAAGGTCGAAGCTGAGTACTTGGCTTGGCAGCCTCCAGGGTTTGTGACACTGGAATTCATGGTAACCAGGTTCACATCTGTACATATTGATAGGTTTAATACGTTTGGCTCATTACCATCAACAGCACGGAATGGGTATGATGTACAGGAGCCAGTATCATCCAGCTTGAGTACACAGGTGCCATGATAACCAACAGCATGTCCACCAAGGGCAGTAATGATGGTGATAGATGGTGCGACACTACTAGGGGTCCAGGATGAATTTGGGAAGAGTGACTTGTAGATACTCGGAAAGATAATGTTTCTTTCAGCTTCAGTGTCTACTTTACACAAGAGCGGTTTCTTGTTGTGATCTGAGGCCACTTCCACCTTTAGCAACGCTTGGGTTTCATTCTTTGTGAACTGATTAGCTGGCAAGATATGGGAGTACATCTGTTCTGAAAATGATGTTTCGGGGCTGTCTTTCCTTTGATCACGAGCCTCAAGGCTAAGGAAATGCTTCTTTCTATAAGGTTTCCCTTTCGTAGGTTTAGGTTGCCGCCCTTCGTCGTCCCCTTTTTGTCAGGCTTTGATGAACGGCAGACGTTTCTTCAATGTTTCTATTTTCCAGGTATGCATCGTATTTTAAATCATAAGCAGGGCAAGCATCGCTCAGGAATATATATCGCGCTCGGTAGCGCAGCATCCAAACAAACGAATGGGGGTTGGTTGGGTGGGGTTTGATGGGAAGATCATGTTTCAGCGGGTCAACATGAGTTGAAGTACCGGGTGAAATTTTTTTGATTTGGTTACTTGCCCTTCACTCCGGGTAACATCCAGAGCGGTATTAAGCGTAAGAGTGGCGTCCTTGTCTAGGAACTTGGTTTTTGGTTTGAATACGCTTGGAAATAGATCCAAAGATAGGGGCATAGATGATATGCTCATCTGGGCTGCTAAAATGGCATTCTTCGACCGGTATTCGAATTGTCTTCAAAAATGATCGAATCCACTGTCTAACCCAGGTTCTTGTTTCAAGGTCCTGAGCTTGTACCTTGATTACCGAAGTTGCTCTTTGGAGACAGGTAATTCTCAAGGCGCGGTTAGTCGGTATCGAGTTTCGTCTACTCTTCAGCGATTAAAGCCCACTCGGAAATTAATTCGATTCCATTGTCGCTCGACCAGATAAGAAGATAGTTTTCCTTTCTCCGATTTGTCTTTCCGCGGGCCAGAAAGTATAGCTTGCATCGTGCTTTAAACTTCTTGAACGCTTGTCGAGCGTCCATGGTTGGGATTGGTTAACCTGCCTTGGTTCCGACGAAAGTGAAATAAGGTTATTTACCGGCCTAGTAAGCTGAAGATACGGTAACGTTGAGCAGTTCAGCAATTTTCGACCACTCCTGACACCATGTTTTATTTCTCGTGGAACTAAAAGGCTCAAGAACGTAGATAGAATAACGCACGTTTCAATCACAGCTAAGAGAGATTAAAAAATACAAGATGAAAAAAATGGCAACTTTTATGTATATTGAGCCCCTGGTGACTAATGGAAACGACCGCAGGAACCGGAAAGACAGGTTTCTGAAGCTGTGTTCACATTAAAGCCGAAACGTGATTAGAGTAAACATGTTTCAAGGAAACATGTTCCGCCTAAACATGTTTGTCATTGCATTGTTCATATCAGATATCGGTTTCAAACACGTTTCATACATGGTTGTATAATTCATGCTGTTTCATGGTACTCGCATTTGGCATTAAGTTTTGCGACAATGTTCTCCTAAATATTCTGCTTTCTACCCATCACCGATAATTGCCTTTGTATTTCTTCATTGGTCCATATTTCAACTAGACATTTGGCCTCATAACAGCCCCAATTTTGGTTCTCTTGGGCACTCGCCTCCTCTCCGCATCCATCCACCATTTTGAACGTGTTTGGTCTGATTATGATTAAAACTACCCCGCGAGGTTGTTTCAATCATGTTCAGAATAATCAGGTTTCAACCATGATTCGCGCAGTGCACTGTCTGATGTGAACACTTTTCATAAAGAAACATGTTTCATTCGTGATCAGACTAATCATGTTTCGGCCTAGTGTTAACACAGCTTAAGAGATACTACGACAAAATCCACTACCACGACCACACCTGTGGCTAAAAAATATGATATTTATAACAATTCAAGTGTTCGTTTTTGTCGCAAAGAAAAGTGCAACTTTATTCTTGATTGTTCTGACTCAGCTGGAAATTGTTATTCCGAATTAGGCAGACACGTTTCTAAAGGCCTAAAATCAAAATATTTAAAAAAGTTTTCATCTTGCTCTCGTTGTTGTTTCGCAAGAAGCATTTGGAGGATGTCCGCGTAAGGACTGACAGCACAAATTTTGGAGCATGAACGATTTCCCTTTTTTCAGGGCTGGGTAGTATGAATAAATATTACAGAGAGGCTTTTTTCATGTTTGTTTTAATTTGCAACCATCGTTTAAAGTAATTTCGCGACAATCAAGCTACCAATGAATGTGGGCTCCGCTATCGGACAAATTCTCTGTTCAAAGCTATAATATACACGTAACTTCGGCAGTCTATTGGAAGCTGCGGTGCTAGCTTGCCTGAAAAAGTTTAGCATTTCAGCTTGCCAGGTCACGAAGCGTCAAGAATATTTATCGATATTTCGAAGGAATGTTACGGTAGTTAAGGGCTCCGCCTCCTGTTTATTGTCTCTCCGTCAATATGGCGCCCAAAACCGTGATAAGCTCTATTTAAAATCAGCTGGGTTGGCAAATTTCAATCAGCTCCTTTTACGAAGCGACGTTATCCAGTAAACACAAGGAAAATCGTGTTTTTCTCTTGCAGAGCACAGACACTCACTTGGAGGATTCTGGCGTTTTTCAGTGTCATGCCAATACCCTGGCCTCACCGGGAAGATTGCTTTGATACAGACCTCTGTGCTTTTCCTTTTTAAATGCCAGCTAGTTACCATAAGAACAACTTCATTTACACAACAAAAGCAGTAAGGTCTGTATCAAAACAAGGTCACCTCCAGCCTCGCTGCCATTCAAAGGCCACGTCACTAAGCCGACAACTGTAAAATGGTCTATTCGGGTTAGCACGATGCAGGCTTTGAGTAACTACTGACTGCACGGTTACTATTCTAATAAGGCGCCGGGCTCGGTTACTATTCCAACATGGCGTACGACTTGGGCGCTCTCGTTCGGGCCGACTAATTATGAACAGTGTCTACACCTGAGTGAGTGACACATTTGTATATCGGAGTCCCCGCAACAAACACATTTCTACGCTTCGCGTATCCACGAGTTTAAAAATGAGTCAGTCGAGTGGTTAACTATTAATTAAAATAAAAACGGACGAACGAAATTTGACAATTTAACAAGCAAAAGATTCGAAGCGAGCCTCGATTATATCTTTTTCGTAACTTCCATTTTACAGCGGAGCCACTAATGCTCTAAAGGTTTGCGAAGATGTTTCTGGGGGGTTATTCAGAGTCACTTATTATATGCCGTATCGCACATTTTTTGGCACGCTTCGGCTGGATGTCAGGCGAGTTTGTTCGAGCCATGGTTCGCCTTTTGGCGAGACGCAATCGACCCAAAATAACCATGGCGAGACCAAACGAGCCTAATTTGCCATTGAGGCGTACCAAAAAATTTGAGAAAACTGGAAACTCCGGTTTCATCTTAGAAAATCAGAAGTTTTAGAACGGTTGGCGATCATCGCGCAGTTGATGAGCGTCCGCCAGTTTAGTTTTGGCAGGAAAGATTTGACATTTCGCCCGAAAACAAACGTTCAATATTTAATTGCGTGCTTAAATTTTTATTTCTGATTCCATCTTTCAATTTGACACACGGAAAAATTACTTAACGTGTAACTCTTCATATATCGTAGGCATATCTGGTCATTGACTTGATATCGCAGGATATCAGGAGAGTAGACGTAGCTTCTAATTGGCTAATTGGGTGTGGTAATAAAGCGTATTGCTTTCTAGCTGGATTTTTTTTTCTTTTTTTTTTCAGCAATAGCGCGCTCTCATCGGCTACTATGTTTTGAGTGACGTAATGATAAGTCAGTTAGAACGAATACGCATAATCGATGTTTAGAAGAGAGAAATCTTATCACTATAGAAGTTGATATCAGGGATTTACAAAGTATCAGAGAAAGCCAGAGGACCAAGAAGGGTGAAATTTTGAGTCACACTAGTAGCTGTACACGTCCTTCTTTCTCGTCCACAAGGTCTGTCTCATTTTTTCCTCGCTCAATCCGAGAGCTCGTTATCTAAGGTTAAAGGAATGTCAGGGGAAATTAGAGGTGAAAAAAATTTAAATCTTATTTATAGTGGTCATGCACTTAGCTATACAAGCACTAAGCTTAGCTAGTTTACAGGCGTCCTACAGAAACAGAGGAAACAAATACTTTAAATAAACGAAACAGTATTAAAAATCCCAACTGGCAGGAGACATACCAGTTGGCTATTTACAAAGCATGACTGAGGATTTGAACTCGGGACTACCGAGAAAAAAAGTCCCGCTAGTGGCAGGGTGGAGGCCTTGAATCCGGAACCTCCGGATTACAACGCCAGCGCCCTAAACCACCCGGCTACGCTGCTAACGTTCTCGTGGACTCCAGTAATGTAAAAGTAGGATTTTTGACGTTTTAGAAGTTATCATTTGTCTGGAAACCTGAACAAACAGCACTCTAAATAATGCTCTGGCAGCAGTCTTTTTAGATCATACACCTAAATAAATAGGAATTTCTATTCGCGGTTAATAGAGTAAATGTAGTTGTTGCTGAACAAACTGAAATGATTTTAAACTGGAAAAACGAGGAAACATATTTCCAGAAACATGTGTAGCACGTGCATGTTTCAGCAACGTTTCCTGGTTTTTCCATTTGGGGCACATTGTTTCCAGCGTCAATTTTTTTTTTCCAGGAAACAAAATATGTTTCGGCTAAAAGTTCAGGAAATGAAAACAGTCTAGTTTCAGTACAAAAATTAAGCTTAGCTCTGTAATAAACTTTTTAAATTTACATTTGCGTCCAATCTTTTTATACTACAATTAATTTCATCAAACCCGAGCAACGCAATTATAATCTATCGATGATACATACATACATACATACATACATACATACATACATACATACATACATACATACATACATACATACATACATACATACATACATACATACATACATAAACTTTATTTAAGTGTCAGAGTGTTTAGCTAAAGATAACTAATTGGGGACACTAACATAAATACAAATATAAAATATAAAATACTAATATTATATAAAATATATAGGTGGTTAATAATTAAAAATATGTTTTATAGGTCTAATTAGTTAAAAAATAAGTTCAAGATTACTTAAATTGGTTGTATTATTATTATGTTGAGCAAGCATAGCAGCTGCATCTTCCGTCCAACACATCTGTTAGGTTAATAATAGCCGCATAAACATTTAAGCTCTCTATTTCGCAGTTAGAGCTGCAAAGAGCGTTGTTTTCTGATGGGCTATTCCGTCGGATCTTCCCGTTCATCTTTCTACTTTAAAAAATTCAAAATATGGACGTCTTCAGATGAGATTATCTATGACAGCAATATTCCTGAAGAAACGCTATCTCGCTTGCTTTCCTCGCTTTCGCTTTCAACTAAAAAAGTATGCAATCCACGACGGATTTCCCGCCTTTTCCATACCATCACTTTGCTTAGATGAAACTGAAATGTCCAAATTATCCATTGTTCCATTTCATCCGCGCTACCCGCTTTGTTTGTTATTTATCACTTCATAGCTTCCGCAAGCTTATGGAATACTTGGTAAATATTTACACCTTAAGTAGGGCGCATGGCGGGGGAGGGGGTTGAGAAAGGCCTGGGCCAGTCTCGTGCCTCGCGCTCGTCCCATTTGAAATGACTCGTTCAAACAATCATATTCCACCAGGTCCAATTACGTTCCAAACTACCTCATCACATGACCCAGTATTCACTAACTATTAGCATGAGCAGTTTGGCTGACGATGTAGGATTTAGTTAACAACACAAGTTACAGTTTTTATTACCTGCAGACAATAAAAACCAAAGTACCCCTACTACAAGTACCACTGCTGGGAGAATCAGAAACAGATATTTCCAGATATCTGGCTCTTCGTTTGTTTTCTTTTTTACTGAAAAAGAAAAAGTGAGATAGACCCTTTCACTTGATGTTCAGCGGTGACAGATCATGTCCTTATACACAGTACATGTTCGATATAGAAAAAAAAATAAGGGACGTAGTACTGTGATTAGTTCAGCCATCGCACGCACATGTGATGGCTTTTGAAAAGGGGCTATAAATTGTGAGATGGCAGTAAACAACTGCCAACAACTGTTCGACTGTCCACATTGCATTCCACGTTCCTGTTCTTCCGTTGAATACATTTTGAAATTCGTTCAACAATAATGAATATATTTCCCGTGAATTGCAATTGCCAGCTTGCCATTCAGATAAACTTTTTCCCTCTTTGCAAACAATCATGGGTGTAAATTTTTTTCCTAGTTTACAAATACCCAACTGATCAGAAAGTTCAGATTCTGAAAAAAGAGCCTCATCTTGAAAACATTGGCCAGTTTTTTCCAAGTTAGGCCAAGATCTGTAATCAATCTTCTTTACCTCAACGAGTAGCTGCATAAATTTACAAATCCTGAAGTCCGAATTCTAAACTACGGTGATATAAAAAGTTGGCAGCGTATAAAAAAGGCAATACCTCGATCGCTCGACATTGCCTCGGGAAACATTCAGATTCCTGGGAAACAAAACTAACTGCACCATCATTAAAATTCCTCGAAACTACGTTAATCATAACTTGTCCGTGCATGTGTTTTAGAGCTTGAGGCCACTTGAATATGAAATCTTGGCTAAATGTAATTATAAACTGGTTGACGGTTAATCACGTATTTTTGTTAATGGATATATAGGTAGGATATTTACAGTCACATACCCTTCAAGATTATATTAAGGAATTGGTTATTTGACCATTGAACCCTCTAGTCGCTTCAAGAATGCAATAATGTATCATCTATTTTAGTTAATGGATATATTGGTGTCCTTCGCGAGAGATCGCCATGGACTTATCATTGTTAAGAACGGTTTCTACTAGCGTATAAGCACGAGAACAAATACAATAAGTAGACTCTGTAAGCCGTTAGGTAACACTTTAAGGAAATTTTCCAAGCAAAAACGCCAGTTATCGTCAAATTTCTCCCTATGATTATGAATTGGTGAAAAGAAGCCTTTCAGTACATGGTACAGACATAAATAATCTATGGCAACTACATTTAAGTTTACAAGCTTACTTTCCAAAACGGTGACTCTTTGGAACTTATTTTCTTTCCCCCCTTCGCCAAATTTCTTTGTTGCAGGAATGGAAATTAAATTCATATGTCTTACCCCTTTCTAGTTCTTTGTCTGCTCCACTGCTCGCTGGTTTCTTCGGAGTACATATATTTCCACTGCCTATGTTGTTGTCCAGTTTAGCCGCTTTGGACACACCTGTGTTTGTATGTAAAATAAGAAAGAAATTAACAAAATATCAGCCCCAAGCAACTGACATCGATACAACCGAAGTTACTGGGTTTGGAAATTTTCGTACTGTTATAACATTTAAAAACGGTAGTCACTTTAAATTTGAATAACGTAAATGGAAGATTTGCTTGCGAATAGAATGTTTATGTTTTTCCCACTTGGGTTATTTTATCGTTTTATAGTTACGTGATTATTGTAGGTTGCAGGCGCCTCATCTTGAAAACATTGACCCGAAATTTTTTTCAAGTTAGGCCGAGATCTATAATACCTCTTAACCTTAACGAGTAGCCGCAGAAATACACACGCCGGATTTCCGACTGCTAAAATAAGGTGATATAAGAAGTTGGAAGCATACAATAAAGGCAATACCTCGATCGCTCGACATTGCTTCACATTGAGATTCCTGGGAAACAAAACTAGCTGCATCATCATTAAAATTCTTCGAAACAACTTTAATCATAACTTATCAGTGCACGTCTTTTAGAGCTTGAGGCCGCTTAAATATCAAATCTTGGCTAAAGGTAATTAGGAACCAATCACGTAATATAGGAATTGTTTTCGCTATTTATATAAGCAAGCGTAATGTACGCGCAGTGTGTGTGGAACCCAAGATGTAACGATCCATTCGTGTGTATTAAAAGTAGGAGTTATTTTATTTAGCGCGACTCTACATTGGCGACGAGTATAATCTAAAGATTTCGTCGAGGTTCTCGACAAGGCTTTTTCTCAGTTATGCTAGGAGGCGAGACAGAAGTACCAAGCGGCAGTCGGCTGTTCGAGTCTGATCGCTCGACATTCCCTCGGGAAGCATTGAGATTCTCAGGAAACAAAACTAACTCCACCATCATTAAAATTCCTCGAAACAAAAAGACAGATTGGTCTTTTATCATAACTTGTCAGTGCACTTGTTTCAGAGCTGGAGGCCACTAAAATATCAACTCTTGGCTAAAGGTAAAGTGATTGGCGGTTAATCACCTTTTTTTGTTAATGGATATATTGGTGTCCTTCGCGTGAGATCGCAATGGACTTATCATTGTTAAGAACGGTTTCCACTAGCGTATAAGCACAAGAACGAGTACCATACGTAGACCCAGTAAGGTGCTGTTGGGTAACACCTTTAGAACGTTTTCCAAACAAAAGCGCCAAAATGTGATGCTAAGAGGCTAAATGTTTCTTGAAAAGTCGATGTCTCGGGGTCTTCTTTAATGTTGCTACAGATTCGCAAATTCTTAAGGTCGCCTCTAAACAGTTCCAGAGATTTACACTTTTATAATGAAAAGTTCTCTGGCCTGTAGCCGTTTTGAAAAGGGGAATGAGAATTAGGCTGTCGCGAGTTTCTAGTCAAGTACTGGCTTACATTAGGCTTGCTAGACAGATATTCTGGCACAAAGCCAGTCAAGTATTTTTCTAAAAGCAGGGAGGGCACTTATGAGGTAGAGCTGGCTGGGCATCCTTTTAAAACGGCGTAACATGGTCGTATGTCTTGCACCGCTTACATTCTAGAGGCGAAATTCTGTACAGCTTGTAGTTTGTCAATATTGCCACTGGAAAACAGATATAGCTAACAGAAGACAGTCTTTTGTGAAAAACCATTGCACTTCAACCCTTCGTGATAGGATTGCTCTACACTTGGTGGAAGGGACACAATGAGGCATGACTTACATAATGTCTCACAGTCCTCTTTTAAATTCGTGGATAGGCGAAGCGTAGAAACGTTCTTGTTGCGGGCACTCGGACATGCAAATGTGTCACTCACTCAGGTCTAGACACTGTCCGTAATTAGTAGGCCCGAACGAGAGCGCCCGAGCCCTACGCTATGGAATAGTGACCGAGCACAACGCCATGTTGGAATAGTAACCATGTGGTCAGCGCGAGCCTCGCTATATTGTTTGCGCGGTTCGAAGTGGAGTTTACTTCGAATGTTCGAGTTGGCGCTATGGCCAACTTGAAAGCTGAATTTCATGAATTTCATTTGACTCGTCCAAGCGTTAAACATGACGAGGAGATGAGCATTTTTTGCTAGAAAGTGACCTGAAAATGAATAAATCTCATGCTAATAATAATCATAATAATAATAATAATAATAAAATATTTATATAGCGCCAATCCACTATTTGTAATAATAACAAAATATTTATATAGCGCCAATCCACTATTTGTCCATGGCGCTTTACATGCTAATGTGGTAAGCTTTGATGAGAATGTGTCTTATTCGTCGACCTTAATGAACTTATATAAGCGAAACGAACAATTTTTTTCAGCTATTGAAAACAGGATAAACATCGGCACCATTATATAATATTGTAATTTCATTTTAAAATTTAGTAGCATCTTAACCTGAAGAAGGCTAGGGTATAGTCTGCAGGTCAGCCGAAATATTGTTCTAAATGTATGACGTTGTGTCAGCCTTGCAGTAGTCTTTGATTTCTCATCGTTTTACTTTTCAAGTTTGGCGGATTAGATCTCCTGTGAGATCCAACGTTCAATTAAGCAAGACCTTCGTTCACACCTTTGCAGTTTATAGCACTGAAGTTTTTGTTTTATGTTGAGTTGTCCACGTCCTACCGACATTGAGTTACGTTTAGATTAAAGTTGTGTTCTCTATACTTGTCTTGTTTATTTTAGTTCCTTGATCTGAACTCTGAGTGGGATGTGAAATGCACATAAACTTGGAAAGAAATTCCCAAATATTTGATTTTGTTAAGCTTAAATGAGTCTTACCCTGTCTTTTTTTCACACTTTTGCTTCCTGATTGAAAAGATAACAAAGGGAAAGAAACCCCCGTGTGAGCTTGTTGGAACACATATTTATGGGTTGACAGAGTTTTTGGATCAACACTGAAAATGCTTCCAAAAGAGGCCACTTATTTTAATGTATTTTACGTGCAATATATATATATAGACAAGTGTGACCAGTGCGATGCTGGTTATGTCGGTTACACCCGTGGCCATCTGTTCGTACGCGTTGATGGACATAGAAGCAAGACCTCGTCAGTACGCAATCACTATGATAATAGACACGCAGGCAGGATTCCGGGTGACCTTCGCAATTGTTTTAGCGTGTTGAAAAAATGCCACAACAAGTTTGATTGTCTCATTAATGAGATGTTACTCATTAAACAATTACGACCGTGTTTAAATGTACAATCAGACTCAGTTCGCGCTAAAGTCTTCGTCTAACTTATGCAAATTAGTAACTCTGAATTCTTAGTTACTCTTGAAATCGCATATTTAATTAGTTTCCCTTGACAATGGCGCCAAGATGTCGCCGAAACGTCGGATTTGTTCGTTAGTTTTTGCCTGTATATGTTTATCTAAATCATTGTCGATTACAAGCGTTTCCACATTGGAAAAGAAGTGCTGTCTCATATGAAAACGTACCTATAGCCTTGAGTGAAATGCAGTGAAAAAGGTTTATAAACTCGTACGAAAAAGAAAAAAATTATTGAATACATGCAAATTTTCCCAGCAGGCAGACAAACATCAGCATCAAGATGTGATTTTTTGGGGGGAGGGGGGAGGGGAAGGCGCACTCTATGATTTTTGGGGCAGGAGTGCCCTCTGTGACCCAAGAACCCTTTACCACTCCATGTTCGGCTGCAATTTTGCCACCCTAGCTATTCTGGACATATGTGTTTGTAATATGTGCCTAACGAAAGCCAGCAAAAGCCTACGCTTTGTGAGATAAGTGCGACCTTGCGTGGCACGAACGCGGCTTGTTTTAGCAGCTTTTAATAATACACCAATAATTGCAAGTCCACCAACATGTTTCATCTCTAAATTACTTAATCCACGAGTTTGACCACATGTCTCCTTTGATTGCTGTTGTTACGAGCATAGAGTTGGCGATCGATGCAAAATTACAAACGTTGCCAGGATGTACGCAAACTGGGAAAGCCTGCTTTAATATTATTTGTCCTTGTAACGCTAAGGGACGCATTAGGATCGAAAGGGCACAATGAATAAAATTAAGGTGGCTGAACACAGTTTTTGATACCTATGTTTCATTCACCTTTTTCTCTAAATCCCTTGATCTCTCGGTCGCCAAAAATGGCAGCAAGCAAGGTAAACATTACAAACTTTGGTTTCCTGATAGTTAACCTGACGTATGTGCCGTTGCCATGGCAACATGAATAAATCTAAACAAGCCTTTAAAATCGGCCACCTAAGGGCCCATTAACCGATTCATGCGCGCGCTCGCGCGCGTTGCTAAGGAAGTGAAATTTCACTTCCACTTACTTACGTCATTCTGAGCGTGGAAAATGAAAACAACTCAATAACTTGCAAATTCAGTTCCATTTCAGATGTTTTTGTCTTTTTGTTTCACGACATGCAAAATACAAAAAGTACAAGCAAAGACAAAATAAGAGAAAACAGAAAAACAAGAGCAAGAGAAAGACAAAAAATGACTGCATGTGGTTTTGTTTGATCTTACCAAAATGCATTAGTAGTGTAAATTGCGCACGCGCTGGAAGGGTAACTTCCAATATACATCGGGCGCACTTCCGGTTTCTTTAAATGCTAAAGGAAACGCGGTTTTTCATTAAATCCAGTTTTTTTCCAACGAATTTCGACTAAACCTAACGTTGAAAACATAGCTATGCGTTCCTTTTCGAAGTCATGCTTTTTTCAGAAAATTATGAGTTTTTCAATGTTTTGAAACTCTCTCAAAATCTGAACTTTTAGAAATGAAACAAAATCTATGCATAGCGCAATGATTAAAAAATTAAAAATTAAATCAATGAAAAAATCCCGATAAAGTAATTTGCCTGGGAGCCAATATTAGTCACATGACCAAGGGTGTGACCTGATGACGTCATCACTGGTGTTACTGATCATGCAAAAGTTAAAACACACGAAATAACTCTGAACTAACTGAAAATGATGAGGTTATATAAGAATAAATTTTCCTTAGCAACGGCTCGTAAAGATCAGTTAATGGGCCCTTAAGATGATTCCTCAGTATTGCATTGCACATCCCTACTGTGCACGATTTTTGCGTCATTAGCACGCGCAAATGAGCGTGTGTACGTATACAACGTAAGAGATTTCCCTCAAGCCAAGCTCGACTGACGAGCCATGACTCCTAAACGAGCACCATACCATATGTTTTTTATCCCACATTTCGAGTAACTGCATTATTAGGAACAACCACAAAAAAATTGAAAACAACCTAACGTCAAGTGTTATTTCTAGGGAATCACCTTATAGACAACTGGGACACAACGCCACAGCGCAACTACATCATCGCAGCACTGTAGCATTGGAGCACTACTTAATTGCTCCACTGGCACACTAAGACATTGTGCGACTGCGCCACAATCCCACAGCGTCCCTACGTCACTGCATCACTCAGTAACTTTGTTGGAGCTTAGCTGCGCCAGTGTACTGCTGTGCCACTGTGCAATTGATCTACTGAGGCACCACGCCATTCTGCCACTGCAGCACAATCCCACCGTAACACTGCGTCACTCTATCACGTGATAGCTGGGACGGTGTGCGACTGCTCCACTGCACCATTGCGCCATTGCACCACTGCACCAATGCGCCAAGCTCTATTGATAATTTACACTGATCTAAAGAGCAGGGGAGATGGAATTCCTACTACGCCACCTCAGCACTTTTGCGCCGGTGCGCAAAAAATAATGTACCCTGACAACAAGAACAGGGGTAATGTAATTCCTAATAAGGCACGAATACCTACGATCATGAAACTCCACAGCAGATCGCTACTGCATCGAATCTCGAAAAAATAGCTTCTAATCGGAATAGCAGGGCTGCTCTGTACCATTTTGCCATTGAACAGTAAGAGTGTGGCTAGCGTAGGGGACCTGAAGAATATTCTTAGTTTTTCTTCCTGTTTCTTAATACATGTAAAACCCACCGTCATTCCTTGTATAAAGAAACAAATGTCATATAATAAAGAGTACATCTAAACTCCAAGAATAACAATAAATGTTACTTAAATAATCCTAAACAATCTTATAAACATCTTACAAACGAAATGATAAACCATTGATATTTTGGTATAATTTTGATGGTAAAACAAAAAGACTGTGTAACATAATAAATATTCTTTGAGGTCTGTTCCAGGTAATCAGATTGTAGGGAGTGTTAACACTGAGATTGCGGTGGTAGAAAATTTTGCGCCACTCGCTCTACTTCATGGTATTGTTAAGTATTGTTTTTTTCTCCTTTGTCTAGCCCTGGGTCGCTCGCTTTCGGGATCTTCTTGGCTATTTCCTTGATCTCTTCCGTTCTGCTTCAGTCAAACTCTGTCTTAGCTTGAAAACGGAATATCAACTTCGCTATCGTTTGTTGACATAACAACAGAAACTAGTTTTCTTTCTTAAATGTTAAACTTCTGCAATAAGGAAGCAAGTAATTCTTTATTTATCTGTCCTCGGGAACAATCGTCTCGCTAAAACAAAAAAACCTTTCTCTTCCAAAATTGTTAATGCGATTTTCATGCTATTTCCTGCTAGTAAAACGCGGGCTGACCAAAAGCGCAGTATAACGTAACGTGATCTTTCAGCCAAAAAGATCGAGTTCTTGAGCTCCCCCGTTCGGAGTACCTTGATACTCCCTTCCCCCTCCCCCATAGTCTGTATGGACGGACGGACCCCTGCTCGCTCGCTGGTATGGTGTTGCCTCGGGTTAATGGTTTAACTAAAAATTCTTACCCTGCTCCACTTGAATCGGAAACGGCTGGTCTTTGGGTTGCTGCTGGCGCGCTGGCGCCCTGGAGGCTGCTTTGGGGGGTTTAGCAACAAAAACTTTTACTTTTCGAATGAACCATTCCATTTTGCCTAAAAAAGGAAACAGTATGATGACACACCGACATCACAAAAGGACCAAGCACTAGAGATTCTCTATTTCGGGTTACTTTCTCATATATTTTTGTATTAACTGTCGGTAGAATATTTACAGTCAAACTAAGTAAGGCGTGTCCTTCAAGATTATATTAATGAATTGACTATTTGAATATTGAACCCGCTAGTCGTTTCAAGAATGCAATAATGAAATGATTAATTGAGTACTGATTCTACTAGTCGTTCCAAGAATAAGGCTAACAGGTTCAATATTCCAAAAGTCAATTCATTACTGCATTCTTGAAACGACAAGCGGATTGAATATTCAAATAATCAATCCATTAACGTAATCTTGGCGGTAGGCTTCACTTGGTTTGACTGTAACAATTTTTATATAGCTGGAGTTAACTGATTTATGGTCACGTGGCAGTGGCTAACGCTCCCACTCACCAGAGGTTACTTTAGCTTGGCATTGTTGTAGTGTCGTGACGAATTCCGCACGCGTGCAATGTATTAGGAACTAGGCACGTAATATAAGAATTGTTTTCGCTATTTATATAAGCAGGCGTAATGTACGCACAGTGTGTGTGGAAACCAAGATGTAGCGGTCCATTCGTATGTATTAAAAGAAGGAGTTATTTTCAGTATGACTCTACGTTGACGACAAGGATAATAATAACAACAACCATGTTATTTTACTTAATACACAGAATATTATACAGCAAGAAAATAAACTAAACTTAAGGTAATTCCCCTGAAATAAAACTGTCAATAGATTTGTGTTCAAACTTTGTCTACTGAATATTTATCATATGAGAACTTTAATTATAAAATAAAAAGGGGGGTGCCCATGCTCGTTAAGGAGCAGTGACGCATTGAAAATATCCCATTTTAGCATTATTTAATGCTTATTACAAGAACGCATTACAAGTTATTGTAAAATCTTTGTGAACCCAGACTCATGAAAACACGCCTCAAACTACAGTCAATACTTGTGTCGGACCGAAATAAACTTTTTAAGTTTGATTTTGACAGACAGCTGAATCCTTGTTAAAATAGTGGAACCAAATTGCTTGCCACGGCTATCAAACTGCAAAATAGTAAGGACTACAGTGCAGCTCCTATTTTCCTTATTTATTCAATTTTCAACAACAGAAATCAGATCAGTCTTTTCTCACGCAAAGCTAATGATTAAAATGACTGGAAAAAAATTTGGGGTACCCGGACTCGTTAGTGAGCTATAGCCATTTTTCAACTGGCAGAACTCAATATCAAGGCAAATCCGCCATGCTTTCAATGTGCGCGTGCACGAACGCGCGCTAATGACACCATAAATTATGCGCAGTAAGGATGCGCAATGCAACACTGGGGAATGACCTTACTGATCTCGACTTTGCAAGATCGGTCGCAAGATCGCACTTTGTGCACGCGTGAAGGCAGTCCGCTGCTCAGTAAAGCCCGCAATTCCACGCGAATAAACGCGAATACCCACGAATAGTGTTTTATTTTTTGTTGTTGTCGTTACCAGCATAAGTGGTAGAAGAAGAGTACCACAAAAACCCGTAGGTGAGACTGGCCTAGTAAAATGAATGAAGAAAACTTGACGAGTAGTTTTTTTCCTGCTGTTTTTTAGATTGATTGCCGGCGCGATCGATCGGAACATCAACATCACAATTTTCGTTTACGTTCCAGCACAGCGGTTTAAAAAGAATGTTTTTTTTTTCATTTGTAATTGCCTAAAAGATGAATGTTTTCGAAGATATAAATAAGCGATATCGCAAATGGCTCACTAAACTGGGTGGAAACAAAGTTTCACGAAATAGGCCTCGCGCCGCCATGTTTGTTGTGAGTTTTGCAAACTTGAAATCTCGCGCACTTTCTCGCGACCCCTCGGGTAATCGCGTGATGCCTAGCGCTGAAGTGCGCGTTAGAGCCCAGGCTTCTCACGGAAAATATTACTGTTTTGAGTCTCCCCCGGTATTCTGACGTCCGTGACATCAAAAACGTCCGATGCTTTAAGCTCTCTCGTCTGATAGGAGACGATGGTTTCTTAACAGCGTCGCTGAAATTTTGGAATACCGTTTACGCCAGAAGAATGGCAAAAAAGTACGACCATGACAAAGTTAGCCTGCGACTGGCACAAAAAGGGTATTTAAAATAGCAACATTTGATTAGAGAAATTTGGCTGAGTAGAGGCGGTTCGTTATTTTTTTAATAATTAAAAGGGTGTAAATTTTTTTTTTTTTCATTTCTTGGTCCCGAGTCCATATTAAAATAGTTTATAACTTCCTGTTTGTGATTGCAACACTGCGTAAAAAGCCGAACAGGCCCGAATCCTTCCGAATACGAGTCGGAGCACGCCGCGTATACCGACTCTAACTCTAAACACACCTTGAATGCATCCTGATACAGTCCAGCCTGTTTTTTGTTATGTTTTGTTGTTGTTGTTGTTGTTGTTGTTTTTCTGCAGAATTTGAATTGAGGGAAGGTTACTCCGGAAAACGTTTTTTTTTTTTTTTTTTTCTGTCAACGCTAGTAAAAACCTCGCACTAAGACTAGTCACTCACCGATGTTTCAGCCTCAAAAGTGCAGGTTTTCCTTACGAAATTCGTCTCCAAAGAAGCCCAAAATTCGACATCGTTACCGCCATTTTGAACAATACTCAGCAGCCAGGCCGCGTTTTCTTGGTGTCATTCCGTCCAAGACATTTTGTCCAAATGGCTTCCGACAAGCCTTTTAAACTACCACTTTGGGTTATGGCTGCTCTGACGCCGTATTATTTTGGGCCAAACATGCTCTAAACTCCGAAAATGAAAGCAGTGAAGATAGGGAAGTGGATAATGGCTTGGAAAAAATACATTTTACTGACCTTGTGAAGGATGCAAAGTCAGTTGCAGGTTTTTCTCTTTCCCGCCAATTTCTAGTCGGACGAAATTACGTCACATAAACACGGCCAGCTGCCAAGTACAGTTCAAAATGGCGGTCTCCGCAGTCGCTTCTTTAGAGACGAATTTCTTCAGGATAGCAAGCACTTTACTTTCGCGGCTCCAACTTCGGTGAGTGGAAAAGCTGAATGTTTATTTGCTATCGGCAAACCTGTACCTAAGAACTTAAGGTGGTCTTATACCTAAAATTTTTTTTTTTTTGCAAGACAACTCTGTGGAACAGTTTTGGTATCACGTTAAAGGACTTTGCACTCTGACTTCAAAAATGAGCTTTTCCAGCTCACGTGCCACGATAGTTAATGAATAACTAGCTCCTTAGTGTTAAAAAGTGGTGTTCATTATAAACACGATAACGTAATAATGAATGGTTCGAGAAGTATGGAATTAAGTTCATCCTGTCCATAAGCAAGTTGTCCAGGAGACAAACCTCAGAAAACAGTGTTTTGATGGGGTTTTTCTCGTGAAATATTGAAAAAGTATATTAATATTAACTAATATTAACTATATTAACTAAATAACAGGAAAAAATTTCATAAATTGCAAATTTTGGAGGTTTAAGACCTAGATAATTGTGTCCTTCATCAATGTTGAAAATTTGACAACATTCGGTTAAAACCCAGTGGTGATATCGTGTGCGAGATATTGATGATCCGTCTATTTGGTCATTTTGAGAAATAAGGCTTTAAAGTTTTACTTCGGTCTCCGAGAGCCCAGATTAGCCCTGTGAACTAGGGGGGGGGGGGGAGGTTAGGGGCAGGGGGAGGGGTATATTTAAAGGTTTTACATAAATGTTTCATTGAACACCCGAATACACACCAGTCATAGAAATGTTATCCAAGTATAAGGAGCGTATAAGATGGTAGAAGAAATAATGTTCAGGACCATGATGCAAAATTCTCATAACTACACATCTTTAAAGCGTTTGTGTAAAGTATCATTAAAATGTACTGAATTGAATCCATTTTGTGAGTACTTTTAGACTGTAAACAATGGTTGCTATGGGTGTCGCTATGTTGAAATATAGCTAGAAGTGTTCAGATTTCTTAATTTAAACGTAAATTCAGGAGTAATTAGAGGAAAATCGTTTCAAAATACGATTTACAAATGGACAGGGATGTTGAATCTTCATGTTCCAAAAAAATGGTTTTCTGGGGGGGGGGGGGGGGTACTTCCAGAAACGTTGGTTGGGGGTGTGCAGCCCACTTCCCAAAACCCTTACCTATTTTAATATGAGCAAAATCTGCGTTTTTTTGCTACCCTATTTTCATTTCGACCTGACCAAAAATTCGATAGCTTATTTATGGCCGTTGCGGCTGACACAGTTACCCTAAACATAAGTTATGAAAGGCTTTTGTTGACGGTCTTATTGATAATGATCAGAAAGTAGCTTCTTCTAAGAAACATAGCCAACTCAACATCAGAGTGCTAAAACCATTCCCAATTTATAACCAAAATGGCCAAAGTCGATACCCTATTTATGAGCAAAACGGCTGAAAAATCCTAGCTTTTGGGGCCGCACATACCTATATAGACCATATAAGGGAGTACCCCTGGGGGTGCTGGGGGCCAAGGTATTTACTTCGGCCGCCATGTTTCATGTACAGAAGCTGTTCACCAACAAGGCGGACATGTTTTGCCTAGTCCTCGCGCAACACCATCAAGGACGAGCGATTCTCTGGCCACAATGTTTTCAAGCTATTACCGTCATTCGATTTATCTTGCAATATCTTCAACTCCAGTTAATTTAAAATAACATTTTCCGAATACTCAGAATTGACTGGCGTGGCAACTTTAGTCGTATCGCACTGGCCTAAGAAGCTAATCGGCTTTTATATCGAAAACTACAGCCCATGGACTTACTAATATTGTGAGGCTAACTATTGTCAAAGACTTATATAATCTTCTATCTAGTAGGTGATTTTACACCACTTGGTGTGATCCTGTACGATATCACTGCTTCGTTTGTTCTTTAATTTTGCTAGATGCCGCCTACTAAAAGTACATAAGAGGACAAACAACAATACCCACTCTTATAACTGGAACACTGCGGTCTTCCAAAACGGAATACATGACAAAAACCTACCTGTACTACCACGAAAAGATTGAATTTTTGGACGCTGAAGCAAATAGATGAAGTTGTTTCTCAGCTCCTGGGCCGATACGACTGAACAGGAACAGGTTGTTTTAAACAGTCATTTAGTTCTTGAGTTATTCAGGAAAGCAAACACGCCCTCAGGCATGATGCATCTGACTCGTTAGCTGCTAAATGCACAATATCAAGTGTATTATCAATCCAGCTAAGAACAGTGGATTGAATAAAATGACAGCAGTCTACTTTCTATCCCAATTTATTTTATTTCCATCTAACGATGTGGTCGTGTAATCTTATTCGTGGCTTACATGTGATCTTGTTTGTGTAATGGCACATTCCTTGAAGTGTATTTCTTCAGGTGTAACATTACACAAAAATTTTGACAGCGTGTCGCTTGCTACGTCAAGTGTGTAAGTCATGGATTACCATACAAGGCATCTAGATCGGAAGACCGCGAAACCCAACATTTTCTTGGCATGTGACTACAAGTAAGTATCGAGACTACAGCTCTGGCCTGCAATGCAGGTGCCACAAGGCCATAGTCTTTTGGAACGCCCATGTTCTTTGGTCTCTATCTCTAATTACCACACCTTAGGAAGTGTTTTTAAAAGCAATCTCTATTGTTAGCAAGATAAAAGCAGTAGACGATAAGATAAACAAGATTTTATTACAGCAGGAATTAATTTTCGTACTATTTGTTTTCGACAACAATGAGTCAAATTCAATGCATCCTGTTATCTAGAACTTTGGAACTTTACACAAGAAAATTAACTGAGCGATCTCAATGCTGTTACAGTCCGAGAATATCCAACAATTTTGAAACTTATTCATTTTGACTTCTATACCAACAAAATACTGTATCGGTTGCTTTTCATAGTCAGGAACTGTAATTTCCTGTTGTTAAGCAATGATCAATGAAAGGACTGAGGCTCTGCGTTTTCGTCAGCCGCAACAGATTGTGGAGCCAACACATAAACGCTATTGCTAGATTCATTATTGCTAGCCGAATCCTGATTGTTTTTATCCCCGACGACAGACTTCAACCAAATGCTTATGATCACAACCAAAGCACTCTGAATAGCGCTTGAGATCAAGCTTTCGTCAAAAAACTGCTGACCGATTAAAAAGAATGAAAACTGCACTAACAAGACTGACATTCCTGCAGCAACTACCAGTGCAAAGTTAATTGCGTTCTTCTTCTCCCACCCCTCGATTCCGAAAAAAAGAAAAGACAACACGTAAAATAAAAATGCCAGCATCACTATAGTTGTTACGATTGGCAAAGCCCAGAACGGCTCTGTGATTATGCCAATCATTACCCACAAGGTGTGATGTAATGCGATAAAACAACCTGGAAATGCAGTGCAAAGAAAACAAGATGCTGGCTCTTCCTGTTCAGGCTCTTTGTTCCTGTTCTTCCCAGTTTCCCCAGAAATTGCACCGTCGTTACGACCTCTCAGAGGACTCAGAGAGTAACGAAAGCGACGTAAACAAAGCAAAAAAATGAAAAAGAGGTAAATCAAAGGATAAATTACTTGCCGGCCTTGGATGCTGTAAGCTGCAGCAAAAACAGCTACAACTGTGCCCAACCAAAACAAAACAAATACGAAAAGTAGAACTGATTTAACCTTAATTTTCAATTGTTTATCCTTGTAGCGTTCCTTACATTCTGTTATAAATAAATTACTGATGCAGTAACTTCCTATTAAAGAGGAACACAAGATAAGCCAGCATATTTGAGGAAATGCCTTGATGACGTTCCTGAAGTTGTGTTTAGAGCTTGCCTCTACAACACATTCAACATTGTTTAGTGAAGGATTAAAGTTGGATGGGTCGATGGCAATATCCTCAAGCTGTTAAGAGAAAGGGACATTTAAAATGTTAAACAAATAAAAATAGGATGTGTGGGTGCAAACTGCGGTGACCAAAAGTTTTGTATATTGAACAAAGTTTCTTTGTTCAATGTACAATTTGCATGGTCAAGCCGTGTCATACGACGTGTTTTCTATGGCGCAAATTGCTTTAAACACTTCAATTTGAACTAATTCGAAAGGAATAGAACATGCTCTATCTTCCTTGAGTTTTAGATAAAAGATCATCTCATTCGTTTTGAAATGAGTAGGCAAAGGTAAATCTTTCACATTGTAAACCACGCAGCATTAACCAACGATAACATTCTCTGGTAAAGTGTGCAACTGAATACTGGATCCTTACCGTCGACAAAAATTGGAGTAGCTTTCTCGTCTTCTCGTGTGGATTGCAAAATTCAATGATTGTTATGTGGAGGTCTTCCTGCCTTCGGTGAGGCCATATGGTCGCCAACGAATATAGGCTCATGGCTTGGAGGCTCAAGTAGCGATCACTCACATACAAGCATGATCGACTCCAAATAAATTTCAGCTGTTCTACTTCAGTGAGATTGACAGTGGAGTTAATAAAATGTACCCAGATGTTTATAAGTTTAGATGATGAGTCCTCAGAGGGGTAGATAGCATTCGAGATGTTGAAGTAATTATCAAGAGGTGGCTTTGTAGATGTCAGGGCATCATGAATTTGGTAGTCGTAGTTAAGACAGCTCTTCTCGATCTTTGGCTCGTCCGGGCTTTTTGTTGCGTTAACCGTGTTCAAAGGCGATACAGATGTTGTCGTCTGAAATTTGACCAATAGTAAAAGCAGAAGAGGGTACCGTTTGATAAACCGTCTACAGTTCATGATAAAATCGTACCTTTCATCTGATTTTAGGAGTTAGCATAAAGTAACAATCTTTGAGTTTTGCCTCATATACATGTTACGTAGCTCGAGGCTGTTACACAATTATTGTTTTGCAATATAAAGGCTGGCAGCTAGCTATTGTTGCATATCTTCACCAAGGCAACGATACAAGCGGTTAGGAGTTCAGGAGGGGGTGCTTCCAGAAAAGTTGGATGGGCGTGTACAACTCTCTTCACAAAATCCTTGCCCTATTTAAGCCCAAGATCTGCGACTTTCCCTTCACCATTTATGACCTGATCAAAAATTATAAATTCGACTCACCTTTTAAGACCTGACCATTAAATCAATACACTATTTCAGTCCTACCCTGTAATTAGTTTTCTAGTTCAGACCGATGTTGAATACATTGTGAAGGGCTTTTGTTGATGGTCTTATCGATAATGATGAAAAAGTAGTAGACCAAAAAAGCCAATTTCTGGCCAAAATGGCTAAAAACCATACCCTCTGGGGTCGCACACTCCGCATACCCATATAGCCCGTGTAAGAGCGTTCTCCCCCGGTAAGTAATAGCCCACGAGCAGTTAGCTAATGACCCGTAGCTAGTGAAGAAACGTATTTTTAATTCAAAAACAGTCTTTATTATATGGCTAGCTCCGTGAGCGGGCAAGATGAATCAAATCCTGCGCTGTGATTGGCAACCCGAGCGGGCAAGATGGAGCTATCTTACCCGCTCGGGACTACCCGCCGTGTCCCGCAAGAAAAATTTCCCCGAAAGCCATATAATAAATCCTTTATTGACCAAACTTGTTCGGCCAAGATGGCTGGATATTGGCCTCGTTCTTTTTTTGCGTGTTTATGGATCTCGACTCCATCTCGGTCCGTAAACACGCAAACAAAGAACTTGGCCAATATCCAGCCATCTTGACCTCGTACTTGGTCAATAACCCATATATATATGCATCAAACGCCATGTCAATAAGGCATACTCTAAGATGTTCTACACAAGCGCGCAAACGAACCGAAATATCAAGAGATCAAGGACCAAAGATTGATACGAGAACGCTAAAATCATTAATTAGCGCTTGATTAAACAATATTGTTAATATATGATAGAACCAAACAAAAGGAAGGCTGTGTATGAGGCAGAGAATTTAAAATGAGCTCCGAGAGTTCACTTCAGTTCAATCCGTCTTCGTGTCGTTGGGCACATAAGGCCATTATCAGAGATCACCACTGCTGCCTGTCTTTCGCTTTCCTCTTTTGCTTTCTCCAGATTACTCCATCTGCCCGCATCTCTAAAGCTCAAATAACCTTTTAGTGATTATCAAGGTGTAAAAAGTTCGCTTTGACCTTACTCAGTAAAGTCATTATATAAGCTTTGGCATTGTTTTACGCAGTAATTATGGGAAGTCGAGTTCCTCACGAGGATAACTAGGTTCCGTTATAAAACATATATGTTTTTGTTAACTTCTGATCCTGACGGGTGTGGTGGCCGCTGGCATCATAGAAAAACTAATGAGTTTGCTTTCGAAAGAATGAAGTTGGTAACACGGTTGACATTACCTTTAATTTCTTGTCTTACTCTTTGTTTCATAACTATGCTCTAGGTATGCGTGACTAGCGTCAGAGTTCCATTATCAATGATGTTTGTTAATTGTTATAATTGCACATATTAATAATACCGGAAAGTTGTTTTTGAAATATATGTCGCCATGTTGTCTCACAAGAACAATGACCCCCATTAACATGTCGTTACTAATTTCCAAAAGAATCACTGACACTTCAGCGTAGAAAATTCCGGTAGCGAGAAAGAAACACGGTGGAACCAAAATTTACGTCGTCTAAGGTCTCTAACACTTTTACCGTGGACAGCTGGCAAAGACTAGCTCATTGGCTAGCATCAGGAAGCAGGCCTGTAGCCCGCGAAAAATTCAGCGTGGAGGAAAAATTATCGGCTGAAAGATTAGCCTGTGTCACAGACGGAAATTTTCTTGCTATAGGTTGCATCGGCGACGCAGGCTAAAAAAATATAGGATCGAGTGCAGCGAGGTCTGTACGGAAATTCTAACTTATTTTCCTTGGACAGTATGGTTCCCGAGCAGACGTGGTTGATAAGAATAGAAAGAAAAAAGAAATTGCTACTTGATTTGGTGTTTGAAACTCGCGTGCTGCAGAAAATATTATCAAGTGAGATTCTTAAAAAATCCAATAAGCCGTTCTGGTTGGTTGTCTAACCTGTCGTGTAGCAAAAAGAATGAGCACTTATCTAACGGTGTTATTAGTCGGGTTAACTACGCAGAAAGACGACTTAGAAGAACAAATGGAAACAGGGGTAGTTTGTCCCGTATGCGTTACCCCAAAGAATGAATCGAGATCAAGTCAAAAACTAAAACTGGAACCATAGTTAACTAACTACTAACTATGCTGGAACTACACTAAGATTTGACTAAAAATACATCGTCAGATATAACTGATAACGAGATGCGGAGATTGCTCTTGTTTTGTTCGTGTCTAGCGGTCGATATTAATTGTTCTTATGAGATGGCTATAGCTGGTTTTCACGTGACGTCACTAAAATTCAAACTACAAAACTATTGATCTTTCTGAGATTTTACTGTAATGATGTATAAGAGCAGCTGGAAACTAATATTCATACAAATTTTCGCTCCGAATGGGTTCTTTGTTTTGTGATACACTACGCTTGAATTTCTAAGCTTTTGCGTGACGCAGCATTTACATGACGGCCTAGAGAGCTGTCATGATGGTTAAAAAAGTGACTTATTTCGGGGAACTTGGCTATCTGAACAGTTTATGTCTTAGAAAAAGTATTATTTTAATATTTTAGAGTTTGTCGAGGGATAAATTCACGCTTTTGTAGCAAAACTCAGTGACAGATGTTTCTGTTGGTTTCCGGCCGCCATGTTGGTGCCCATACAGATGGGCACCACCATGGCGTCTCCATACAAATCTCTATAAATTTGGGTAAAAAATTTCTCCGCATATCTCGCATAAGAAAAATTGCTGTGACCAGAATTTTGGCGAGAGTCTTTGCATATTTAACTTCTTTCATTTCCCAGATTCTGGACTTTATTTATTGACCGGTTTTGTTTTTTATTTTGAACTATTTCGAATTGCGTGACACTGAAAACCAGCAATAATGATCTGTTCCTGATTATTCACTGGCAAGACGATTCAACAAATAACTTTGAGATGGTTTCTTATTTATTAACAAGCAAAGTGACAGGATATCATAAATATGGCATTGACTTACGATCTGAAAAACACATAAGCATAGTAATCAGATCATATCATTCCCTGTGAAAGAGCGTGTGCTAAAAGCCCCCACCCCCCCCCCCCCCCAAAGAAGATGGTATTTCGTGTTGTCTTAGAAAATAATGCAGCCTTGGGGTCTAGAAATTAAAAACTGACTGTGGGCGCAAAAAGCGAATCGAAAATGTGTTCATCTGAGACGGGGCGATAATTACGCTGGAAACACGACATCCGGGACTTGCACTCTGTAATTTCCAGAGGTGCATCTGTACTGAAAGAAACAATACACCCTCAGCTCCAATAGCGGGTATACACCAGTTATATTCCCCTTAACAACTAAATTATGAGCTCGATGTTTCTATGAGGTGAAAGTTGATGAGGCAGAAGCGAGCAAATAATCATAATTGCTAAAACAGAATTCTAATTGAAATTGACTTCAACTAGCAAGTAACAAATATTTTACCACAATTGCTACTAATCTCGCAATCTGATTGGCTAATTTGCCGTTGTCGATAAGAGTCCAGACAACGCTACTCGCTTCAATGCGTCACGCGATGCCTTTTTCAGCTCGCGCTTTGCAAAAAAAAAAAACATTTTCTTTGGCGTTGATATTGTGGTAAAAAAACAAATCGAATGTGGTTAAGCGTTGTCTGTATTCTTATCGACAACGATACGCGTCATCACAGTGGCCAAGATTTGTTGTGGACTCGGTCGGCTGCGCCTCGTGAGTCCACAACATTATGACCACTGTGATGACGCGTACTCGTTGTCGAAAGGCAACGCTAAACCACATTCGATTTGTGAAATTTCGCTCGGTTTGAAATTGCAGTTGTGTGTGCGCGCATCCTTTTTTTTCCAATAGTCTCAAGTTTTTTAAAGTCAAGAAACAGTAAATGTCCTATTTTTTAGTCATCTCTTAAATTTAATGAGCCATTTGCATCAAAATTTTCTCCAAAAACTTAATAAATGGCCGGAGAACTGGTCGCTTGGTCATTCCTGCTGCCTTTTTCTCGTTTTCGGCTAGCCTGCGGGAGCATCCAGTTTTTCCAAGAGCCGAAAACCTGAATGTTCTCGCGGGCTAGTTTCCGGCACGTATTTGCTTTGGGCTATTTTCTAATAAAAAGTGGAAAGTAGAGAATTATTTCTAGAGTAATTCAGAGTGCTGGAAATCAACCCAAGAATTTCCTTCTAACATTATTCGTAGAAAAGAATTCGAAAAGAAAAGAATGAGGTGTAGAGAAAAATTGGAAGTGGGTCGATTTCCATTTAGCTGAAGTGGGTTGATTTCCAGCACTCCAAATTACTTTAGCGTTGATTCTATCCTTTCTAACTTTTCAAAATGGCGGCTGCTTTAATTTCCTGATGACGTAGTACCTGTAGGCCGTTCCCGTGTTACTTTCACGGTGCCTCTGTGTAAAAACAAGTTTTCGTGCGGCTTGTGCGAAACCATTCATTTGAAAATATTTTTTTACCTGAAGGTTCAATTTAATACACGTCATTTTCATCTTCATAAGAAAGGTTTTGGACGAGAACTCGTTTTGAAACGGGGCTTCTCGGACATAGCTTATTACTACAAGTAAAAACGTCAGCTAGCACATGATATCAAACCTGATGATGTTAGTTACCGATTAATGTTGCTGTGACAGGTAATACTGAAAATAAATTATACTTTCTGCTCTTTTTCTTTATACCCAACGTTGATACTTTTTTGACGGGGAATATCATGTACATGTTGGCTGTGGCTGATACAAGAGTTTTAAAGCAAGACGCATTCAGTCTGGACACCGGCGAAAGCTTACTGTATATAATGCTTTCCCCATCCCCCTTTCTGCTGCTAGTGTGGTCTATGGGAATTCAGGTAGCAATTGCTTGAAAACAATGTTTACAGTAAATAAGTTGAGTCCCAACAACTGCCTTTTATTGTCGAAGAAAAAAAACAAACATGAACAAGGGTTTAATTAAAATTAGCAAATGAATGCTTTCAGTCTAGTTTGAAAGGAAAACTACAGTAAAATTGTCAACCTCTCTTAACATTACTCAGAAACAGATGTAAATGTATGTGTTCTGCTTTAATTTTAGTCATCGTTTAATTTTTGTGTAGCCAGTTCTAAGTGTTATTTTTTGCTTCAATCATGTTCATTTACTTAACAGTTTTCAAACAAGAAAAACAAGAAAAAAGTAATTCAGTTTGGTTAAAAAATTATGTCAATCAAAAATGAATTTATTTTAAACTTCAACATGTAGTTACATGTTCCTTTTTATTTCAAGATTGCGTTTAGCACATGAACGTGTCTTTTCGAAATGTTAGAAACCTGCATTATACAGTTGAAGAACTTCAGCCTGTTGCTGGTCTGTTACATGACTTACAGGTTGTCAAAGGAAAATTCAAAGTTACTCAAGCAACTCACGGTAAGCCTCAAGGGCACTCAAATATATGTCTATGCCAAAGCTGCCAGATTCAGCCGCTGGATAACCTAGCTGTCTGAATTCTTCGAACAATTCTTCTGGGAAAGGATTCGTGATGTCTTCAGCTTCAACAGATCCATGTTCCTCCAAAGGAGATGCCCTCTGGGTCAGTGCCATACCATTCTATCAAAATTAGATCCTCTTGTAAACTCATCAAGGGCAACATTGATTCGTGGAAGGAACACTTGATGTAGTAAGGACATCTGCAGAAGGTTACTGTCGCTCAAGTAACTACTATTTTCCAAAGAGTAATAAACGGCATAAAATAAAAAAGAAACACAATGGAATACTTCTCTCCACAGACGCTCAATCCTTTGATTTCTCGTAGATGGCCCTACAACAAAACTGCCTCTTCCTTCGCCCCTTTCTCGAACCATAAATCTTGCAACCTCTACGTTTTCACTCCCACGATCACCTCTTACGCGGGACGGCCCATCAAACTGTCATACTACCCTCTGAAAGGCTGACATGACTGTATCTGCTCGATTGTTGGTTAAACATCTTAAAAATGTAATCATTCTAAAAAAGCCGTCGACACAGCCATGGACTACAAATCCCCATCGTATTAGACTATGATGCCCATCTATGTGCCATGACGAGTTGGGCCAAGGCACACTGCACGCCCTCCTTGTTACTACCGTTTCCCATCGAAGAGCACTGTTTTCAGGGTCAACCCTATTGATTGCCGCACGGACGCGTTCACGCTGTACGAGATGGCCCAGAGATCGAATATACCCCGTAACAAATGCGACTGTTCAGTTGTCGTGCCATGTCGAGATATAAACCCGCGAATAACCTCGTCGAGTTGATCATCGCTTATGTTTGACCACCAGCTGAAGCCCAACCCATACTCTTCCACTCTACGATAGATAGTCCATCTTGATACTCGTAGCATCTGCGCAATCTGTCATTTATCGAATGAAAACACTTTTAGCGAGTTAAAATATGTCATTTATTGAATTAAAGTATTTTTAGCGAATAAAAATGTCATTTGTCGAGTGAAAATATTTTTAGCGAATAAAAATGCCATTTATCGAATGAAAATATTTTAAGCCAATCTGATAAAAATACGTCATTTATCGAATGAAAATATTTTTGGCGAATAAAAATATGTCATTTATCGCATGAAAATATTTTCGTCAAATTTTGCTACTTTTCGGCAACCATATGCTTGAATCCCGACAATCTCACTGGAATATAAATCCTTTATGTATTTCATTGACCCTTCATTTCGCTATAACGCGAAACTTTGCTCAGTGAAAGTCAGTACAATTTACTGCGCTAAAAACATCACAACTCTTTGCAAACTAATTAAAGATTAGCAAAAGTTTACCTCGCTTGCAGCTACCAAAATCTGCGCGGTAATTCAAAAGCAAGATGATAAAGATGTCCGTCCTAAAATATCTGCGAAATTGGTAGAAGTAAATTAAAAAAAAAAACAACTCCCTCGCTCAGACTTGCCGTGCTACAGTGCACCGACACATGAAGACCGCAGGTGCTTTCCATTATGCCAAAGATTCTGGAAATTTCGGTCGGAAGACAAATGAAAAGTTCATTCCGACTGAAATATTTCGGATCACCTCTGGAGGTGGTCCACTTATTTCGGTCAAACCGGTCCGACTGAAATTTGCCGTTCCATTGTTGACAAACTGGTTCATTGTCCTACTTCTCTTCACTCATGTAGAGAATTCGGAAAGGGAATTAAAAATGGTAAGGGCCATTCCTCTTAGTTGGCCCGGTTTGATCGGAAAATCTCGTTCCATTTTCCTCGGGTATTCCCACTGGTCTCTGACCGGTCGGTTTGGCATCAGTGAAAGCACCCCGCTTGATATAAATACCAAATTAGGGCGTTATGGCCGGTTTTTTTTTTATTATTATTTTAAATCTTTTGGCGGGATTCTTTCGGGGCTCGCAAAAAGAGACTCGCGGCTCGCAGCTCGCGGCTGGCGGCTCGAGGCTCGAGGCTCGGGCTCGCAGACTCGCCAAATAGTCTCCCTCGCTGTAGGAAAAGAAAGAAACGCAAGAAGACCAAAAAAATTGGAGAAGATTGAAACGAATTGTATTTGAGTAGACTTGGAATTTGTTCGAGTTTATGTCACTTTGTATGAAATTGTTGCTTAAAACGCTTGGAAATCTCCTCCCCTGCTTGCCGCCGAGATCTTGAAAAGGGGTGGCAGTTCGAGCCCTGTCCCTTTTCAAGTAGACATTACGTGACATTTACACAACCAACACTACATCGACTGATCGCGGGCAGCAAAGATCAGTTTCAAAATGGCGGCGGCGGCCACCGCTGTGAAGAGAAAACCAGACTCAAATGTTCCACCAGAAGAAAGTGACTTGCTGAGGATAACTCCGCTGTAAGTTATCGAATTCATACCCTGGGGAGATTTTTTGGTTTTCTTTTGATGCTTGTGAGTTGCAAATCGTACTGAGTGCGGACACGTGCGCACCACAGTACCGACCGTTTTCAGCCGTCGACAACAGGAAACAACATGCTTGAATGAATCCTATTTGGGGACAGTTCACAAGTGTAATAAAATTTTAAATGTGTGTTAGGCATGTCTTACATCCACAATTAAACAATGAATTTAAGCTTACTTTTAGACTCGTACATACTTTGACAATTTACATGTAAAACCTAAGCTTATATCAACCAACAGTACCTGCTGTTAAGTCCTGGCCAAACGGAGGTGGAAGTAGACGCAAGTTCTCAACTTACGTCTAGTTGCGACTTCGTTTGGCCAGGCCTTGCATGCACTTGCGTTAACTTGCGATGACTTGCGCTCACTTTGGTTGAGATCAAATCTGCATGCAAGTTGACGCAAGTTTTTCACCATTTGGCCACCCAACCCAAGTCAACGCAAGTTGAGTGATGTCCATTAACCTGTTATCAGCCAATGAAATACAGGATGTCTGCCTTAAAATGGGTTTTTGTCGACTTGTGTGTACTTGCGAGGAAACTTGCGAGTCCATTTGGCCACCCAACGCAAGTCTCTACGCAAGTTCAACTTGCGGCTACTTGCAACCACTTACGAGTCCGTTTGACCAGGGCTTTAAACTTTACAAAGTCAGGATGTGAGTGAAAGCTTGGGAGACAGTTGACTATTAGGAATTTTGCATAATATAAGCTTATACTTAGCTGTTTTGTACTCTCAGGGGAGCTGGGCAAGAAGTTGGCCGATCATGTCACATCCTGGAATTCAAAGGAAAGAAAGTGATGGTATGCACATTGTTATTTTCTAAAGATACAGTAATGTGATCAAGTCTCCTGGAGATACCAACCTGAAAAAATCGCAAACCTGAAGACCGGCAGTTTTACCTTCTTGACCTCGAGAGTAGAGCTGTGCTAATTTAACCACAAAAATGCATAAAATATTCCAAAATTTCCCCAAAAACGCCAAAAAGAAGTGTGAAAAATGTACTTGATGGGCTTTCCTTCATACTCCAGAAATTTGGTGACTTGTATAGGAGACCAGGAGATTCGGTCTGTACCTGGGAGACTCCGAGATTAATTAACGGAGAGATTCAGTATACATGTAGACACACATAATTATGATACATGTACATGTAGGTCTCTATAAGGCTACATAACTATGCAATGCCTCAATATATGTTTAATGCTGAGGGTTAATTGTTTGGTTTATTTCTTTTTGCTATTTTTTCCCCTTTTCATTTCCTTTGTTAGCTGGATTGTGGCATTCATCCTGGAATGTCTGGAATGGAGTCGTTACCTTTCCTTGATGAAATAGACACAGCAGAAATTGACCTACTCCTGGTTAGCCAGTAAGTAAATCATTTATTGCATGCTACATGGGTTGCTTTAAGTTTTGTGGTTATGTTTACACTGGCAGGAAGATTCATGAATTTATGTGGTTGTAAAGCTGGTTTCAATGGTTGCTGGTGGACAATGCTGCTACCAATGACTAAGTTATTGAAGGCACAAAAATTGGTGAACTGCTCTCCGTCCTCACTCATGCAACACAACCCAGTCACCCCATTGTTTTAAACCATTGAGGTGCAGCTTTTACTCATCATAGTGATCATTTCTCATTACCACTTAAGCAAGACTTTTGCTACTGTTGTGTGTAAAATGCAATTACCCTCAAATTGGACTTGTAATGCCTGAAAATAAATATACATGTACATGTAATAACACTGTACAGTAAATGACTCCCTCAAGGGAAACAACATTTTTCAGAGCATTCAAATGATACAATCACAAGAACAATTTTTGTGTCTCAAGGTAGTACATTTATACATGTACAGTGTAAGTGTTTGAAGGCAATCAGAAAGAACAATGTTGCATGAAATTTAGAAACCTGAATTGTTGTATCAGCTTTCACAGCACAAAAATATCTCATACAATGTTAATGCGGTAACATATATATTTCCCTGGTTGCAGGATTAAGCGATTTAACACCTAGTACATGTACTGACCACATACAGTGAGGACAACAGAGAGCTCTGTCTCTTGGAGAAACTCAAGATAAATTTCTGTTTTCATGTATTCACTCAGGAATAAGTTCCAACTGTTGGCTATCATGTTAATTGTTGTTTCTTTTCAGCTTTCACTTGGATCACTGTGGGTCCCTTCCATGGTTTCTAGAAAAGGTACATCTAGAGCCTAGACATACTGAAATACTACATATAGAATAGTAAATGCATGTATTTCATGATTCAATGAATGCACTAATTTTGTAGGACACCAAATTACCTTACATGTATGTGCATCAGAGAATTAGACACTGAAAGTCATGTTTTGCCTTGTTGCCAATGGCTACATGTACACTTTCCACGCCTTATTCTGATATCCCTCCTCAAGTAGGGGAAGAAATGAACCCCTAAAAGAAGCCTCTGCTTTGTTAGATTGAGGTTAAAGATATCTAAACAAGGTCAAGGTCTGCATAATTTTTAGACAGTGTATGCAGTATGATGAGACTGTCAATCAACATGTGCTATCTCCCAATTAAGTTACATGCACCTGTTTTTCAAATCTTACAGTGTAATATATACTGTCCTACAAGCCCAAAGGCCTACAAATGAAAAGTAAAGAAATGGAAGTTTATTTTGTTCCTTTTGTTGTTTCTTTGTCTTTTTCAGACTACCTTTAAAGGAAGGGTGTTCATGACACATGCAACAAAAGCAATCTACAGGTATGTATATATAACAGAAAGAATGTAAATGAAATAATTTGATATGCTCTACACAGTTTTTCATCTGACTGTTTACCATCTCCTGATAGCAGACATGATCATGTTGCTCCAGAAAGATCCTGATTACTTAGATATCCTGCCTACTTTTGACCATAATTTTATGGTCATTACTATTATGTAGTTAATAGAAGGAAATTAAATGAGTTATGAAGTTTGACAAAACCGCTGGTTCTTTGTTTTGGTTTGCTTTTTTTGGCCTTGACAATTCACAACAGCCTGACTGATAGTTTTTTACTTAGCTTCTGTCAGAGTAACTTTACGTTATAATTTATTATGGGAATGTTTTAGTTACATAATCCATGCATTATATAATAGTGTTTGAGGTGGAAACTTAGATTGTGTATGGTCATGGACCTTTCAACATGAATCTGGGCTTCTCTGAAGTTTCTCAGGCCTCATAACCATTTACTAGTTATGGCAGTTGCCTATGATCAGTTTGACAAATTCTGCTTTGTGTTGACCCACGTCTCTTGTGTACCTCTTTAAACAGAATCTTGAATATTTGACTGCTGACTCAACTGCCATAACAGCTATTAGACTCAATATTTATCTTCTGTTTACATTCCAGATGGTTGCTTTCAGATTACGTCAAAGTTAGGTAGGCACACTTACATGTAATAAATGTCAATATGAAAGTTTATAGAGACCCATTTTTTTTCACTCTGTCAATGTTCAGTTCTTAAAATCTTATGGCCCACACAGGACATTTGTACCATTGCTGCTCCTAACAAACAGTGAGGATGAATATATCAGCTATGAACCTAGTAAACTGCTGCCTAGCTTACCAAAAGTATTTCCTTAGTCTATTGGTTAGAGAGCCTGACTAGTATCTGGCAGGTCTTGGGTTTGAATCCCACTGGGGACTGCTGACAAATATTTTCTTTGTCCCACACTTGCAGCATGCTGGACATTTCATCTTTCACAATTATGATAGTTTTTAAATAAAAATTCATTACAAGTGTTTTGGTTCAAAAGGCTGGGGCAGGTACCGTAATATTCAAGAAAGGGTTCTTGAGCAAGAAATAATGATGCAGTACATGTGCAATTTAATAACTTCCAAGTAATAGTATAGTGGAACCTATTTTTGTTATTTCCTTCTTTCAGTAATATTGCAACAGAGGACATGCTGTACACAGAGTCAGATCTAGAAAAAAGCATGGATAAGATTGAAACAATTCATTTTCACCAGGTGTGTATGTGTATGTTCGTGTACAGTGTGCATTTCATTAACTTATAATAATTAAAAGTTACTATCTGCCATTTTGAACTCCCACTATTTCAAACTATTTTTGCTTCCCCACAGAGTTCAGAATAGTGGCATTCAACTGCACATGTAATCGAGATTAGACTTTTTAGGTCTTTTTGCAAGATAATGAGGATTGAATCAAAGCCTCAGTCTGTGTGACAATGTATCTTCATCATCCTTTGACTTTGGCAGAGAACACAAGCCTCACCTTTGATAATTTGTGCTATCGCGCTTAGCCTCTTCTAGTTATTGTTAACTGAAGAGCAATCTTTGTTCTTGCAGGAGAAAGAGGTGAATGGAATCAAGTTCTGGTGTTACCATGCTGGTCATGTTCTTGGGGCAGCCATGTTTATGATTGAAATTGCTGGCGTAAAGGTGATATGGCTATGATTTTCAACAGCTGAGCTTTCTACTGCCCTCTGTGATAACCTTTCAAACCAATAAATGTATATGTATATGGACTGATACAATTGAATTAGCACAGGTCCACCCATGTACGTGTATTACATATTACTGTATATTATAAATTAAGAAAGGGCTCTTATATGATTATTCGTTTTTTCTTCTCTGTGATCGAGGGGTTTCATTAAGGGCCAGATGCCAGGCAAAATGACTGTCTGTGAGGACAATTTTGCCCACCTGGTTTGACCATCTAGAGGAAATTTTTTCTTAAGTTAGAAGTTCACTTCAAAATTTTTTGCCTGCCTGTGAAAATCAGCTGCCCTCCTTTTGAAAATGTTAATGAATCCCCTGGTGATCACATTTATTTCTCATATATACATGTACAACTGTACGTGTACTGTATTAACTTTGCAGAATTTAGACTTACTGTACAATTAGACACTCAATAATACCTTGTTAGTCTTGTTTAGAGGGATCAGATGGTCTGCAAATGCATGCTTGACGTTTACAGGTCCTTCACTTAATTAGACACAAATCTCCTCACCTTTATCTTTAATATGTATGTACATCATTAACTTTCATTTATTGTTTATTGGTTAGATTCTATACACGGGTGATTTTTCTCGTCAAGAAGATCGTCATTTGATGGCAGCAGAGATTCCAAGCATTTCACCTGATGTTCTCATCATTGTAGGTTTAAATCCCTTTGAATCTTAATATCAAGAGGAAACTAGGTTTCCATACATTTCCAGAAGAATAATTTTCTTATCTTATTAAATCGTACACAGTACATTGTATACCTTTATATTGTGGCTGTGTACAGCAGTTCATTGTTTTTCAGTTTCGTAAGTGTTGATGGTGGAGTAAAAAAGACTAAATACAGTATTATAATTTCTCCTTTGAAAAATCCAGGAATCAACTTATGGAACTCACATTCATGAGAAACGTGAGGACAGAGAGAACAGATTTACAAGTAAGTTAGTACCTGAGGGCAAAAACAAAATACTTACTTGTAACTTAATAATTACATAGGATCCAACAAATGTTCATTGTTAATTTTTTGTCATTTATCAGTGGCAATTTATGCACCAAAGTAATGCCATGCATAACATAAATTTGACAAGTCTGCCAATGTGGATCCACCACATTGGAATTCACAATTTTTGAAAAAAATGTCAGAATGTCCATTTTAATTGTCTTGCAAAAACCTTGAAGATTTTGGAATAGCGATCTAAATTATAAAGAAAAGTAAAACATGATAGTAAATGAAAGTTAAGTAAGCTTGAAAAGCCACAAAATATCTGTAAAACACTCTTTGAAAAAACATGGTTGGCATTGAAGTGTCTTGAAAGTCACTTGACTAAAAAAATCAACCATATTCGTATTCCCGGTATTGACATGGAACTAGCTTGTAATGGAGGCTCATGTGTGGAAATATCATTAAAAAGAGATTAATGTCATTTGCATTTGATGAGACCCCCTGCTTTAGCCTCATTTAACCTCAAGCTAGTTCCAGTTCAATATTTGACAATATGAATATGGTCTAGGGAAAATTGTGGGAAAAGAAATGAGGTTTGTCTCTTATTGCTTAAATGCACATAACATTGGAATCAGCATTGGGCACTTTGTGTTCCTTCTGTTCGTGTGTGGTTCCAGAACATTATGTTACACCCACCCCATGGAAGATCATTGGAAATTCTGAGGAAGTTGGGGGTGGGGCTACATCCCTACATGTAATCTATTCATCAAAAACACCTCTCATGGGAGAAGTATTGATATTTTCTGGAAAAACGTGATGCACATTGGGTTATTGCAGATGATGTGCTTTAGCTTACAGTACATTGCTTGACTGTGTGTCTGTCTGTCTAGGTACTGTTCATGACATAGTTAATCGTGGTGGCCGATGCCTGATTCCTGTGTTTGCTCTTGGAAGAGCTCAGGAGTTGCTTCTTATTCTGGGTATGCTCATTTGCCGTGCATATTGATGTTGAACCTTGTATGTGTGTGCATTCAAGCAATTACCTAAATTCTAATGCTTTTAGATGAGTATTGGCAAAATCATCCTGAGCTTCATGATGTCCCAATCTACTACGCCTCACAGCTAGCCAAGAAATGCATGTCAGGTAAGATTGTGCAAGTATGAACATGGTTTATTCAAGTCTAAATTTGCTGAATCTTCAGCAGGTGTATAATTATTTAATTTAATTTTAATACGTCAACAGTGGTAAATGTTTTGATTTCCAGCTGAGTATGAATTACCATTAGACACAAGGTCAATTTGTTTTGTTACAGTATTATTTTTATACTCAGCTTAAATATTCTTTTAATTCTACAGTGTTCCAGACTTATGTAAATGCAATGAATGAGAAAATTAAAAAACAGGTGAGGTCTGCCTGAAGTGATTAATTTGTGAGACATATGTAATGCAATGAAGAAGTAATGTAAAATTTTACAATATCATATTTTACTACTGAAATTACCTTAAATTAACTTTATTAGTTACATAATTAATTTCTTTGTTTTTTTTCTCTTAATTCGTAGATTGCCATTTCCAACCCATTTGTGTTTAAACACATATCAAATCTCAAGGTAAGTAACATCGCATTTTTGCCTTAATTTACATTTTTGTGATAATATTGGAGAGAGGATAACAAGAAGTGTAGCCTTCCAATCGCTCTTGTCCAATACAGTCACCTCCCGTCACAGAGGAAGTGGGAATGGGAGACGGGGAGGGATTTGGAAGGGAGGCACAGGTGTACACAGTTGGAGGAAAAGGGATCATGTGGAAGAAGATCTTGAGGTGAAAACCAAGACAGGCAAACTGTTGTTTTGTGGTTTTCAAATGGGCATGACATCACTTGATGAGAATATTGGTGAATTTGTGTATTCAGGGAAAATTAACGTTTTAAAATAAAATTTATACAAAAGGTACTTGTGCATCAGAATGTGATATTAATGTTTAAGGCAAGGGTTTCATGTCAACATTTCAACTTATTTTCTTCTTATTTTCCTCTCGATAATATTATGGAGTCAAGTTGGCCTTAAACCATCTTAGTTTCCTGCTGCTTGTTTTTGTTGTTAAATCATATCTGACATCCTAATGTGTGTAATGACCATGCCAAATGCATGCAACAATCAAAAGAATTGTTTCCTTTTTTTAATAACAGGGCATTGACCAATTTGATGACATTGGTCCATCAGTTGTGATGGCGAGTCCAGGAATGATGCAGGTTTGTGGTGCTAATATTGGTACATTTACTTTATTTTATTTAATATTTCATTTCAACTCTCTGAATCTGACTGGTTTTTTCATCATTAGTATACCTTACCCACTTCAATCTGGTGATACGCTATTTTATTATATAAACAAGAGTGTTTTACTGGAAAACACACCACACGTAAAATTCATACAAAACCACCTCCGGGACTTGAGTGGCTTATTTTCTATATCCTCACCAGTGAAGATATCGATGATTTCACTGATACCACCTTTGTCTCTTAAATTGTACTTAAATTTATTGATGTATAATCAAAACATCTTCGGGTCTTCCTCGAAAGTCTTTGGCAATCTTCGGTAATCTTCGGAAATTTTTGGAAAATGTTTGGCAACCTTTGTGTGACCTTTTGACATGTTTTGGCAAATCTTTGGAAATCTTCGGAATGTGGTCAGAAATCTTTGGAAAATCGTCAAAAATGCTGTCATCAGTATGTCTATAGAACATTACATGTTACCTCAAAGATATGCATTTTGTGTTCGAGTGGCAAGAACAATATCTTACTCGTTCGCTGCACTCACTCGTGAGATGTTGTTCTTGCCATTCGAACATAAAATTCATATCTTCTTGCCACCATGTAATATCCTCTATATATCCAACAAACCATCACATAATTTTGTGGGTTTTTGTAACTTCATAAGTTCGTCAATTTCTGTTTATTGGTTTCATTGAAATGTGCAGTAAACACTGCATCCAAAATTTACTGCATTTACAGACGTTTATATGGCTATGTTGGTGGTGGTAATGCTGCTACCCCCGCCCCCTGCAAATTTGACGTTTCTCAGGGGACATAGATTATCTCTGTTTCAGTATTGCTTGCTGCAATCACTACGTTTCACAGTCTGTCAATTTAAGATGCATTTTAGTTGAATTGTGGTAGCTGGAGTGGCTTACCAAGTAGTGAGTGATGTTTTTAGCTTTGTAAATTAATTTAGTAAGAAGTTTTTTGGCTAGTATTTTATGGTTTTTTTATTGTTGTTGTTGTTGTTGTTTTTCTGTACAAAAAGAGCGGTTTGTCCCGTGAACTCTTTGAGCAGTGGTGTACAGATCGCAGGAACGGTGTTATCATTGCTGGTTACTGTGTGGAAGGAACACTCGCCAAGGTAAATTCTTGCACTCTGTTTTTACATTGTTCCTGGGGAAAGTGTGTTACAAGAGACCGTATTTTGATCTTTTTCATGCAAGTACTAGTCAAAAACATTTTTTAATAAAGTGCTGCATGGCAATCTGGTGTTGGCATTACCGACATCACCCCGGTAGGGTAGCGATACTTTAATTTGTATCGCTGAGTTGCTATGGAAACCAGCATAAGTTCCAGCTGCATGGGTCAGTTTGGTCGGTGCATAGTTAATTGAGGGAAATGGTTATGAAACCTGGCAAAGTTCTTTGCTGTAAGTTTTTGTTGGCTATTTTGGGGGTTGACCCTGTAGAAAACCTGGCGAAATACAAAAAGTAGTTATGTGTGCTCGTGCAACTAACCAATAGGAACATTGCGATTATGTAATCCATGCATAATCTATGAGCATGAAACAAAACATGTGCATGGTCAAGGACTTTCCAACATACAGTTTAGCTTGTTTGGTTGCTTCTTTGATGTTTACCCACCTTCCTAACCATTTCCCTCTTTTAAGTTCTATGGTCAGAGTTGCGAATCTACCATTTTTAACATTTTGTAATGTTTTGGCAACCATCTAAAGATGGCAAGGTTAGACTGCTTGGCATGCACATATACTATGTAAATATAATTACCGTTGCTTATAATATATTTATTTATTTATTTATTTATTTATTTATTTATTTATTTATTTATTTATTTATTTATCTGCTTAAGACCTTGATGTCCGAGCCTGAGGAGATAGCAACTATGACAGGGCAGAAAATTCCACGCAAATGCTCCATTGGTAAGTGTTGTTTTAGAATACGCACAGCTGTGTGTGTTTGTTGTAGCTCGGATTTCATAGATTTTGTTAGTCACGGTGTATATAGTGTCTATAAAGAAAGTAAAATACACAAACCGACATACACTAAACGATCTATCCAGTGTTAAGACCAAATTGACAAACAGTTGAAACCAATACGTCCTTTACCACGAGTGAAGTTGTTGTTTTATTTTCTATAATTCTCAGTGTTAAAAAGCCGTTTTTGACAGAATTTGGCATCTCGTAGTGACGGCCATTTTATGACTTTGATTGTCCACTGCATGGTTTTGAGTTCGAGTTTCGAGTTTAAGTGACGTTTGGAGTTGATAACACTGTGCTTGTAGCCTGAATAATAATCTAGCTGGTCCAAGTTTGTATACTCCTGTTAGCCTCATTTGTTAAATTCGGGTTAGCCCGAGAGTGGTTAGCCTTCGGTTGTGGGCGAGGGCAATACATTTACGAGCGGTTTTCAGTTGATAAATTAGCTGGAATTTGAACTCAAGTTCGTACTCGAATTCACGAAAACTACACAATCAATTTGATTTTTACTGCGCTTTTCAATAACCCGCGAACTCTGAACTTCAAAACCTGATTAACGACTGAACTTTTGGTTGCCGTCAATCATAATAGGCCCTTTGTAGCTAAGCAATCACGTGACCTATTTTTCATAAAATTATGGGCTATAACTTAACGAATGCCAGAAATGGAAAAAGCATGTCGAAAATATCAAAATGGCCGAGTTTGAGGCGCCCATCATTAAAGAAGGAGATTTTATGACGGTCCGAATTTTTAAAAGAATAAGAAGATTTGTATGGAAAAAGTTGCTGGAGAGCAAGACCTTGCAAGACCTTTCCATACAAGTCCTCTAAATTTTCCGAAAATTCAAACTGTCGTATAAACTTGCTCTTTAATTCCAGGGACCTCAAGCTTGGTCATTTTGGTATTTTCGATGTGCTCTTTCCATTTCTGGCATTCTTTAAGTTATAGCCCATAATATAACAATTTTCTAGGAAAAATTTGGTCACGTGACCCCAGCTGCAAAGGGCCTATTGAAAGGCGCTGTAAAGAACTGCAGAGGCCAGTGTTTGTGCCTGGCCTTGTGTTTGTCATTTCAAGAACTGGTAGGAAAGCTGCGTAACATGTATTTAATTTGAACTGTTTCCATTTCTTATTGCAGACTACATTTCATTTTCTGCCCACACCGATTTTGAACAGACAAGTGAATTCATCCGAATTCTCAAACCTCCCCACATTGTGAGTGCACTTGTTAAACTGGCGGCTATGTTTTTATCTTCCTGATATTAATAAACCCAAACCAATGAACGAACAATCCATTTAAATTACTGTACACTTCGCCCAATTGTCCGATTTTCAAGGGAAAAGTCTATTGACCGCTTTATGTTTGACGAAACATAACCCGAGACTGGGATCAGAAAATGTTTGAAACGCCTTCGGAAATCTTCGGAACATCCTCGGAAATCTCCGGACGTCTTCGGATATGATCGGATCTTCGAAAATCTACACCCTCCGAGGGTAAATTCTCACGCCTGTGATTTAGAAAAAGTAGTAGGTATGTGATATAATAGATGAAAGGTATAGCTGGTGTAAAAGATGCTGCTAGCTTTGTTTAAGAATGATCCTTGCTGTACATTTCTATGACAAAAAAAGTGACTTCTAGGTGTTCGTCTAACTTTATTCTAAGAGATGCGTCTAATTTTAGATCTTTTGCAAGTGCAGTGAAATATGTCCAAGTTATTCCCTAGCCTGTAGCAGGCTCTCGGTCAGAGGGGACGATGGAAAAAGCGGGCGCGCGACGAGCGGGGTCTGCCGCTTTTTTCGATCAAGGCCCCGTCCACACGAGGCCAGAGGAATTTGAAAACGGAGATTTCACTGTGAAAACTCATCGAATGTTTTCCGTCCATTCTACGGTGGAGAAATTTGAAAACGCAACAATCATCGGTCAATTTGGATTTGTGTTTGATAAAACCTCAGTAAGGGAAATCACGTGATTATCGCGACGTCAGCGTTTTCGAAAAGCTCCGTTTTCAAAATGTTTTCCGTCCACACAGAAACGAAAAGCCGGTGTTTTCAATTTCCTCCGATTTGAAGAGCGTTTTGAAAAGTTCTGTTTTCGTGACGGATTAGTGTGGACCGTAGGCCTAACCGTAGAAATAAAGCTGCGTTTTCAAATTTCTCCGGCGCAGTGTGGACGCTGCTTAAGTTTTGAACAAATAGCGTTTATAATAGACTATGGTTTTGCTTGTCTTGTGGACACTGTTTGTTTTGTTTAGGTTCTGGTTCATGGTGAACAGAATGAAATGGGTCGGCTAAAGGCTGCTCTGATTCGCGAATATGAAGACAATCCAGTGAGTTTGTTTTATGTGTTAGTTATGATCACCAATATAGCTGTATGTCCTTGCATAGTTCTAAATTTCAAAAGTCGCAGTGGCCTCGTGGTTAGTGCACTTGACCCCGGAGCGAGCGGTCTGGATTCGAGCCCTAGCTGGGGACATTATGTTGTGTTCTTGGGCAAGACACTTTACTCTCACAATGCCTCTCTCCACCCAGGTGTATAAATGGGTACCAGCGAACTTAATGCTGGAGGTAACCCTGCGACAGACTACCATCCCATCCAGGGGGGGAGTAGAAATACTCCTAGTCGCTTCATGCTACTGAAACCGGGATAAGCTCCGACCTGATGGGCCGCTTGGCTCGTATGCAGATTTTACAGTGCTGAAACGACTATGGTCGTTTTCTTGTTGTTTTTGCTTAATTTCTCTCCTTTTCTTCGTTCTTTTTGCGAGAGAATTATTTGATCCTGTGCCCCTCGATTTCTTATCACCGAGCAGGAGTCCAGTCTCTGACGGTCCCCCTTGCCCACTCTTTATAGGGGTTCAACCCAGGCAGGAGAAGGGGACCACTTGGGTCCAGAACCGCCTGAGTTATACAGGGCGTGGAAGGGAGTGTTCAAGGACTGGACCACGGGATCAGATGCTATGAAAGACTGCAGCGGTTAACAGAAGCTGTTTAAAATTTACAAGTGTCTATTACCTATGGTTTTTAGCAGATTCCGAAAATACGTGTCATGCAGCCTGATGAGGTTATCTCTTACATTTCAATGACATCAAATACTTGGCAGTTATGTCCTTGATAAGTTCTTTGGTTAGGGCTGTACAAGCCATGCAATTTGATTTGCACGCGTTCCGTCTTAATTTGCATATTTTTTCTTTTGTCCGCAGGATGCCAGTGTTGTAGTTCATAACCCCCCTAACACTCAGAGCGTAGAGCTCTATTTCCGGGGGGAGAAGATGGCCAAGGTAGCGTTAAGACTAATCCCCATGACACTCACACTGAGAAATTAGGCCTGAACTTCCTTTTAACTTTGTAACATTATGTTGCTTGGTGAAGAGAGCTCGTACTAATCTGTGATCAGGAATTCTGGTTTTTTCGCTTTGGCAAAAAAGAACGCCTGATCGCAGGTTAATTTCGCACGTTCATTTGTGATATGCATCTTACCACGGCATCTAGGCTCTTTTCTCTCGAACATCCGTTATACCTTTAGGATAAATTGATGAATGTCATTATGTGCGAGTATAGCTTGTTATTTGTTGTTTTGTTGCTCGTCACGCATTCCCCTTGTGGAGGAAGAAGGGTTGCGTGACGTGCCCATAGAGCGTTTGCGAAAGAGGCTAGAAACAGATCGGTGTATTTATGGTGAACGTTCTTACACCTGAACTAAAATGTTTGATAAACAATCTAGTGAGCTGGTTGTGGGAGGCGCGGTGGCCTCATGGTGAGTGCGCTCGTCCCCCGATCGAGCGGTCCGGGTTCGAGCACTGGGGCCCCGTTTCTCGAAACCCCTGGAAACTTTTTGGGCCCGCAAAGTCATTTTTAGATAATCTGTAGCTAAAAACCGAGAGGTGTATACGCCTGAAACTCCTTGTATGAAGAGAACCTCTGTTCCTATTAAGGATATGTGAACAAAACAACTCTGTAATCCTCATTAAGGTTTGAGATTTTGCTACAGCTTTCCGGGTGCGAAAACTTTTCGGGACCTTCGAGAAACGGGCTCCGTCCGGGGACATTGTGTTGTGTTCTTGGGCAAGACACTTTTCTCTCACAGTACCTCTCTACACCCAGGAGTATAAATGGGTACCGGTGAAGCTAATGCTGGGGTTGCCCTGAGATGGACTAGCATCCCATCCAGGGAGGAGTAGAAATACTCCTAGTCGCTTCAGGCTACAGAAATAGGGATAACTCCGGCCTGATGAGCCACTCTTGGCTCGTATGCAGACTTAACCTAGTGAGCTGGTGGATGTTTGAGATGGTCATTTGTGTTTATTTTCAGGTGATGGGAAGCTTAGCAGCAGAAAAACCCGAGCATGGGAAACCTTTATCAGGAATCCTCATCAAAAGAGGCTTCAATTATCATTTGATCGCACCAGATGACCTTCAAAGTGGGTTTTCTAACATTTCCTCCTTAAAAACTTAGCGATTGTAATTTCTCAACTCTGACCGCCGTCTTGCCTTAGTGAGGCTGACGTTTCGAGGGTTCTCCATTCAGTAGAGTGTAACAGTATTTGCATCTCTAGATACTTTGTGTCACAGAAACGCGCTTTGAAGCGGGACTTCCTTGAAAATCACATGTGGAGAAACCGAGGTCAAGAGTGGACATCGTTGAAATGTCGCGCTTCAGACTAGCTAGAAACAAACAAATTCTGCACTTTTTAGAAACTAGTTAAGTTTTTTTTTTCTGTTACGTGCGTTGTTTTACATGCTTGGTTATAATTTGGCGTCGGCGGAGGAGGGAAGTTGGCGTTGGAGAACGTTTTTTCGTATTCTTACCATTTCGCTTTTTCTTGTTACGTTCTTTTCACAGATTACACAGAGCTCTCGACAAGTGTTCTCACACAGGTATGATGCAAAACACGACGCGTTACGCGTTAGGCCGGGAGGTGGATGTCCCCCCTCCCTCCTCCCCCCGGAGGATTTCATGATTGTGAAAAGAGATTAACTCCGTGATGCCATAATTTTCAGTAGCTGTTCATTCATTCCTTGCTGAAATTTTGTTTTGTCGACTGTACTGTTTTTTCGAGTCATTTGACATTACTGAGGTCGGGGTATGAGTTTGCTTCTACTTCCGGGGCTTGATAAGACAGAACATCGTCAAACAAGTAACAGCAACCCAAAAAATGCACAAGGATGGTTTAGATTAGGGAATATTGGGGCGACAAACATATAAAATATTGGCTATACTTTTCAATCTATTTGAGGAAAAAGAGGGGCTTCTAAATACCTTGTTCTGTTCTGTACTGACCCTTGTTTGAATGTTGTTTTTGTTTAGAAGCAGACCGTCGCTTTCCATGGCGCCTTCTCTCTGCTTCTCCAGTGTATGGAGAACTTGGCTGGCGACGTTGAACAACTCACGCTACAAGGAGGAAAACTTGCGCTTAAAGTGTTCAAAGCTATCACTATTATTCAGGAGAAAAGAAGCGTCGTTGTTGAGGTATTGGCTCTGTTTCTTCTTGATTCCTTGTAATGAGCAGGAAACTGAGAAACGTTTCCTTAATACGTTAATAATGTTTCTTAATTAAGAAAAAATCCTTAAAACCCGTCTTCCATTTGACTTCTTGATGAATAATCTATACGCTTTCGTAGGGGATGGAGTAGCCTCATGGTTAGTGTACTCGTCTCCGGATCGAGCGGTCCGGGCTCGAGCCCTGGCCAGTGTCATTGTGTTGCGTTCTTGGGCAACACACTTTACCCTGTTTACCCTGGCCTCTTTCCGCCCAGGGGTATAAATGGGTACCGGCGAATTTAATGCTGGGGGCAATCCTGCGATAGACCAGCATCCCATCCAGGGGGAAGTAGAAATACTCCTAGTCGCTTTATGCTGCAGAAACCGGGATAAGTTCTGATAGGCCTCACAAAGAACAAAACGTATGGACTCCATGTTATTGATTCTTTTTCTGGTTGTGCATTTCAGTGGGTGGCGAATCCTGTGAATGACATGTATGCTGATGCTGTTCTAGCTGTGATTTTACAAGTGGAGTCCAATCCTACAACTGCTCAAGGTAAACTGTTATAGGTGACGCGACAACTTCATCGCATACAAGTGTTTTATGGGCTTCTCGCTTCGTCCAAAAATCGCATGCAACTTTCATCAGTGAACAGTGGACCTTTTCGGCGATACGGCGGCCATTTGGAATTCTGTTGTTTCCAATAGCTATTATGGGATGATGAGGGCGCAAATATGGACAAATTTGCCCCTTGGGCATCCCATAATAGTTATTTGAAACAATAGAATTCAAAAGGGTCGCCGTATCGCCGAAAATGTCCATTTCGAAGGACTTATTAGGCCACGTTCGATTTATCAATATTCTAACATGGCTCCGAGGCTTTCAGGACAAAATTGCAAATTTGTTAACTTTCTTTTGTCCCTTAATTCCCAAAAGAGCTTTGGATATAAAGAAAACACCACCAAAATTAATATAGAAGTTTGTCCTGAGAGCCTCGGAGCCATGTTAGAATATTGTTATATCGAACGTGGCCTATTGTCGTTGAAGTTGTCCCTCTAAATTGACCCATATTCTGGTTTCATATGTTGTGGCGGCTCAATCTTACAGCTAAGCGTATTTACACAAAAAAACTTGTATCTAGTCTTTATGTTGTCGTGATATGGAACCTAGTCCAAGGTGACAAGACAGTGATAGTGCAATTAGAAAACTTTAAATTCATTTTTATGTTGTAATACATGTATTTTGTGTTGCTTTGGCTTTGTGCAACTGAGTCGGTTGCCTTAGTTCATGGCTTTTAGAACTTTTAGTTTTGGTTCACAGCCATTAATAAACCTCAGCTAGCCGACTGACTTTTCAATTAAATTTTTTTTTTCGCAGCTGCTCGTGCTAAGAAACCAGATATAAGCCAGTTTCCAGAAAGGTAAGACTTTTCTTTCTGTTTGGCTTTCTTCTCGAAGCAGCTACTATTTAAGGTGCCAGCATCTTCCATGACTGAAGGTAACTGATTCATTACTGATGCTCCTTATACCCCCGTGACCGTTATAAAGAGTCTTTCCGATCTGCGATGTAACTGGATACAGACGGATTTTAGGACAACCTTATACATAACCTCCTCTAGGTTTTCCGTTCGCTGGGGAACAGCGCGAAAAATGGCGCGCGAAAGAATAAAGGCGCGGCGCGGCGCGGGAGAGCACCTCGCACGAAGCCTCTCTCTCCAGTTTTTCCCTCCGCCGTTTTTTCTCGCTTCGCCCCAGCTAACTGAACATCTGGAAGAGGCTTTCTTATACAATGCAGGGGTGTTACCTGTGTTGGACAAGTCTATCCACAGACGTTTATTTTTGTGCTACGAGTTATTTTGTCTTCGAGCGCGCGAGCGATGCAAGCGCGGAGCCAACGTTCCACTGTTCCCCAGGACCAGTTTTCGGGCTTTTTTTTCAAATCCCCTGCAGTAGTACTTTTGCTTGCGATCTCAACAAACTCAAGACAAATAGAAGGTCTGTGGACAAACTGGTCTTGGACTAGCGTCTCATCCAGATGAAGTAATATTTCTCCTCGTCACTTCATGCTACGGAAATCGGAGTGAAGCGCTGCATATATAGCAATTAAACTACACCAAAGACTTCACTGTACCGCGATATTTAGTATGAGATCGATGTGTTTTGAAGTAAGACCTATAAAAGCGGATTGTCTTTACTTGGTGCAACAGGTTGATGAAGCTTTTGAGAGGCACGTATGGCAACGATGCTGTAATAAGAACAACTAAAGGAGATCAGATATCAGTGAAACTAGACGGACAGACAGCTGTGATCAACCTGGACACACTGGTAAGAGATCACGGGATCTTGCCGGGGGGTCTGGGCCCAGTTGTTTGAAGGGACCGGAGGATAACGCTGACCACTGGATAAGTCACTATCCAGTGGATAGGTGCATATACTGTTCAGTGGATAGGTGTTTATACTGTCAAGCTGATAGCGTCACCCCTCCCTCCCGTCTTTGAACAAGCGTGGAAAGTCGTTAATTCTTAACCTAAGCGAACGTATATTCAGTTAGCTTGATAACTCAGTTTGTAAGATCGGTGCACCGGTATCGCAGTGTCGTGAGTTTGAATCCCATTAAAGCCTCGTTTTTTTTTTTTTTTACCGCGATGGTCGTTCCCACATTGTAAGGTAGCCTATGAACAGGGTATGAACAGGCAAGCAGAGTGTGGCAGGATAGTCGTCTCCCCAGACCGCTCTCGGCAAGTTCCACTCGCGCTTTTTTTTTTTTTCGCCTCACAACCCAATCGGAAGCCTGTTCACCAGCTTCTTTTCAGACAAAACACAAGTTTTCGGCTTAAACCCCCTTAGTGAAGTAAAGGGTTTCTTTGTTTGCTTATCTCTTCACAGGAAGTGGATTGCGCGGAAGAAAGTTTACAGAGCCATGTTTCCTCTGCAGTTAAACGACTTCACAACTCCATGGCACCATGTCAAGCTTGAAACCGCTTCTTTTGCGCCTTCCAAGATCTGTCAGAGAGCTCTCCTATCCTCAGCGGCCACGTTAGCTTGAGGACAAACTGTCGATGTGTCATATGCTAGAAGTGGGGCTCTTAAAGTCACCAGCCCTCTTTGTAAAATCGACCTTGTTATCAAGACCAACTTCAAGCTCAATTGTTTACTAGGACTTTTTTGCGTTTCTATAGCACGCTGGACAAAACTGTTCTGGATCGACCTTGTGCCACAAAAAATTAAAACAAGCAAAGTGTCGCAAATAATTTTGTGATTTTTGTTAAACTTTATTAAATTCCACACATGGAAAATCAATTTCACATACTGAGATGACGCAACTAAAACTTGCGTTACAGCGTACCCAAATTTGGTAACTGAATCACAAAAGTACGGAAAATCACGTGATTTCTTCGAGGAAAGAATCACATTGAAGTGTCGTTTTGCGAAGAACATCGTTATGTGTATGTGTATTTCTTGTCAAGAATTTGGCAAGAAGGCGTGAGAAAGACTTACAAAAAGTCTTTGAAATACGATACTGTCTTCAGACATTGATCTTCTTTCGGAGTAAAGTCTTTAGACTGTTCTTGCCACTAGATCAGGCTTCCACCTGTTTTGAAGATGGAAGCCAGAAGCTCTCGCTTCGTGCAGGCCAAAATTACACAAAATGCTGCTGTGTAAAAGTGTTGTCAGCCAAGAACCTCAGACACTGCGATTTGTGCCTTTCGAGAAGTTGCTGGACCCGTGTCTGTTCATCTGCCAGGACTGAGCCTGCCATTTTCTCACATTTTCTTACATGTGGTAAGAGCTTGAAATCACCGAGCTTTGTTTGGTTTGCCTTGTGGCCCTTCGGTGGTAGCATCACAACTTGAATCTTGATTCTGCAAACCACTGATGTAGTGTTGTTTTGATGGTTTATTGCACATTCCTCATGATTTCTCGTCGAATTCATGACAAATTATCCACAAACACGTAGCAATATTCTCTGCAAAACAAAACTGGGCCAAGACTACGATGTTGATGAAAAATATGACATGTTTTTCTCAGACATTGCGTGATTTTCCGTACTTTTGTGATTCAGACTGCAAATTTGAATACGCTGTAACGCAAGTCTTCCTTACGTAATAACTCTCTATGTGTGGAATGTAATAACGTTTAACACAATCACAAAACCATTTCAGTGCATCGTTTTGCTTGTTTTAATTTTTTTGTTGTGAAACGTCGATCCAGAGCAGTTTTGTCCAGCGTACTATTCATTTGTATCAGCTTATTGCCCATGCCATCCTCATGAATTGTGGATCTGATAACCATTGGAAGAGTTTCGATTCCAAAAAACCACTTTGTACGTTTGCTACGACACTAGGGAGTTTACGAAACCACGACGGTAACGGCAACGGGAACGTCACTGAACAAAAGAATTAATAAGCAGAACAATGGCTGTGCACGTGCTTTATAATTCCTGGTACTTTTCTTTGCCGTTCTCTGCAAGACAACAACGTGAAATGACAAAATTTTGGGTTGTCTAGAGAACGTGAACCACGACCGCTAATTTTTTTAATTTTTATTTCAAATTTATCGCTGTGTTCCGGATTTAGTTTTGCGGCAGTTTTGACAGTGATAAACAAAGCAAATGACTTTAGAGTATCGCGAGATTCCTAGGTAAAATATAAATTCATTTTTTAATCGACGTTGTCCTCGGCGTCGCCGTCGTGGTTTCGTAAACTCCCTACTAAGCTCAAAGCCCGTCAGCATTTATTTTCGTTATGTATAGTGTAATCAACAGTTGTAAGCCTGGCCAGGTGGCCTGTATCTAGTGAGGTATAGGGGGTTGTTCCCCCGAAAATGTTTTCTCCCTCAATTTCTGGTGATTTTTTTTTTTTTTTTTTTTAATTATTATGTGTGTGTACTTCGACAGCACGCCCCAGAAGAAGAATAAATAAAGTGTCTTGAATCTGTTCAGCGTGGTTGAACCTCGTCTTTCCAAAGTCAATAGCCCAAAACGCCGTCAATTCAAAGTCTTTCGTTGAAAAAATTGAATAACATCAACCCGCGAGTTACCAGAACAACCTCTCGCAGGAATCGCACATGAGGCATGCGAAGAATCCTTACACGGGAATCTTACATTTATGGGCATGCCAACAATCCTTTCACGGGAATCGTACAGTAGGCATGCTAAGAAACCTTTTCGAAAGAATCTTACCTTAGGGATGTGAAGAATTGTTACAGAGGAATGTAGCGAAGTCCCTCCATATCCTCTTGTCTACGTGAACAAATTCCTCGTGTCCACGTGACCAAATTTGTCGTGTCCTGTCCACGTGACTCTGGTTCCGTGGACGTGAGGCAAAAATCTAAACAAAATAAGAACTAAGACGCCCGAAAAAATTATACGTGTGCTTACCGGATTTGTAGAGCATGATATAATTGCTTGTATACCACGATGGTTAAGCCAATGAGAACTCTTAAATTACATTATCCGGAGATCCAGTTTTTATAACAAGTGTCACTTCCTTGTATTTGATCGTCTGTATAATAGACACAGTGCAACAAGTACCTTTATCCTGTAGACATATTTCATTTGGTGCTTTTCGAACTCAACAGTCGAAAACTCAAATGTGGCCGTCCTTTGACTTTATGTGCCGTTTCTTTCACAAATTAACTTTGAGGACTTATTTGCCCGTATGAACAGGTAGTCCGGTACCCTTTTTGGCTGTGCGCCAGCAATACTTTCAGGACATTTACAGTGAACGGGTCCAGGCTGCCATCGCACTTTCCTTTTTTCTTTTTTGGCTGACCGCGCACAAAAATCCAAGATTCGTTAAGGTTTTGGCTGGCGTTAAGTACATACCAGGAAATGCCGCTTATAAGCCCTTGGGCTTAAGGGCCTAAGGGATTTTAGATGGGCTAATTAACGGAAGGGTTTATATTCGAGAGAGCCTATAACCAGAATGAAAACCCCGTTTCGATACGAACTATAGCTGCACATGCTCAGCTGATAAATACAGAACAAGGCCTTGATGATTTTCTGACTTAATGCTTTTAGGAAGGTGTCTCGTTCGAATAGGCATATTCGTATTGTCGATCTCGGACTTTAAGGGGCGTTGAAAAGAGATTTTGGTCATTTACGTATGAAAAAATTCCCCCCGCATTTGCCTCAGTTGCAGTCTTATACCGAGAATACGAATATGGTCTATTAATCATATACGTATTACGGACCTATCTCCTAGGTTTCGTAAAAGATCGGTTTGATTCGGAAAACTTCGGCATTCCCGTTTTGAAAAAGAGGCGAGGCTACCAAGCCTTACGACTTCTACACGAAAACAAAATATATAGGAAGCTCAAGGAGATGTTTTTTTCTGGCAGTTATGTACGGTTATTTATTTCATCTCAGTAAGATGTTTACCGTATTAGTTGGACAACAGCCGAAGAAAAAGAAACTTTTTAATGATGGACGAAACTATACATGGTTTTGACTGTGCCTAGAAGAGGATGTGTCCTTGAATTTCGTTTGTAACTTCGTTCGCCTGATAGAGGTTCTTATACAATGAATCGCCAACCTAGCTCCTCACAGCCGTCACAGAAACCGCCAAGAATGAACGCAAATCAGCCAGGAGGGCCGACAAATGCCGACTTGGCGAGTATATTTGAATGTCCTGTATGTTTTGATTATGTTCTTCCCCCAATTCTTCAATGCAGTAGTGGTCATTTGGTTTGCTCGAACTGCCGTCCGAAATTAACATGCTGCCCAACATGTCGTGGACCCTTGGGCAGTATCCGAAATCTGGCGATGGAAAAAGTAGCTAATACGGTGTCTTTTCCTTGCAAGTATGCTTCAGCCGGTTGCGAAGTGAACTTGCCACACACTGAAAAACCAGAACACGAAGAATCCTGCGAATTTCGACCTTATTCTTGTCCTTGCCCCGGGGCTTCTTGTAAATGGCAAGGATCACTGGACTCGGTGATGCCTCACCTTATGCACGCGCATAAATCTATCACAACTCTTCAAGGAGAAGACATTGTTTTTCTGGCGACTGATATAAACCTTCCCGGAGCTGTGGACTGGGTCATGATGCAATCTTGCTTTGGTCATCATTTCATGCTAGTGCTGGAAAAGCAAGAGAAAATCGAAGGACTTCAACAGTTTTATGCCATTGTTCAGTTAATTGGGACACGTAAACAAGCAGAAAATTTTGTGTATCGACTTGAATTGAATGGAAACCGACGACGTCTGGCCTGGGAGGCTACTCCGAGAAGTATCCACGAGGGAATTGCTTCGGCTATCTTAAACAGTGACTGCCTTGTGTTCGATACTAATATCGCTCACTTGTTTGCCGATAACGGAAATCTAGGAATCAATGTTACCATATCGATGGTCAGCTGAAACTTGTTGATGCTGTCCTTTTCAGTCTGAACAATGTAAATCAATTCTCCCTACCGTTTTTGTGCACTTGTTATATTCCTACACAGAGAAAATTTTGTTTTCTCTCTGCATTTGGACTTTCACTCAAGAAAAAAAAATTAACTCGATGTCTTGTGGGATTTTAAAAGCTAGGGCTTTCAGTACACCTGTAAGTAAGTACTTCATTATATTATTTAGAAATTATAATAAGTATTTCTAATATTTTAATTTTGTTTCTTACCACAAGGTCTTTAGTTTTGTTTATTTCTCTATTAGTAGGGAACTATAATAGCTTTTTTCAAATGCTTGTGTACATGTATGTCAGAAAACATACTGTCCTGACCATATTTTACTTCTCATAAAACTGGCGTACAAGGAGGATTGTCTGTGAAGTCCTCCATGCTGAAGGAAACATGGATTCCAGTTTTGCTTCTGTCATCCACCAGGCAAGTTGCTGTGTTATTAAACTTGTCAGAAGTATTTTATAGTTAGATTTGATACACAGGTGACCTGACAGCTGCTTTTATGGATCCCTGTATTTATTATTCAGTCAGATATTTTGGAAAACACTGCATTGTAAACAAAATTTTAACCTTTGAAAATGGTAAATGTCGTGAGCATGACTTCTGTCGTGTCACTGCAGATAAAATTCACAAATTTCTAAAGCAGTTTACACAATCTAGACCTAGTGAAAATAAAAAATCATCATTGGCCTTATCTTTTTTCCCCCTAGGGTGAACATCAGTTTTTCCCAAATCATTAAATAAAAACTCTCTGTCTGTGTGCAATACTGTATTCATGTGACTAAGCACCGCCCCAATTATTAGCACCGCTGAATTTAATCAGGTTTCATGTAACTAGACTTCAACACAAGATGCAACTTACAGCAATGAAGATTGACATATGCCAAGTGTATTTATAACTTGAAATCAAGTTTTAATCACAATTAAGTCGTATTATGATTTGTGAAAGAAAAAAGTAAAGTATTTTGGTGCTCAGTATTTCTCGATGTGAAGTAGTCCTCAGTTTCTGTTATTTATTTCCAACCTTTAAGCTGATTCATTCTTCTCAATGCTTAACCTACAGTACAAACCATTTTCAACGACTGACTCTGGAAAGCTGGTACACTAACGTAGAACAAACAACCTTTAACAGATGTCAACAACTACCAGCCCCTTAAAAACGACTTATTCATGACATAAACAAAATCAACAAATGGACCTCAAACAGACCTACATAATTTGACTGGCAATAGACGGATTGAAACTTACTAGAACCGATCAATATTGCTAACAAACTTTACACAAGTCTTACAGCCAATACCATTATGGCTAAACTGATCAATCACTTTCAACGGTCCAGAGTTGTAACAAGGTCAACTGACAAACTTGACTCTGAAGATGGCTGCCACTCAGGTTGTCAAAATGTCAGTCACTAACAACAGCAACAGTTCTTTTCAGGACTACCCTTACCCAGACGTTCACACTATATGAGCTATTGTTATTTGTTTGTTGACTTACCCTACAGGCTCATCAAAATATGCTATAACTCATAACAATAAGCCACAATACTACACGTTAAAACATCTAATATGGTATGTATACTTGTCTGCATGTACTTATACAGCACTTACCAGTTGTCCACTTACTAATTATGCATCACGTTCTAGTGGTAAACTATGGAACATCCCACAAGACAATTTTCTAAAGGCTAAGGTGTATACCTAGAAAATACAAGAGACAAGTGGAATATTCCATGGTATATCACAAGACAGTGCAAGTAAAAGGAATATTAGCTTTTTTGTTATTTTTTGGAATGCAGCCACTTCAGCCTAAGCACCATAAGAGATACCAAAATCTGTGATTCACACCCATAAGTGAGTGGACAAGCACCCCTGACCTTATCACAGAGAAGGTTCCTACCTCTGGTTAGTGCTTTAGTGGGTACATGCTAGTTAAATGCAACATTTTTGAGTGGTAAACCATAGAATAACCCACGAGTCACTTGTATTTTCTTGGTGTACAGATGATGTGACTTTAGGCTCGTGTATACCAAGAAAATACAAGTGACAAGTGGAATATTCCATGGTATACCTCGAGAGAGCATTGCATAACTACAGTATGCCATGCCATAGAAAATACGGAAGTCAACACAGTTAATACGACATACATGTACATGTGGCACACAATGGGAAGGTTGGGTGTAATGTTGTAGAATATACAATGGCTTTCCTCTGTTCTGATTGGCTGTATCTCCTGTGGTGTGGTATAACGGTAGTTATTCTTATCACCTGGGCATGACAACTAGTGATCTTGTGAAAGCTAGATCCCCTTCAGAATTTCCGTTGACCTTCTCTGGGGTGGGTATGAATATTTAAGAAACACTGACGAGAATTGGCATGCATTACAAAAAGCAAAATGCACAATTATTGTGCCACTACTCAAACCAGGCCACCTAGAAGAAAATTAACCAATCAAAATGTAAACTGAGTACAACAGACTGCCAGCATTTTCATGGCAGTGAGGTATAAGGGTCTATTTAACTTGAATATGTACATGTAAGTACTATCGACTCTTCTCCACTAATAGTATGACCTATAATTTTATACACTCTTAGAGATTCAGTCCTGGATGGCAAAAATAATCACAACATAAATTTTGCTCAAAAAATTTAGCTTGAAAATTCATTTTGCGATAATGAAACCAGAACCATTGAAAAGCATAAAAAATGTAGGATCGAAACTAACAATAAAAAAAATTGAAAAGCTAGGTTTTCGGAGATTTCATTTACTGAACACTAGGAACATTATTTGAATATTTAAGATTGAAAATTTCCCAGGTCCTCTCCCCCAACCCAGCCCAGGCTTGACAGTGAATATGACTTTGTTTTTATTATTCTGCTATTACACCACTTTACCAATTTTTTCAAGAGAACACCCAAAATATGAGCTTGCATTTCACTGCAGAGTCATGTTTTTTTTGTCATTTCCATTTGCTTATGTGATCAGTACAACTTGCAGATGATACACAATGTATTTCAAAAGCTAGTAGCCTAAATACTAGAAAAATTAATGATCTAATAATGAAATAATTAATCCCTAATTTTGATGGTTTAACATCTAACATGCTCAACATTTAGCCCATTGTTCATGTTTTAACTACCCTTCGGGCTTGGAAGATTCCATGCAACTCGCAGAATATCTACATGTACTTTATGTCAAACCATCAAATAAGGTGTATACTTTTGCAAGTTACAGCTTGAAGCATGTTAACAGAAATTTGGGCACTTGCTTTTTAAAAGTTAAAAAGGAGGAGAACTTCCATAATATCATAAACTAATTTTCAGAGTAATTTACACTATTGAAGAATCTGTAGGGGTGTCACTTATAGTTTGGTCCTTGATGCTGCAATTTGATTACTTAAGTCGTTTCATTACTCGCTTGATAAAAATTGTTTATACCCTAAGAATCCAGGCCTTTTTTTCTAAGAGAGCGTGGTAAAGAATCCTGCAATCTGATTGGTTCTTAGCGTGGTCAGGATTTTCCTATTTCAACAACGTTGATATGATAAAATAACTGAAAAAAAATCCATCTGAAAAGTTATAAATAAACACTATTTCATGGAGAGTGGGAGTTTATGTAGTTGTTGTTGTTTTTTCTTTTCTTTTTTTCTTACATTAAATAACCCTTGGTTGCTTTTACTGGTAGGAGCAGTGCCGTTGTTTTTGGTATCTCCAACATTGTGGTCAATCTCTTCCCGAACTAGATTCCCACACCGACTCCCACGCCTATTATAAGGCTCCCATTACCAGCCGCTATTCGAGAGAAAGGAGCCCGCGCTCTTCCCCCTGACTCTCGGAGAGGCGATGGGGGAGGGAGCAAGAGGGAAGGGTAAGAAGGTAACCCGGACTCGAGTGAGAGGCGGAAATCGAGCCTATAACGACCCTGGGGCCCATCTCTCGAAGATCCCGAAAAGTTTTCGCACCCAGAAAGCCGGAGCAAAATCTCAAACCTTATGATTACAGAGCTGTTTTATTCACATATTCTTTTTTAAAATAAGAACAGGGGTTCTCTTCATACAAGAAGTTTCAGGCGTGTACACTTCTCCGTTTTTAGATACAGATGAACTAAAAATGGCTTTACGGACCCGAAAAGTTTCCGGGGCTTCGAGAAACGGGCCCCAGGTCTCCTTTGCAGCCGTGGTTTGGTGTCGTCACGCAATGCTCCCCCCTGAGTATTGCGTTGCGTGACGACCCCAAACAATGACTGCGCGTGAAGGAGACTAATAAAGGCCTTCGATGATCTGCCATATGAAATGGATAACGATGCCTGTTGAAAATGTTCAGAAAAGAACCTCGAAGGGTCTAAAAAATGAAAACAGCACCCATTTTGGTGTACCAAACCAATCCTGTGGGAGTTGATCTCTTTGTGAAAACACTTATTTTCATTCGAGTTAACAAATTGACGTCAGTTTTTTATGCATCTGTCCTCTTATTGACGATAAATTGCGTCATAACATTGTCAAAGTGGTTGTGGAACTACGAGCCGCAGACGAGTGGTTCCGCAGTAAACTCTGACAATGTTATGACGCAATTTATCATCAATAAGAGGACAGACGCATAAAAAACTGTCGTCAGTTTGTTTTTTACAATAACAAGACCCCAAAATAGTCCAATGCCGGGAATAAACGAGGGGAAAAGACGCCGTAAACTTGCCGTGAACAAAGATAAGTGAATTTTATTCAAAATGACACGAACATTGTCAATAGCTTTTCTCGCTCTTCGATTGGCTACTCAAAAAGGTCATAAAATCTCATTGGTTAGAAAGTTGACGGTTTGACAGCTGAAAGTCGAACTTGAAAGCCTGCATAAATTAAAATTTTGTTCGTCTGTACTCTTATTCATGGTAAAAATGAACCAATCAGCGCGCGAGAAATTAGACAGTTGTTGTAAAAATCTGGTCACGTGAGTGAAAATGCCCTGCAGGCGGAAAAATATAAACTGCTGCAAAAATGCAAGGATCTGCAAACACTAGCAAAAATAACCCCAGACTACTGCAAAAAGAAAACTTAAACAAACTGCAAAAAGGCAAGCGCGAGTCTCACAAGTGTTGTTTAAGACGGACTCTACAGACTTAAGACTGTTTAAAACACCTTGAACTCTCCAGTGATCTGGATCATATAATTTTCTAAATCCCGCATATGCTAATCGATACATCATCGTGGCATCTTCGAGGTTCCCCATAGCCCAGTGCGCGTTACCAAGCAGTTGTCTGGTCTCTGCGACAGAATGTTTCACGTTGGCGTCCAAGCCCAGGCTTAGGAGAGTTTCCAGGGCCTTCGTGTGCAGGGGAATTGATCCTTGGGGCTCTCCCAGGGCACAGTATGTTTCACCAAGGCTGTTAAGGGTTGTTGCCACAGAAGTGTGTCCCTCTCCCAAGGTCCGCTTGAAAATGGACAACGCCCTTTCTAAGACCATCTGGGCCTTTCGTGCTTGGCTAAGGCGCGTATACACGACTCCAAGATCATTCAAAGCCTCGCCTAATATAAAATGATTGGAATCAAAGACCTTTTCCTTGATAGACACAGAGCGCTCTAGATATATTTGAGCCTGATCTAAGTCGCCTTGATCCCTGTACATAAATCCGAGAAAATTCAACGCTTCTGCCACATGCGGGTGGTATGGTCCGTGGAAATCCTCAAGAATTTCCAATCCGTGTTCCGAATAGTATATAGCCTGACGAAACTCACCAAGTCTATAATAAACCGTTCCAATGGTGTTTAGCAGTCTGCCGACATTAGCATGACGTGGGCCATATGTTCCCTTTATTATTACCAGTGAGCGATTATGTAGCTGTAGTGCTTCCTTGAACTTCCCTTGACGGCTGTAAACAACTGCTAAGTTGAGAAGTGAGCCCGAGATGTATGCATGATATGGGCCAAATGACTTCTGCAGTAGCTTCAGTGACGTCTCGTGAGCAGACTGGGCGCTAGTTAGGTTGCCTAGGTAACGGTAAATGATGCCAAGTTTGTGCAAGGTGCTTGCTTCGTCAAGGGCCGTTTCTTTTTCACTAACATTGTCGGAACGTTGGCCATAGCTCTTGCGATGAAACTCTAAGGCAAGTTCGTGAAGGTCCCTTGATTTATATGGAAATCCCAGACCGCGATACATAACACCGAGGATGTTTAAGACAAGGAGATTCATTTCACCAATGAATGTATCCCGCTGTTTTGCTTGGAGAACTCTCACAATCCCCGTTGAAGTTTTATTGATCGCAGTCATCACATCTTCTTTCTGCAGCTTTGCAGCTCCGCTGTGCAGGCTCAAAATTGAAAGAAGGGTTTGCAAGTCGTAGCGCAATTCCATGCTGGCTTGCAAGTTTGCAAGAGTCACAATTTCATTCAGTCGGAATTCATTTGTGGCTGGTTTCATCAACCCAGGCCAGTATCCTAAGTTGTGCGAAAAGAATCGCAAAAACGTTCCAGAGAAACGGCTGCTCATGACATCCGCCACTTTCAAATGTTCCCTCGTGGAAAAGACGCACAGTGCGGTCAGGATATCTAGACAGTGAGAACAGAAACTATTGTTAGATTCTGTCACTGTAGCGTTTCCCAAGTTGTCGAGGCTTATGGTGGTATAATTCAACTGCCTTTCAAATGATAAAGCAAGTCTTCCAAACACATCCGAAAGTGAGACATAAATGTGGCCGTCAGCACTAGAAACTGTTGTCAGTTTACAAGAGGTTGAATTGACACACTTGGTGTTCCTGTGACTTACCTTGCAGACTTGGCGAAAAGCTTCTCTGACAACCTGGTGACTAGATATGGTTTGGTGACCCTGTTTACCTGCCACCTTAAAAAGAACATTCCTTAAAGAATTTCGAACCTGTGCTTCTGTGAAGTGGTGGCGTGAATTCGTTTTTAGGTAGTCCAGAACATATGACAAACTAAGTGGAGACGAATCTGCATAGCCAATACAAGTAATATCTCGCATTACGGGATCACTTTGCGCAGACTGATTCACTGCTTTGAGAACAGCCGTGTACATGGCTACTGCGTACTTCGAAGCATCGCTCTCTCGCCATTCAATGTCCTCTTCCATTCCAAGCAAATGAATGTCCCGTTCGAACTCAGAAATGTAATCTGAGTAGGAATATTCAGCGTATTTCGGTGGGCCCTCTCGCACACTATCGATGTATATGGCTGCTGTTGCGAGCGCAAGAGGCTGCCTCCCGAGTATAGTTGCCAGTTCTTCAGCTGCTTGGCGCTCACTGTCCTTGCTTAATCCTGATATCAATTTAAGTAGTTCCACGGAATCAGCAATTGACATGCCTTCGTATAAATCCTGCACTTGCACATAAGGACTCACTCTTTCCAAAGCCGAAACGCGTTTTTGTAGAGTTACTATTACCACGAAAGTCGTGAAATGTTCACTTCCTGGTTCAAGGTTCAAGTAGCTAAACAACGGCTTCAGATCTCGCACGTTGTCAAAAATCAAGACAGGCCTACTTTTTCGCTGTTTGAAAAGTTCGCCAAGTTTTGCGTATAGAACTTTAAGTTTCATTTCAGTTTTTAAAATGTTACCTTCGCTTGGAAACAAATCCCCAAATCTTAAGTTTAATTCTTCTTTGATTTGCTTAATACCGTCGGATTTTTGTGCAGAGCCGTTGCAAAGGGCAAAAATTGAATCTACGAGGCTTGACATAATTGAAGTCTCACTGAAAGCATCGATTGTTATGACGTCGACTGGTTGTTTGTTTTGCTTTAGCGAGTCATATAAACGAACCCCAACTTGTCTGGCGAGCTCCGATTTCCCCGAGCCTGGTCCGCCAATCAAATACATGTGAATCTGTTTTCCATCGTGTTCCTTAGACATTGCTTTTATCCGTGTTGTCACGTTTAAAATCTCTTCTTCACGCCATATCCAACGGTGCCTTGGAGGCCATGAAACCTCGTTAAAATACACGCTTGGCAAGTCAGCTGTAAAACGTTTCTGCCTGAAAACAGTGACTGCATTAATGATTGTGATGCGAAAGCTCCATAACGCATAAAATATCAATATTGCCGCGATAATGATAAAAACAACAGTCTCATTGTAACTCTTAAACGGTTCCAAGATGATCTTTAACCAAGGAAAGTATTTTTCGACCAAATTCCACAGTATGCGGCGAATTTTCTCTTTGTTGTCACGGTCACTTCGTAGCGCTGATGGTTTAGGATTGACTGATGTCTTTGATTTCGCTTTCGTTTGTCTCCTTTTAACACCTGTGGATGTCCCTGGTCCAGTTTGTATAGAAGCTCGGCCGCTTGATCGAGTATTACGAGCTGTTTGACTTCTGGTCGAGGGCATGGTTACTGTGTTTTGTATGGCCGTCCGTGTTCAATAAAGAAGCTAATGGCAAAAGCGTTATTCTACAAGACTCACTGGATCTCCTTCGGTGTACTTTTGAATTGAGGCCTAGTATACAGAGAAAGAGAGATACTTTATCAACTGCATGGGACCTTACTGCTAGTTGTCTAGTAATGTATACTTCCGCAATTAACGTGAAGCCGCCATGCCTTCCCTGAGCACAGGACCCAGGATAATAAGGCAATTTTCTGGGTCACGCGATGAGATGGTGTTACTCTTTTGACGTCACCAATTTTCAATTAGTCACGCAACGGGCTAACGACTGGGAGACCTGGTAATGAGCACATTTTCCTTCTTCCCTTACGGGAGGAAATGTTCTTTTAGTATCGTTTATTCACTGTTGCATTCTTGGTGTTTTGGTGCTAATTAGTCGCTCAATATATCCAACTGGATGCAAAGAACGCCCTCATCGCAGGTAGGTCATGAAAGTTGACATTGTATGCGTAAAATATGACACTTGATCGAAGTTCAGTTTGATTTCATTTTATCAACTGTCCGCATAACTCATTACACAGTGGTTTTAAGGTTACGTTAAGGAAAAGTTCAGTAGGAAAGATTTATTTAAAGAACTTCCTCTTGGAGTTGGGACTTTGCTTTCGTTCTGTTCAATGCTATGATGCCCATGGCACATAGCTGCAAGTAAACGAACCGTTCAGTTGTGGAACTTAATCGATCGAGTTAATGTAAGGTAAGGTAAGGTAATCGAACGCCATCGAACCCAAAAAAACTCTACGAGAGTTTCATTAAGATTGATTTCCGAAACTAGTCAAAGTGAATCAAGCCCAGCAAGATCTGTCTCAGCATGGATCATTTAGCAGCTCTGGTAAGGGCTCCCATGAGTGGCTCGATACTCCTCAAGGGAACAACAGAACAAACAACAGAAACATTGCCCCAAGCCCCAAAACAGTAATAGCTGCTACAATAATGAAACATTAGCAGCTCACGAGAGCTGCCAACACTTGTGCTTCGCATGCAAGAGGAAGTTTTAGTAAGGTTGATTTAAACAGACAATCATACCTCCACTGAAATTCTATTATGATCTCCTCATCAGTATAAGTCAAAATTTTCTTGCAGTTTGATCGGTTCTTACTTATGATCAATTTCGGGCGTAGACCAATAATCGATTATCAATCAATAACAATCAATATCATTCGAAGATTAATTTTGATTGCCTATAGCAATCAATGAAAATTAAATTATAAAGAAAAAAGTTTTGAGTTTGATTGTTATTGATAGCCTATATAGTAGCCTGAATAACAGTTTTTTACTGACATTGATTGGTAACACAAATCATTTTTGTCCTTTCACAAGTTATGCTGATAAAATGATTGACAACATTTGTCTTTAATGGTTTTATTAAGTCCTTGTATCTTCATATAGCCTGCGTAGCTTTTACAATCATCAACAAAATAGCAAGAGCAGAAATGACCGACAGAGACATTTTAGGCTTTACATCTTTCTTTGCTAGTTTATGACACTGGAAGAAGCTCAGGCCAGAGTAGCAGTGTAAAACCCTGTAGTCTCATTGTAGCATTGGAATTTAGATGAAGCAAAAAACAGAGTCAGTGTTCTAGTGATTTTAAATTATTTGCATTTTCAATCAATAACAAATTATTGATATTTCTGAAGACAGAATTGTGAGCAATTTTTGTCAATCGATAGCAGTCGATAAAAAATTTTTTCGGTGAGTTTAACTGTTAGCGATTGCAGATACCAATCAATAGCAATTGGCAATTGATATCGAATTGATATAATTTGATTAAATCGATTGGAGGACAGACTATAGATGGTGTGATAAACTTTTTTTGTTTAAAAAAATAGATAAATAAACTTTATTGGGCAAAGACTATAAATATATATACAGACTAAGTAAGAATATAAATAAATAAATAAATAAATAAATAAAGCCCAAAAGGAGAGGGCACGAATGGGACACTCAGACCCATGCGAGGTGCCCACCCATAAAAAAAATAATGATAAAATAAAATAAAAAATAAAAAATAATTAATTAAATAATAAGCTAACTGTGGTGGCACAGGCAACTCTGTGTGATGGACCTTGTACAGGCCACATGCACTTCATAAACTGACGTTAAGAGGGACATAAAAATATTTATCAAAAAGGACTGAAAAGAGCCCGGGCTGGTGAAGCTGTCGGGAAAGCTAAACTACATACAGTGTTCCACAATCTTACCATGCAAACAAAATATGGGGCTTGGAAAGTGCTGGTCTTGCAAGCCCAGACAGTGAGATAATAGTATTAAGCCAGCTGTCTGGCTGTGACGCGTACTCGGGTCATTATTAAAAGTTAAGTTATTACTAACATCTATATCAATGTAGCCGTGGATGGCCTTATAAAAGAATAAAATGTCTTAAATGTCTTTAATATAAAACAAAGAGATTCCATCATTGTTGCAATTAATTGTGTGTATTTAGTAATAGATTAGTGACACACTTGCACAACAGCTCATACGCGCCACTTTTTTTGTTCTTAAAGCCTGGTTTTCACTAGCGACACAAGCACAAGTACAAGCGCATTTTAGGGATGACCCAAGTGAAAATGAAATTTGACGCAAACACAAACACAAGCAAAATCATCTGAACCTTTCAAATTGTTTAGGTGCGAGGTAGTCTGGATCCTGTGTTTTCTTTGGCCAAGCATAACCATGCACGTGTGGTAAATATCCTTGTGCTTGTTTTATGCCTGAACAGTATTTCGTTTTCACTTGTTGCAGTGCAAACGTATGTTTGCGCTTGTACTTGCGCTTACGCTTGTGTCGCTAGTGAAAACCAGGCTTAACACATTTTGATGTCACTTGTGATGATATTTCTGAACAGATGCACAGCAACATGGAATCTCTTTGTTATATTGAATTTCTGCTAGTGTATAACTTGAGCAACATACAACAGTAGCAACAGCAGGTTGTTTGCTAAAGGATTAATTAGTTGTGAGCAGCTAAGTGTCTAGAGTAAATAAAGCATTGTTGTTGTTGCCAAGGGCTGTCTTGAATTGTGGAAATCATTGTTTAAAGTGTGAATGTACTGGTACTTTGTTGGATATCCTGAAACACTTAAAAGAACATAATATTGATCACACACAACAATATGGTAAAGGGATCTCCATTTACAAGTGAATATATGAAATATCATATTTTATTATATAGACATGAGTGTTTTACTTGAAAATACACCACTCTTAAAATTCATACGAAACCACATCCGGGACTCGGGTGGCGTATTTTCCATATCCTCACTAGTGAAGATATCGATAATTTCACTGATATCAAGTTGGTCTCTTAAATTGTACTTAAATGCGTTGGTGTACAATCGAAACATCTTTGGGTCTTCCTCAAAAGTCTTCAGCAATATTCAGAAATCTTCAGAAATTTTCAGTAAATGCTCGGCAATGTTCATGTGACCTTCGGACAAGCTTTGGAGAATCTTCAGAAATCTTCAGAAAGTGGTCGGCTATCTTCGTAAAATCGTCCAATAAACTGTCATCAGTATGTCTATATAATAAAAAGAACATTACACGTTAGCTCGAAAAAATGAATTTTATGTTCTCGCGGCTGAAGAACAATATCTCACTCGTTCACTGTGCTCTGACTCGTGAGATATTGTTCTTGCCACTCGAACATAAAATTCATATCTTCTCGCCACTGTGTAATATCCTCTATATATTTGAACTGCCGAGAAAGATATGAAGACAATGATTGATCATTGCAGCTTTATGCAACTTATATGAAGCAGTTGTGAAATTTTTTTCAGGCTTAATTTCACAAATGCTTTAATAAGTTGTGTGTACCTGCAATGATCAATTTATGTCTTCAGATCTCTATTTGACATGAAAATTAACGGCAATAACACTTTTCTTTTTAGTGGGGTTGCAAATGAGTTGTAATGCATTGTCAATGAAAACCTTACCACCAAGATGCAGTCAGTAACTAAGAAGAAAGCGTAAGTGATGTTGACCTAGATGTGTTGTAATAATTTTATATGTATAGTTACTGTCTCAATGTACCTCAACTGCTTTGCTGTCATATGGTGTGTGACAACATTATTGGAAAATGATGGACAGTAAGATGGTATAATTGGAAAGCCATGGAGGCTACTGTAACTACTTAAAGATAGTGTGAAAAAATTTTACAATTCTGGCTTTTTTAGGGTTTGAATATGGTGACACCTTATTGATATTCAGGCAGGGCTGCAAATAACAGTCAGTCATCGGACATTGGCCAACCAAACTTTTCTCATGTCTGATGAAATCCCAACTGTGGGCGGACATGATGTCCGGACAATTTTTTATCGTAAGTCATTTTACAGTAAGGATGAATCTACCATGAGTATATCTTACCTTTTTTGGTGATGTCCGGCCACAATTTGTTTTGTCTTAGCAAGATGGTGTTTTAGTAGGACATTAATGTCCTTTCAAGAGAAAAAATATATATTTGCAGCCCTGTTTATGGCACTCTAACCTTCTCAGGTTACTTTGATAGTGAACAATCGACAGTCTTACATGTATTATTTAAATGCCTTGGGTTTCTGCTGTAAATTAATTAAAAGTTTATGTTTTCTGTTGTAAATTATTATGAACTGATGAGTGCAGAAATGAAAATAATGTTTGCTTACTTGTTTAACTTTTAAACTATTTTTGACAGGGATCTAAAAATTGTTATTCTTGGGGATGCCAGTGTTGGAAAAACATCATTGATTCAAAGATACCTACAAGGAATTTTCACTGACAACAATATTAGTGTGGGTATTTTAATTATTTATTACAGACTACAAAATTAAAAAAAAACTGAAAGTGATTATCTAATTATATCCAGCTCTACCTGATGGAAGGAAAATAGCTTGCCAGGTGATGGGGACTCCTACATTAAAAGGTTACGGACGCTTGTCATCTTGCTTAGGGGTATAAATCAAGGGTTCTGATCTCGCTTAGCTAGGGTGTTGATGACAAAACATCACTACTTTGAGCTGTCAAAGTATCTTTTAGGGTGCATTTTCAGTTTTAGTCTGCTCTACTAGTGTCAGGCTCCCTTCCTGAACAGCAGATGGTAATCAGGCCTATTCTGTTATAAGTGGTATCTTTAGGGGTCAAATAAAACTGGAAACAAGCCAAGATAATTTCATGTGTTAAAGCAGTTTTCACTTGAGCGTCAAAAGAAATACACATCTCCTAATTGGTTTTATAGTCTCGCACTAAGCGACCGGCTTAAAAAACACATGCCACTTTGTCATCTAATCAGAAGAAAAAGCAAAACCAATCATGACTCGGATCACTTGTACACGTTTTCCCACACTCCATGTCGGCTACTTGGATTTGCCTCAAGTCTTGATTGGTTCATTGGATTGTCTGTGTCTTTTGTGATTGACCAGACTGATCACTTTGGTTTTGGTTTTACAACACTCAGTTGAAAACTGCTGTATCCTGTTTTGGTGTATGTATCCATACCATACTGACTCATGACTGACTCTCCTCCACAGACTATTGGAGCATCCTTTTTTCTAAAACAATGGGGACCATACAACGTCGCCATCTGGGTAAAGTTATAAAATTCTAATATTTGACATGTTCAGTTGACCTACTTTTGGGTGTTTGACAATGAAATAGTTGGAATCCATCAATTGATTTTCCTGTTATATCACTGGTCAAAGTAATTAGTCACGTGGTGTATGGGTAAATATCACATGCTGGCATAGTCAGGTGGTCAGAAACTCACAATCTGATTGGCTAGGCAGACATGTATATCGCTAAAGCATGAATCAGTTGTTAATTCCACTGGTTTATGCTGAAACAATAATTGGAGAGCTCAATATTTGTTTTTATTTAATAAAAATAAATAAATCACTTAATGGTATTTAGCACTGCTGCCCTTTAAGGAGACTTAAATAGTTTAGCTAGGCAGAGTTAGAAATTATACTTTTAAATTGTGCTGAAGGAATTTTTACCACGTATAAATAACGTTATCAATCATTTAATGAATCACTCAATCACACAATCAATCAATCAATCAATCAAGGAGACACTAATCAAACAAACATTTATTGGAATTAGAACAGAATACTAACTTTTTGTTAATAAAATCCCGAACCCAGTTGGCTATTTACAAAACGTTGGAAAGTTGAATTCGGGACCACCTAGCACAACTCCATCTAGTAATGGGGTGGAGGGGGAGAGATTTGAACCCGGGGCCCCCAACGCACTAACTATTATGCCATGTCTTTCGCTATCGGCGATTCCTCTAAGTCTAAATACAGTCGAAGCCCTATTAAGCGGCCACCTATTAAACAGCCACCCCTATTAGGCGATCAGCCATCGAAGTCCCGATGAGGGCTTTTCTATTGTTTTTACCTCTATTAAATGTGAGCGGCCACTATTCATTTCCCCGAGGGTGCCCGTTTTTCATAGGGGTTGAACTGTACACTTAGAGGTCTAGCGCCAGGGTGTCGTGGAAAAAAACAATTGGTGTATAGCGAGGATCCATGCAGGTGGAGTTTATATATGCGACATTGTTGTATCTCTTCTCTTGTTAGGACACAGCCGGTGAGGAGAGATTCTCGGGCTTATCTTCGTTTTACTGTCGAGGAGCTTCGGCAGCCATTATCGCTTATGACATCACACAGGTAAGATCTCTTCAAGCCCTCCAGGAGCGCCATTTGCAACTGTTAGAAGCGTCAGAGCCAAACTGTCTTGTCGTTGTGGTGGGAACCAAAACAGACCTTGTTACAAACGATTCGCGAGAAATCCCTTCGTCTACTGGTGAAAGGTTAGCGCTGGAACAAAACGAGAAGAAAGGAAGGCCAAGAAATAGCTTCAAGGAGAAGCCTTTCTTCGAAACCAGCGCAAAAACCGGCGAAAATGTGGAGGAGGTGTTTGATTTTATTCTGAACACTTGCTTGCCGTTAGACGACGAAGAAACTGCGAAAAATTCCATGCGACGGAAATCTGGGCTTAATCTTGAACACAAATCATCGAATTCACGAAATGACACTAAAAAGTGTTGTTGATTATACGTTCGTCTGTTCACTTAATGTTTGTGTGATGTTTAATGTACTCTTCCAAGTGGTGCCCAAGCAACAGGGGGATCGGAGTTTGTTCGAGTTCTTCAACAAAGATTTGCCTACAGAAGCGCTTTAAAAGAGGCGCGTTTTCGTTTGCACGCACAATGTCAGCCTTTCTATGCCTTTAGATGAGGCAGAAGAAAAAACGCCTAGAAGACTGAAGAGCAAAACGATCTGGGTACGGGATTAATAGAGGGGAGGGGTTGGGAGGTTTACAATTTTCCCGAGGGGGAAGATAGGAGATTTTCTCTTTTCTCAGTACTGGAGATTTTGACTGTGATGTTTTGTTTTTTTTTAACCACTGGTGTCAAAATGTGTACACACTTCATCCAGGGTCCCGTATTCGTTGACATTATACAGAGAGGTTTCTTCAACTCCTCTTTGCAGGCTTGTGAATGCATAGGCGTGTGACTTGCGAAGGAACGCGCGTCCGCTCCCGAATAGCAGTATTCCGGGCGCGGGAGTCGCGCTCCTCGTGTTCCCTCGTGGTTATCACACGAAATAGAAAAATAGAAATGTAACCTTAACGACGTCTTTTCTTTCGGGTGATGATGGTTGAGAATGAAAAATCCACCATCGAGTTAGCGAAGATTGGTGATGTAAGCTAACCTGTAGACTACACTGGGCCTGTTCACACAAGCGACATTACGGCAAGGTGGAGCAAAGGCAAGAAACTCCCGCGTCATTTGCGATCAGTGTGAACAACACAACATGTTATGTCGCTAGTGTGAATCAGGGTTTAGTGCTTCTTGTTAGGTCACTTTAACGATGAAATTTTGCTATTTTATATATTTTTTTGAGTTTTTTTTTCTTTATTTTTGGGACGCGGTATAATTTGTAAGATGAGGGTCATTGAGTTGTTCAGTTCAACGTTGTGCGATTTTCAGGTTTGTGCCTATATCTTTTAGTCCCGATGTTAAACACATGCCGTTAAGTACAAGACCACGTAGGTAGAAACAATAGTCCTTGTAAGTAATATTTAATGACCGCTGAAATCCAAATAATGGTTACGACAATATGAATAAATAATAAGAAACAAAGCAACTGCCGTGAATCGAATTGTTTAGACGGCGAGAAGCATCTTAAACACCCGTAAACGCATTTACATGGGTGACCACCAAATGCCCGTGGGATATTTTCACATTGACTCAAAGAGGTGACTCAAAGAGGTGACTCAAAGAGGTGACTCAAAGAGGTGACTCAAAGAGGACTCGAAGAGGTCTAATTCAAGAAAAAGAATTAAAACTAAATAAATAAATTACAAGTGGCATGGTATTTAGCCCTGCTGTGTTAGTAAGGGACACTGTAAATCGAGAAACATTGTAAATGGGACTATAGATTCCAACGGCTGACCAGTTGAGTGTTTAGAAGTCTTCAAGAGGCTATGATCTATGATCACAGTCTCTTGAAGACTAAAGCCTGGTTTTCACCAGCGACGCAAGCACAAACGCAAGCACAACAATTCTTATTTCACCGTGAAAATGGCCTTGACGCAGGCAGAAGCACAAGCACACGGATAAAAATTTTCCCTTTCTTGTACTTGCGCTTATGCTTGCGTTTGCATTGCAGCAAGTGAAAACGAAACATCGTTCAGGAATAACACAAACACGAGGATATCTACCACGTGGTTATGTTTGGCCAGTGAAAACACTGGATCTAGATTACCTCGCCTAAATAGTTCGGAATGTTCGGATGATTTTGCTTGTGCTTGTGTTTGCGTCGAATTTCTTTTTCACTTGGGTCATCCCTATTGCTTCTGCTGGCTTGTGCGTGCGCTTGGACTGCGCTTGGGCTTGCGCTTGTGCTTGCACTTGTGCTTGCACTTGTGCTTGCACTTGTGCTTGCACTTGTGCTTGCACTTGTGCTTGCACTTGTGCTTGCACTTGTGCTTGCACTTGTGCTTGCGCTTGTGCTTGCGCTCGGACTTGCGCTTGTGCCTGCGCTTGTGCTTGCGTCCCTAGTGAAAACCAGGCTTTAGACGGGGAAAAGCAATGCAAATCCGGTTATATTAGCGGCATCGAACCCGTGCCCCCAGTCGCCCTCACCACTAGGCCACGCCCCTTTCTCCTCCTCTTCCTCCTAGAAATCAAAAATGAAAATAAAACTGTTTGGAATATTTGAGGCAGGCTTGTGTGTCAACTGAATGAATTGCTTGTTTTTCTGCAAAGTGTATTGAAAAAAATAGAGGCAATAGAAATTGAAAAGTTTTTCGCCAACCCTTAAAGTTTTTCACCTAACTGAAACGGCAATGTATCTCTTCAGTTAAAAATCATCTTTGATTCATTAGTAACCAAGAATCGGGTAAATACTACAAAAGAAAGATTTTTTGCGTGCATTGAACTCAATGTGATCTCTTTTGTCTGAGCTCCCCCAAGAATTTTGATCTATTCTAACTAACCTATTCCGAAATCAGCTTTTAATTGGACGAGGCAGCGTGGCCGAGTGGTTTAGGACGCGGAGGTCCCTGGTTCAAGGCCTCCACCCTGCCAATAGCGGAATTTGTTTCTCGGTAGTCCGGAGTTCAAATCCTCGTTCACGCTTTGAAAATAGCCAACTGGTCTGCCTCCTACCAGTTGGCATTTTCAACTATGTTACGTTTATTTGAAATATTTGTTTCCTTTGTTTCAGTGGCATGCCTGTAAACTAGCTAAGCTTAGTGCTTTTATAGCTAAGTGCGTGACCACTATGAATAAGATTTGCATTTTACAATTGAAATTGCCACATAATTATCTTTTACGTAACGCTAAGAGGGCGATGGAAACCAAGTGCGAACAGTCTTATCCGGTTACAGACTAGCAACGTAAATGGTTTTTCTACCACTATTGATATGATTTTAAAAACGAGCGCGCACTCTAAGGCCTTCTATCAATCGATCGTAGCTGCCTGTGTAGCCAATCAGATTGTGAAATTGCCCGCAACAGTTTGCATCGCACAGCAAGTGGATTCAGCATGCTAGGATCATTTAAATGTCTTGCTGTTTTCATATCAATCCTCTATGCATGCCTTAGCTTCTGGAAAGGATACCGTTATGATTATAACAGTGCGGTTTTCAACTGAGTGTAGTAAAACCAAAACTACAGTAATCACTCTCAATAGCCAATCACAAAATAAAGGACACACACAATACAATGAACCAATCAAAACTTCTCGAAGTAATCACATGTAACTGACGTAAAGTACGGGAACACGTGTGCAAAGGCATCACGATGGGAGTTGGTTTTACAGTCGAACCTGTATCTAACACGTGCGGCCCTGTATTGAGCGCCCATCCTCTTTTAATTGGCCGCCCTCTATTAAGCGGCCAGTTTTCAAAGCCCCGATTTTTTGCTCATACAAACGCTGTATTTGTTACCTGTATTAGGCGGCCACCTCTATTAAGCGGCCACGGCCACCCTGTAGCAGTCATATGTTTGTCTTTCTTTGTTACTTTTACCTCTGTTAAGCGGCCACCCTGAACGTAACAACTATGAAATTGAACGTAACAACCATGAAATTGAACGGAACAACTATGAAATGACGGAATGAGATATTTTGTTGTGTCATAGAAACACAGTACTGTACACCGTACAAGAGAAGAGGACAATTTATTGCACAGTACTTTACACAATGTTACGTATATTACACCGTTAAGTTACAAGTTGGCACTGAACCTTGTTTAAAGCATTGATCGCTTGAAAGAGCGTTGATTGTCTTACTGCTTCCCTGCGTGAAGTGTTTTTGTACGAAATGCCATTAAAATTGACATTAGACCGCGCCCAGTGAGTATTTTTAGTGACCCTGTATTAAGCAGTCAGTTCCTCAAGTCCCGAGGGTGGCCGTTATATACAAGTTGCACTGTACTTCTGATTGGATGAAAAAGCTGCGCCAGGTTTTTAAGCCAACCGTGCAACGTTGTAATGCACCAATTACTTTTTGACACTCAGATGAAAACCGCTCTGATGGCAACTGCTGGTATGGCCTCAAGAAGTTCTGACGTCACATATGAAGCGTGCCCCAGTTTTAAGGTCGGTACACACGAGGGGACGAGTCCATACGACTAGTCCCTTCAACAAGTCGCGGGGACAAGTCCCATCGTGTGAACTGGCTATTATTGCCACAAAATCTAGTCGCGGGGACTAAATTTGGTCCTTGCGACTAGTCCCACGAATTAAAACTGGTTTGAATTTTAGGGACAAGTCCCTGCGACTTGTTCCTCAAAACACTTCGTGTGAACTGTTCGTGGGACAAGTCCCTGCGACCAGTCCCTTCGTGTAACCTCTTCCGGGGACTAGTTGCAGGGACTAGTCTCCTCGTGTGTACCGACCTTTACAATCCGCCTTGGCGGCCCACTTGAGCAAAGGAAATA